>NC_041388.1:506544425-506597383 GCF_002162155.2 Triticum dicoccoides
GGGGGGCTCGGTTGCCAGCATCGGAGCAGCACTGGAGGGTGGCCGAAGCCGGGATCGGGGACGACGGCACCGTGGGAGGAGAACATCAGGCATAAGCAGGGAGTCGAGCCCTTGGCTCTCTCCTGCGGAAGCATAGGCGCTTTAATCCGGTTCATCAGCTAAAGGACTTCTCCGTTGTCTTCCTCCTGGGGGCTCCGTGGGTTCCAGCTTCGGCGTTTCTTTAGAGGAGCATTGTTGAACTCAGGAAGACCCCGCCGAACAGGGTCTGGAAGGGGGACGTCCTCCATATAAAACCACTCCGAAGGTCAGTCTTCGGACGTCTTCTTCGGAGTACCGGACAGGTATCCGGTTTTGACGATGCGCCATATTTCGGATCTGCCCACTTGATAAAGTGACCCCTTCTGTGTGCGGGGCACAAGGAAAACTAACCTTTTCCACAGCTCGAAATGAGCCTCGCAGCCCAGAAATAGCTCGCAAAGGGCAACGTAGCCGGCGATGTGTAATATCGAAGCAGGGGTGAAATCATGAAGTTGGAGACCGTAAAACTCCAGGAGCCCGCGGAGGAACGGATGAATTGGAAATCCGAGTCCCCTTAGTAACTAAGGAACAAGGCACACCCGCTCCCCCTTAGAGGAACTGGGGAAGCTCTCTACTTGCTCCCCGCCATTATAGGTGGTGAGCCCGGCTAGGACGGGGACCATATACGCTGGAGGGAGAAATCCCTAAGTCTGCAGCTCTACTAATCGACTGTGTGGGACTAAACACCTCTCCCAATCACCGGGCTTAGGGCTACGGGGGCGGGAGGAGGAGCTGCGGTGGTTGGCCATGTTGGAGTCGATTTTTTCCGAAGCGTGCTCCGATGGATTCTCGCCGTGGGAGGATGGTATGGATTGGATCTAAGAATCCCCATCCCTTTAATAGACAAATTATTTACCTGGCTAGGGGTCGAATGTAAAAACGCCCTGGCTCCTCATATTCGTTCACGCGTGGAAGATAGCCCTTATTGAGCACAGAAGCCAAGAAGTCCAACATTTATGGGGCCGGACACTACTTAACAGACATTCCAGATTTGAAGAAGAACCCGCCTTGCAATGCCGAAGACAATACTGCGCGCCAGACTCAACGTCATTGAAGCCTGGTTCGAGGGCTACTGAGGGAGTCCTGGATTAGGGGGTCTCTGGACAGCCGGACTATATCCTTTGGCCGGACTATTGGACTATGAAGGTACAAGATTGAAGACTTTGTCCCGTGTCCGGATGGGACTCTACTTGGCGTGGAAGGCAAGCTAGGCAATACGGATATGTATATCTCCACCTTTGTAACTGACCTTGTGTAACCCTAGCCCCCTCCGGTGTCTATATAAACCGGAGGGTTTTAGTCCGTAGGACAACATACAATCATACCATAGGCTAGCTTCTAGGGTTTAGCCTCTTCAATCTCGTGGTAGATCAACTCTTGTAATACTCATATCATCAAGAACAATCAAGCAGGACGTAGGGTATTACCTCCATCAAGAGGGCCCAAACCTGGGTAAACATCGTGTCCCGTGCCTCCTGTTACCATCCGCCTTAGACGCACAGTTCGGGACCCCCTACCCGAGATTCGCCGGTTTTGACACCGACATTGGTGCTTTCATTGAGAGTTCCACTGTGTTGTCATCATAAGGAAGATGGCTCACCTCATTGTCAAGGACAACATCACCTCTGGGGAAGCCCTGGCTGTAGGCCAAACTCTCCGACTAGGTTGCTTCGTCATGACCGCCCGCTCGGCCGCTGCATCAAGGATGACCTCTCAGGTCATCGAAAATAGCCTCCACATCGGCTCAAAATTTGCCGAGCAGATGGATCCAATGGAGCTCTCCTCTTTGAACAAGCTCTTGGATCGCATTGCCGCTCTGGGATTCACTACAGACTATGATCGGATCGGGCTTAAACCCGACCAAAGGGAGATTAACTCTCCGCCGGTCACCCATCAGATAGCGGTGGTGGAGGAGCAATGCAGCGATTCTCCCTCTATCCTAAGGACAAACTATGTCCAGATTCCCGAGCCCTCCGAATAGGATACTCGCTCACGGGAGGACATCGCCCTAACCCTGAACCCAGAATCAGGCCGCATACCGAACCCACAGGGCAACATCCCGGAGCCCGAACTTCCAAGATCGGAAACTCCCCTGCCCCGGGATCACAGATTGGGTCAAGGTCTGGACTTGAATCCACCGTCCTCACTCCATGCAAATAACGGTACCCACATTACCAAAAGATAGCATACGCGGTATTTATGGCATCCCGGAAATTATGACACTACTTTCAAGAGTGTTCGATTATGGTGGCCTCTGAAGTACCACTCAATGACATAATAAACAACCGCGATGCCATGGGCCGGATTGCCAAATGGACCATCGAGCTCCTCCCATTCGACATAATGTATAAGCCACGACGAGCCATTAAGTCGCAAGTTCTGGCCAATTACGTAGCCGAATGGACAGAAGCCGAACTCCCTAAAGAGTACGGCGCATACTCCAATTGGATCATGCACTTCGACGGCTCTAAAATGCTGGCTGGTCTGGGCGCTGGCGTCGTCCTGACATCCCCCACCGGAGATACGGTGCAATGCGTGCTCCAAATACTATATACAGACTCCAACAATGCAGCCGAATACGAGGCCCTACTACACGGCCTTCGGAATAACCCCAGATGCCGAACACCCTGACCTGGCCACAACCTTAGATGCCGAACACCCTGACACAATCGGAGGCTCTGCCACCAAAATAACACCTTCATCCCACGTGATAATGGTCGTCACTGTCCCGTGGACAGAACCATTCCTGGCCTACCTAACCAGACAGGAATTACCCGAGGACCAAAACGAGGCCCGCTGCACCTCCCATTCGACATAACGTATAAGCCACGACGAGCCATTAAGTCGCAAGTTCTGGCCGATTTCGTAGCCGAATGGACAGAAGCCGAACTCCCTAAAGAGTACGGCGCATACTCCAATTGGATCATGCACTTTGACGGCTCTAAAATGCTGGCTAGTCTAGGGGCTGGTGTCGTCTTGGCCTACCTAACCAGACAGGAATTACCCGAGGACCAAAACGAGGCCCGCTGCATAGTGTGGCGATCTAAAGCCTACAAGGTCCATGAGGGAGAGCTTTATAAGAAAAGCACAACCGGAGTCCTTCAAAGGTGCATCTCCGAAGAGGAAGGGCAGAAGCTTTTGGCAGAAATTCATGCCGGACTCGGCGGCCACCACGCCACAGCCCGGGCCCTTGTAAGCAAGGCCTTCCATACAGGTTTTTCTTGGCCAACGGCCCGGGCAGATGCACAGCATCTGGTACAGCATTGTGTTGGTTGCCAGCTTTTTGCAAACCAAAACCACATGCCACCTACCGCCCTCCAAAAAATCCCCATTACTTGGCCCTTTGCGGTCTGGGGGCTTGATATGGTCGGACCCCTTAAAGGGGGAACCCATAAGAGGAAATACTTACTGGTCATGGTGGATAAATTCACCAAATGGATAGAGGCCAAACCTGTCAAAACGGCTGAATCCAGACCGATGATAGACTTCATATCCGGGGTTGTACACCGTTATGGCGTCCCCCACAGCATCATCACTGACAACGGCACGAACTTTACAGCCGATGAGGTGAAACTTTGGTGCAGCAACATGGGCATCAAGCTCGATTATGCTTCTGTCTATCATCCGCAAACTAACGGTCAAGTCGAACGAGCGAATGGTCTCATCATGAGCGGCATTAAACCCATATTAGTCCGGTCTTTAAAGGAATCAGACACTCATTGGGTAGAGGAGCTCGACTCCGTACTATGGGGGCTACGGACCACGCCGAATCGCACTACCGGATACACACCGTTTTTATGGTGTACGGTGCTGAGGCGGTGCTGCCTTGCGACATAATTCATGACTCACCTCGAGTGCGCATGTACAAAGAAAGAGAGGCCGAGCTCGATCGGCAGGACAGTTTGGAAGCCCTGGAGGAGGAGCGCGACGTAGCAAAAGCTTGTTCCGCATTCTATCAGCAACAGGCTCGAAGGTATCAAAGCAGAGAAGTGCGGGCCAAAACCTATAACATTGGTGAACTAGTTCTACGCCTGCCGGAGAAGGAAAAGAACAAGCTCAAGCCAAAATGGGAAGGTCCCTTCATTATCAACCAAGTTCTGACCGGTGGAGCGTACCGTCTGCGGGATGCATCAAATAATCGACTCGAGCCAAACCCATGGAACACAGCCAGGCTCCGAAGATTCTACGCCTAGCGCCGGACTCTATGTTCGTCTGCTTACCTCCATGAATTTTTTTTGCACACTTGTTTTCTCTCTCTTTCTTTCCCTCTTTTCTCTTCAAGGCCCTAAGGGGCTACATTTGTGTCTTGGTTACACAATCTTGACGCACTAACTGCGCTCAATATACCTGGGGGCTTCCTATACACAAGCTTAATCTAATTACCTTTCCAGGCTTTATGCCCCGCACATGTGTTATTCTTCCGCATGTACCTTTTTTCGCCATTATATGCATCGATATGACTTAAGTTTTGGCCAAGCTGGGTTGCCTGGCTCTTGTATTTATGCCCTACGTTCCCATTAATTCGGCTAGGGCATAAGGGGAGCACCTCTGCGATTATTACTGCCGGGTCAGCCGGATGTGTACCTCAGACTGGGTGAAGCCGAAAGCTAGCGTTCTTAAGGGAATATTCGGTCGGTGAATAAAAGATGACTTTCATTTAAATTACTACACGCCCCCAAATGTTTTTAACCTGCGTCTCGCAGTTCGGACATGCAGATTAGGGCATGCGTACCCAGGGAAAGGAACCATTAACGAAACTGTTCTCCCTGGAAGATGTTTCTTACTATCCATGTAATATAACATAGCTAGTTGGGTACTTGTCTGTTTAAGCACTTATGACCCCTACGCCTAGTTTCCATGCATACCCCGGTTTTTATATAACCGAGTGGGTATTCGGATACACTCCGGACTATCGGGTCCAGAGGTTAAATGGGCTCTGGCTAAATGGGCTCTGGCTTAGTTGATCAGTTGTGGGACCCTTACCTGGATGTGCCAGCAGATGTAGATATAATAGTTGGGATGGGCCTCCTGTTGGGACTAGGGGACTGCTTCTGAAAGACTTCATCTCAATCTTCGGGTTGGGTCCAGTGGGTAAAGCGTACTAAACTCTATAGAATATTAAAACTAATCATGATTAGCCGTGCCCCCGGTTATGGGCAACTTTGAGCCACTATGCCATTACAGTTGTTGGATGATTTTGACAATTGTGAAACTTAATAAATTTGTTGGGCAACTTAATAAGGGGTAGGTTGGAGTTGATTTTGCTAACTCAACCTTGTGCATTTAATTGTGGTAATAAAAGAACTAAATAATAAAATTGACTATTAGGTAGTTATTAGGATAAAATCAGCTTTCTGCAAAATAAACCCCCAAGCCTTCCTTTGTTGTACTATGCATATACATGTAGGTCTGCTTTATTATTACTCCCGTGTAACTTGCCAATACATTCCAAGTATTGACCTATATGGCTGCAACGTCTCATGTTGCAGGATATTCTGACGAAGAGTAAGGTACCATTAGGGTCGCGAGTCTGCACTCAGCATCGCTAGTGGGCTATGATGGGACTCATCGTTATTTTTTTTGCTAATTTCCACTGTTTGGTTGAATAAAGCTAGCCAAGTGCTATGCAGATTGTTTTATTTTATATATTCTGGATCATATGATGTAATAAATGATGCACTTGCTATTCTGGTATTCATCTATACTGTGTGTGCTAGCGAGTTCGATCCAGGGACTAGCACGGTAAGCACAGAGACACAAATCCTTCGAGGTTTGGTCGTTACACCATGCCTCCTGACGGGGACACGGATGGCCACAAGGCTTGCGCAATACTCTCCAGCACCTGCCGAACTTGTTTGTGCAGTTGTGAGAGCTCTGGTAGAAGATCACCCGAAGACCCGGGCATCTCCTCTGTGGGACGACCCGTCAGCATACCTGCAGACATAACGCTGTTAGCAGGCTTCTCCGCCAAATTCCTTTAAAAAGTTTGTTCAAGCACTTACTAAAAATGTCACGCTGAAGTCGTTTATTCTCCTTCACAGAGTTCGCAAGCTGGGCTCGGACATCCTTCAGTTCCACGCCCAGCCGGGTATTGGTATCTTGGAGATCATTTTTCTCCTGCCTGACTCACGTCAGCACGCGCTCGCCAGCATTTCGCTGTCAACCATCGTGTGCCGTATCCACCTCCACGGCCTCTGGATTCACTCTGGGGCCACCGGCAACATCTATTGTTAGGTGTGCATACATGCCGCATACTACTTGGTACCGAAATTCTTTGCAATAGACAAACAATTTACTAGGGGGCCCCTTTTTGGACTCCTTCAATGCGGCAACAGCGGCTTCCAGCTGGGCCTTGCATTCGTCCAGCTCTTGAGACAGTTGGGAATTCTTCTCCGTAAGAACCTGCACAAATAATGATCCTTAAATCAGTTGTGTCAACTGTTTCAAGTCTCAGGGGCTACTGATACATATACACGTCAGATTTGCTTACCCGTATATCCCTTACATACTGATCCGTGGCTCTGGCTAGACAATTTTGAGCAGCACGGAGGTACGCGTCTCCAGAATTGAAGGCATCAAATGCCTCTGGTGAGAAGCAAGCGTCACGGAGTGCGGCCCGGCGACGCCTATGATTCATGGCGCTCTCCACTTCTGAATTTGTAGCGGATAGTCTATCTGCATCCTTTGTAGGAGGAGCATCCGGCGTCCGCCCCATGTTGGCCTCCGCCTCTGTGTCTGGCCCTGGAGCCTGACTGGTGGAAGCGTGATCGGCAGCCTCTCCGGATATACTTCGGCAAGCATTTTTTCTATTAAAGAAGCATGGACGTCATTGCATTTTGAGAAAGACAACAACCATGGAGTGAGGTTTTGTGTCATTGCATCTTCGAACACGGCAATAAAACATACGACGACAACCGCGGAGCGTCGGTCTCGGGTTGTTACAACTCTCCTCCACTTACAAGAGATCTCGCCCCGAGATCTAGGGACGACAAACGGAAGAGGAAGTGAAGAGGTAAAACAAAGTTGCTTCTCTGACAAACGGTTGAAATCACGAACCTTGAGAGATTGAAAACTTGAAAGAAAGAATACCACGGACATGAACGAGATTGCAACTAGTCCTTTGGACAAGAGGAAACAAGGAATACGACGAGAATGAAGAGCTTAGGTGACAAGATGGACATTGAAACCACTCTGGTTAAAACCAGACAGAGAAGGAATAAGAATGAAGTAATTCGAACAGCACTCCAACTGAAAATGGAAGGAATGAACATGAACTTTTGAAGATGGGATGATACTTGATGAAATCAACAACACACTGCCTCGGGAACTATTGAAAGAATGGCACAAGGGGTAAGAAAGATTTCAGACAGCACTCCAGTTGAAAAGAGAGGAAAAACTTGATAAGATGAGAGAACTTGAATGGAGGACACGACACTCCTGTTACATGGACAAGCAAGGAAAGAACAAGATCTTGATAAAGCGAGATGATTATTCGAAGAGAGCAACATCATAATGCCTCCGAATGAAAGAATAGATGCTAGATCATTGAAAGAGAAGAACGGGGAAGAAAATTATAACTTCTCCCAAAATTGAATTTGAAAAGCATCCTTACAAACAAGGGTTGAACGGGGTTGTTGGAAGATCAATACTAATGGATATGATCCTCGTGGGCTTATGGAGACATCTCAAAATTATGAGGTGAGCTTCTGCCACCAATAGAAACAAATGATTTGATTATGAGCCAGAAATGATAGAAAGCTCCTTCCACCGAGGTGACAATTAAGGAGAAAACTTGGATCATAGATAAGCACCACAATAGCAACATTCCTTAGGGAAGGCTATAGGTGAAATATAACCGAAGAGAACTCCAACAAAGAGATTGATTAGTTCAAAAGATCTCTTGAACGAAGAGAAAATGATGGATTTAAATATGTCACTGTTGAAAACTTGTGAATCATGAAACATGAAGGGAAATTGTCAAGAATGACATAACACCACCTCAAAAGATGAGATAGGAAGAAGCGCACTTCGGATGCAAGATGAAGAATGCTTGAACTCCTCAAAACAAGACATATGTTGAGCACCATGTTTATTTTAGAGTATAGCTTGGCGGATCTTAACTTCAAGAGAAATCTTGAAGAACGAATGAAGAATGAAAGGAATCCTTGATGAACCACCATGTTGAGCCTCCATGAAGAACTCCGGTAGAAAAAGATAATAGAAAAGAATTGAAGGTTGAAGCGAACAAGATTGAAGCCTTGCAGTGAGTTAGATGGAGCTTCGAAATGAGAAAGCTTTGAACTACGGCCAAGAAAGATGAACAACATGGAACCGATAATCAATATCATGAACAACTCCAGAATAAAGAATTAAATCACCTTGAGGAAAACAAGAATAAGATTTATTGTATGTTTATCCTTCATCAAATTAAATTGATGACAAGCAATGGATTTGGCATACTACTTATTCTCATTGAAAGGGGTTAAGGAGAGATATAGCGCAAACTCAATGGGCCACCGGTAGGATTGGAAAGAAGGAATGAATTGATACGATAACGGAGGAAGAGAAATATTGAACAAACCACCGTAAGAATTTAAAAGAACGAAGAAAAGGGAGCAAATCGCCAGGAAGAATTAGAGAACGAATGAAGATGCTTGAGAGAACGAAGAGATCACGAGCTGACTAAAGAATACTTGAACGATGCACCAGTAAGATCGGGGAAACGAGAGTAGAAAGTTGAGAACGAATAAATCTTCTGAAATGATGGTCTCCAGAGAATCAAACTAAAAAGACTCCTGAATTGCTCTGGATGGGTGAAAAGAATTCTCACAATCCAAAACAATTATGAGAGGATGGCATCAAGCTTGAACTATGCATCTTGGAAGAACGGGTAAGGATTTAAGAGGAACTCTTCTTCAGTCTTCAAATGCAGAGAATGGTGATGAGAAACACCACCATGAATTGTTGAGGCACTCCGGAATGAATAATAGAAAGGTTGAAGCAACGATGAAAGAATTTGAAAGATCTTGGAGAAGTCATCTGACTGATGGTAATTCATTCTTACGTCAAACTTTGAAAAGATTTGAGAATAACTCCGGAAAAATTAAAAGAGTTAGGTAAGATCCTGGAAAAAGACCTGTGGGTTAGGGCCCACTCAAAAGAAAACACCGTAGAATGATTTTTGAAGAGAGATTGCACCGGTTGAATTACATGGCTTGAATGAGGTAACAACCTTGAAATAGCTTGAATTGATTAAGAATGGAAAACGCGAATCTTCTGAGATATCTCCAACACTCCGGATATGAATAGAGAGAGGTGAATAAATAAGAGAGCCTTGTATAAGAAATTCCCACATGTGAAAACATGTGAAACAAGAGGAAGAGATATGACCAACACCGAAGCTTGAATTTAATCCCCCAGAAAAGAAAAGAGAACAAAGAATGATATACTTGAAACTCCTGACGATCTTCATGAGGAATAACCGGGTAAGAGCATTGAAGGAAAAGAATGAAGATGCTTCTCACAAATAAAAGGGTACATGATTAAGAAATCTGAATCCTTGAAGAAAAAGGGTGGGATGGCGGGAAAACAAAGGCAACTTGGGACGGATGAAACAAACACCGTTGTGAAGAACTGATAATTGATCTAGTAGAAATTGAAAGGATATGATTAACTTGAAGAAAATCACGTCAGTTGAAAAAGAATTGGCATGACCATTTTGCATGATCAAAAGGATTAGTATTCCCATAGAAATATGAGAACACCGTTTAGGAAAGGTACGGAATCCACATTTGACTTTGAAGCAACTCGAATACCACAACTCAAAACAAAACAAAGGATCGGGCTTGCAGAATAAGCCGGAAACAAACATATGATAGAGATTTCGTCCGAAATTTTCATGGTGGGGCCCACACGGGCTCGATCTTACAGCACCATCATGTACAAGGCAGTGCACATGACATACAAAGCGTCCCCGAGTTAGCATAGCCAATGACTCTTTAAGACATGGCGAGACCACTATAAAAACGACCGTGGATAGGCGGACCACTAGACGTCAAACCCCAATCTCATATCATGCATCTATCGGGGATACAGGGAGGCACAAATATCTCGCCTATTCACTCCCGAAACTTTCTAGTTATGCAATCTGGTGTTGGGGATACAGGGAGGCACAAATATCTCACACAACTAACAAGCCCTATGCTCCAACTGTATCCATCCTTCAACACATAACCAAGAAACCTTCGGAAATCATGTACCTCAGACCTTCGAAAACATCCGATATACTAGTTGTGGCAATACATCTGATCGCTCTCCCCAGTACCGGGTGTCGTCAAACTACTCTCACCACAAAGAGTATAGAAGCATTTTCAATGTCGGTGACCTCTGGTATTCCGGAACTGAAATGATAAGCATTGTGACAAAAACACCTTGGAGCTCAACTCCCCGGGACACTGCCACAACCCCTAAATGTCAGGAGGCACCAAGACAGAATCCCCGTCACAATGATATCGCAAGGATCCAACAATACCCGCGTGGTCCTAAAAAATTGAGTGAAAAAGGATAGAAGAGTGGGAAAACACCTACGTCATGATTCCTCATCAGAGCGACGAAGGGGGCTGAGGAGTAAAAAGAATTCCTACTCTCCGATATAACTAAACTCAAAAATAGTTTTCTTCTAGACTCAACAACGTCAGTGGTTCGATCAATCAAGGGGGTTCCCAAAGTCGGTAAGGCTCTGATACCAACTTATAGCACCCAAGATGTGATTCTATCCCAATCACGTGATGAACTCATGATTGGGGCACAATCGCATTTTGAGCACATAGCAAGGTGGATATGATTACAACATACCATGTACTGAATAGATGAGAATACAAGATAAAGGCTTACACTCGCCACAAGCTACATCATTCATACAACAGTTCGTCAATACATAGCAATCATCATGCAAAAGAGCAAGATCCGACTATGGATGAAATCAAACGAAAAAGGAGAATGACATCCACCCTGCTAGCCCAGGCTCCCCGACCCGAAACCTATCCCTTGATTGAAGAAAGAGAACTCCAAACAAGCAAGCATCGCACTCGCGTCAGACCATCGCATTACCTATACCTGTAACTGTTGTTTTAGTAATCTGTGAGCCACGAGGACTCAACAATCCCATTACCATGGGTATCAAGACTAGCAAAGCTTAATGGGTATGGAAAGGATAAGTGGTGAGGTTGCAGCAAGCGACTAAGCATTGTATGGTGGCTAACTTACGAGTACAAGATTAAGATGAGAAACAACACAACGGTCGCAAACTAGTAAAGATCAAGAAGTGATCCTGAACTACTTACGTTCAAACATAACCCAACTTTGTTCTCTTCTCGCGTGCACCCGAAAAGAGATAGTCACGGTTACACACGCGGTTGGTGTATTTTCATTGAGTTTAGTTCAAGCCCACTACAACCGGATATTAACAAATTCCCATCTGCCACATAACCGCGGGCACGACTCTCGAAAGTTTAAACCCTGCAGGGGTGTCCCAACTTAGCCCATGACAAGCTCATGATCCGCGGAGACAATCCCCCATCACGGGACCCTCCAATCAGACTCGGAATCCCGGTGCACAAGATATTTCGAAAATGGTAAAACAAGTCAAGCAAGACCTCCCAATGTGCCGACACCCCGATAGGAGCCGCGTGTATCTCGTCTTAGGCCACGATTGGATAGGTCATCCTACAGGTATATACCAAATGCCTCGGGTTTCCCTGAAGCGGCCCCGCAGTCTGTCCGGTTTGGACCAACACTCCAGAGGAGCACTGGCCCGGGGGTTGATTAAGAGTCCTCGGGTGCTAACCGGTCCCTATGCAAGTTTTTAGTTGTTATTAGGCAAATGGTAAAACCAATGTTGGGCCTTGCTAGAGGAGTTTTATTCAAAGCGAACTATTAAGAGGGGCCCATAAACCCTCACCGTGTTAGGGATGCAAAATCAAGGAACATAACACCGGTATGACGGAAACTAGGGCGACAAGAGTGGAAGAAAACACCAGGCAAAAGGCCGAGCCTTACACCCTTCACCAAGTATATATGTGCATTAATTAAATAAGAGATATCGTGATATCCCAAGATATCCATGATGTCCATGTCCCAACATGGAACAACCTACAACTGCACCTGCAACTAGCAACGCTATAAGAGGGGCTGAGCAAAGTGGTAACATAGCCAAACAACAGTTTATTGGGTTGGTGAAAAAGGTTAGAGGTTGTTTCATGGCATATTGGGAGGCTTGATAAACAAGTGGTAGGTAGCGCCACATAGCGATAGCATCGAGACAACTCGCATAGCAAAGATAGTAGTAAGATCCAGGGTGACGGTCATCTTGCCTGAAATCCTACTAGGAAGAATATTAAATCCATGAAGAAGACGAACCAACATAGTCGAACGGAGCCTCACAATTGCAACGATACCGAGAACAATCAAGAAGTAGTGCAACAGGAAAGAAGCAAACAACATGGTAAACAACCATCACATAAACATGACATGATGCACAGTCAATGATGATGCATGTCTGGTTTAATGAAACATGGCATGGCAAAGTGCACAAACAATACTACAAGTTAAGTGGAGCTCAATATGCATTGACAGAACTTCACAACTATTATTTAGTTCTCTCCCATTTAGGTACTCAACAATATTAGATATCGTTAAACATGGAAAGAGGGTGAAGCGTAAATAAACTAACTATTTAGGCAAGCTTAAATGAGGCCAGAAATAACAAACAACAATTCTGGAAAATCCCCATATGCATATTTTGAATTTGGTACTGTTCTGCCCTAAAACATATTTTAATGTTGTTAAACAGTAAAATAAAGTGGATCATGTTAAACTAGGCATTTTCTACCCCATTTACATATAAAGAACATTTAATTTGGAGCTACGATTAATTAGTTATTAAATATATCATTTTAACATGGCATTTAGCATATTAAATGCAAACCGCATTTTAAACATGGATGAAAGTTGGATATTATGAAACTAGACAAAATTCTAAGCATTTTACATATATAAATTATTTTTATCCGATGCATGGTTTATGAGTTATTAAATGCATGAAGCTTAGGGGGTTTTCAGCAAATCTAGTAAACTCTGGATAATTCGGCAAAATTGCATAACTGGAAAAAAATGAACGGGCCGAATCAGAGGCTGGCCCAACAATGCACAAGGGCGGGGGCTGCTCACGGGGCCTCATGGGTCGGATCGGAGGCTGGAGAAGAGGCAGGTTGGCCTAGTGGATCTGGGTCTGGCTTAGCAGGGAGGCGAGGGGGACAAAGGGGTCGAGCTCCTCTATTCGGTGCAGAATGAGCAGAGGCCGACGCCGACGGGGACCCAGGGTGGCGCGGCTGATCCAGGGCATGGGTGCGGTGTCCGAGGCGGGACCCGCCGGATCCGCGGCGGCAGGGGCTTGAGGTCGACGAAGCTCGGGTGGCCATCCATGGCGGCCCCTAGAGAGAGAGGAGAGAAAGAAAGGTGAGGCGAGGGAGTGAAAACCAAGGGGAGGAGAAAGGCAGGGGCTGCACGACCTGGTCGCCGACGGCTGGAGCAGGGCAGCGCTCCAGGGAGGTTGTAGTCCGGCCTGAGCACGGTTGCGGCGAGCAGGTGCGAGAGGCAGAAAGCTTGGGGAGGAGAGCGCTCGTCTCCTTGCACGGGCGCACGAGGCAAGGCCTCTTGCGGTGTTACTGCTCTGTGGGGGGGGGGCTCGGTTGTCGGCGTCAGAGCGACACTTGAGGGTGGCCGGAGCTGGGATCGGGGACGACGGCGCCATGGGAGGAGAAGCTCGGGCATGAGCAAGGAGTCGAGCCCTTGGCTCTTTCCTGCGGGAGCATAGGCGCTCGTGCGGGCATGGAGCTCGGGGTGAGCTGCGGCTGGATCGGATGGATGTGGCTGCGATGATTGGGTGGATCTGGAAACGAGGGAGGAAGGGGATCTGGGAGGATCCCGAGGTGGGATTTGAGTGTGGCGGCCGGGGGGGACAGATGTCCTAGATTTTAGGGTTTGGGTCTAGAAATGGGCTAGGGGTCTATATATATATGAAAGACGTGATGATTTCGATCCTCCGATCACGTTCGGGCGGTCCGGAATAAATGGGTTAGGTAGTCCAAATAAAGAACCGAAGATATCTTAGGGATGTTTGGGGATGATCCGGACCCAATGGTGACGACAACCATGTTCGGGTTCAGGGAAGTATTCGGACATGCGCGAGGTCGTGAAGGGGAGTCCATGGTTGTGCAGAGAGATAAGGTGGTCAAACAAGAGGGAATCGAGAACCTGGTTGGTCTCAGAACGGTCAACAAAGGCAAGGGAGGGACGTGGCAACTACGAACAGATTCAGACTTTATGAAAACAATGATGGCAAAGGAGTGCCGATGCAATGCAAATGATGACATGATGAAATGCAACAACAACAAAAATAAAACACACGGCGGCAACGAAGAACATGGAAGGCTTCTGGAGCGTCGGTCTCGGGTCATTACACGAGGCGGCCTCGAACCACGCTTCAAGGGGCTGCAACGGTTCAATATTTATGGCCGGAGGCGACCCTTCGCCAAAAAAGTTGTCAGATGAAATTATTATTCACACTCAAGCGTTTGGCCTTCAAGTCTATGTATGATCAATGACCCTAATTCCAGATATTACTTGACGAACTATGTGGGCAAACTTGGCCAGACAGGCTCCTTCGGGGATAACCAAGGAAGATTATTCTGAATACTCAAAAGAAAGGGAACTTGCCTACAAGCCGGAGCCTGCAGTCATGGTAGTTACACGAAGCCTACGTTGTAGGCTAGTTCGGGGGCTACTGAGGGAGTCTCGGACTAGGGGGTCCTTGGGTGGCCGGCCTATCTCTCATGGGCTGCACTATTGGGCCGCACTGTATCTGGACTGAAGACTTTTTGTGCCTTGGTCTGTGCTCCAAGTCAAGATGGAAGATCCGGTGTTCCCCTGATGTAACAAACTATATGTAAGCCCTGGCACCCCTCGTGTCTATATAAACCAGAGGGTTTAGTCCGTAGACACTAAGACAACAATCACCATCCTACTAGTTTAGGGTTTAGTTCATCCGATCTCGTGGTACATCAACTCTGTAATCCCCATATACACAAGCAATATAATCAAGCAGGGCATAGGGTATTACCTCTTAGAGAGGGCCCAAACCTGGGTAAATATCGTGTCCCACATCCCCTGTTCCCCATCGATCCAAGATCCACAGTTTGGGACCCCCTACGTGAGATCCACCGGTTTTTACACCGACACCCGCCTCCCTGGGCTATCTGCGGGTGAACAACACCTCCTGGCCGTTGCTACTTGTGATAACGTTGGGCTTTACTTGAAGAGAAACGGTGATGTAGTATGGTAGCAAAAGTATTTCCCTGTTGGTGCAATAGTTTGCCCCCTTATGTTTTGGAGATTGTTGTCATAAACAGTGAGGGATTGATGTGTTTGCTAGTGCACACAGAGTAAGATGTCCCTAAAGTCATGTGGAGTTTGGCCCAAACTCCAAAGATAATCTCCTGTGTTGCAGCGAGGATTATCACTGAAGATTATGCTGTCGAGAGTGACCCCAAAATTGTTGATGCAAAGCAATTGGTTCGGTGTTTGTCCGACGAACTTGACTGTAGTCCAGAAATTGAAGACAAAGTGAAGGCATAGCATTTATTTCGTTATTCTTCTTTCTATTCATTGAGTCATAGGACCACTGACGATACTAAAACCGGTAGACCTCGGGGTAGGGGGTCCCGAGCTATGGATCTCGGATCTACTAGTAACATGGGGACAAAGGAGACAATATTTACCCAGGTTTGGGCCCTCCGGAAGACGTAGTGTTCTACGTCCTGCTTTGATTGTGTTGATGATTATGTTCTCTCGAGATCGTAAGGAGACAGTATTTAACATAGTACAACCTTGATCGACCTCAAGATCGTAAGCTTGTGTTCTAACCCAATGGCTAGGTGGTTGTAATTGTGACCTTCCTCTCTATTGACTAAACCCCATAGCATATATAGATGTTGGGGGTACCTAGGGTTATGATGACCCACAAGTATAGGGGGTCTATCATAGTCCTTTTGATAAGTAAGAGTGTCGAACCCAATGAGGAGCAGAAGGAAATGACAAGCGGTTTCTAGCAAGGTATTTTCTGCAAGCACTGAAATTATCGGTAACAGATAGTTTTGTGATAAGATAATTCGTAACGGGTAACAAGTAACAAGTGTAACAAAAGTGAAGCAAGGTGGCCCAATCCTTTTTGTAGCAAAGGACAAGCCTGGACAAACTCTTATATAAAGCAAAGTGCTCCCGATGACACATGGGAATTGTTGTCAAGTTAGTTTTCATCATGCTCATATGATTCATGTCCGTTACTTTGATATGTGGGTGGACCGGTGCTTGGGTGTTGTCCTTACTTTGACAAGCCTCCCACTTATGATTAACCCCTCTCACAAGCATCCACAACTATGAAAGAAGAATTGAGATAAATCTAACCATAGTATGAAACATGTGGATCCAAATCAGCCCCTTACAAAGCAACGCATAAACTAGGGTTTAAGCTTTTATCACTCTAGCAACCCATCATCTACTTATTACTTCCCAATGCCTTCCCCAGGCCCAAATCATGGTGAAGTGTCATGTAGTCGATGTTCACATAACACCACTAGAGGAAAGACAACATACATCTCATCAAAACATCGAATGAATACCGAATTCACATGATTACTTATAACAAGACTTCTCCCATGTCCTCGGGAACAAACATAACTACTCACAAAGCATATTCAAGATGCCACACCTGGAGCGGCGGCTCAGGAAAATTACTGGCTGGTTAAGTAATGAGCCCTCTACCCGTAAACGCTTAGCTGAGGTACCACACAATCCAACCTCGCTTTTGCCCAAAGCTGGTCTTTTAGGACATCCTCTCAATTCCTCTGACTCTGACTACTAGGGGTCTCCACCTTCTTCTGGCGACTCAACTAAAACTCAAATTCCTGTTTTCAAGATTGCCATGGGTAAGTGTTTGGGATATTACTACTGGATGTAAACCGGCCAGGAGTAGTCGGGTTAACTCCTTGAAGATTAGAAGCACATGAAGATGCAAGGATGATGGCGCTTTACGAAGGCCCAAGGCCCAAAGGCGGGTTAAAGCCTGTAGATATAAACTGACCTGGTCATGTAACTTGTATTGTAAGATAGGAAGGATAGAGACTGAACCGGACACGTTTATGATCCGGCTTCGGGACTCTGTAACCCGACGGGCGTCAACCTATGTATATAAAGGGACGACCCGGTAGCGGTTTAGGGACAGACAACAACTCGAGAGCTAGACAAAGCGGATTCGCTCCCTGGCCTTCGAAACCCTAGCAATACCAATCACAACTAGACGTAGGCTTTTACCTTCCTTGAAGGGGCCGAACTAGTATAAAACTCCTCGTGTCCCCTTGTCCGGTTTAACCCCTTTAAGCTAACCCGTATCGATGGCTCCATGACTAAGTCCTTTCACAAGGACATCTGCCGTGGCAAACCCACGACAGTTGGCGCCCACCATGGGGCTATCGCGCGATGGTTTTGAGTTCTTGAAGGGCAGCTTTGATGGGCTTAAGGGATACGCTGTGGGCCGGATGATGAAGAGTCATCGCGGCAAGCTCTACATCGACAATGCAGGATGGGATCCCGAGACCGATTCAATCGAGTACGGGTACCGGGTCCCCTTCGGCGGGATTCGCGTCTTCATCGGCAAGATCGGCGAACTGGCCCCTGAGCCGGACATCTGCACCGACATCGCCGAGACGGCTCGGCGTGCAAGTTCTTCGCCGGTTCAGCCTGTGACAAGGCATGTTTTCGTAGGTGTCATCCATGGGGCGAGATACGAGGACGGGCCGGCGTCCGATGGAGAGACCGTGGTCTGTTCTGATGACGAGTCTTCTGGAGAGACCGAATCGCTTTATCAGTTGCAGGACGGCCGGATTGATGGAGGATCCGAGGGCAACAGTATTCCGGATTCCCCTGATCTACCAAACCGGGCTGCCATCTTCATGGCTGGCACACAATCAGTGCCTCATTCATCGGCCCCCACAGCAATACTCTCCGGTTCAAGAACGGCTACACCGGCAGGGGCGGGAAGCTCTGCGCCGCCTCCAGCCCAAGTCCTGTCTGATTTGTTCGATGCTTTGGCAATGTTGATGGCCACAGAGGTGGATGCAGCAGCTAGGGATCAGCACAATGCGGAGATTGCAAAGGTGAAAGATCAGATAGCTCAAGCTAAAGCGGACCTGGCGGCAGAGAACGCTAGGATGGCTACAGAACGGGCTGAATTGGAAGCACAGGCCTACCGGATTAGGCTGGATCAGAATGCTTCCGAGGAAGTCATGAGAAGAAGGTACCGATCATGTCTCCCGTCGATTTATGAGCCGCAAAATCTCTTCAACACACCAAGAGCAGGAGCTGGTAACCAACCCATACTAAACTGGGCGGAGGCACCGGGAACAGGAGCGCCGGTTCAACCGCGCATGATGGAACCGCCTCCCTAGAACAACGTTGTGCCACAGTATGTGCCAACACCTCCCGGGCATTATTCCAACCCGTTGGACAATATTGTGGCCGCCGCTTCACGCCTGGCAGCCCTCCCAACCGACGGCGAGTCACCAGTTGCGGTTGAAGCACATCGGGCCAGGGATCTCCTTCAAACAGCGCTAAATCAACAGCAGGCATATTTTCACATAGTCGTGAAAGGATTCATTCCACTCCCCGTCCAAGCCAGAGCTATAGCAGACATGTTGAGGATGAACCAGCTGTGTCCAGCAGTGCACGTCGCCGAAATTCACCGCGAGGAAACAACTCGGCAGGGGGAGGTGCTAATGCACAGGATGTTGTGGACCATGGCCACACACGTCGGGAGGCCGAGTTAGCATCTCGACACGGAGCACGACAACATACTCTAGTTCACCCTACCGCTTTAGTAGAGCCAAGTGTGGTATTCAGTTCCTTAGGGGTGCCGTGTCTCACCCCCGCTTTGCGTAATGTGAGACTGCCCAAGGACTTCAAGGGACCTCGTAAGGTACCAAATTACACCGCCGATTTACAACCAGAGGCGTGGGTGGAAAGCTATGAGATGGCAATGGAGATGTTAGATGTGGATGAGGCAGTGTGTGCTAAATATTTCACCATGATGTTGGAAGGAACATCTCGTACTTGGTTGAAGAGCTTACCAACTAACTCTGTCGGATCATGGGCTGAATTGAAGCACTGGTTTATCTAGAACTTCAAAGATACTTGTAAGCAGCCGATGTCAATCATGGATCTGGCCGCTTGTGTCCAAGAGGAAGGGGAGTCCATGACCCATTGGGTCAAACGGGTCTCAGCGATTTTGCACTCATCAAATCGTATCAATGCAGACACCGCAGTGTTAACATTAGAGGGCAATTGTCATTTCCTATCGCTCAAACAGAAATTAGGAAGGCTCAAACGTCACTGCGATGATATGTCAATGCTCATGGCCGCTTTGGCTAAGTACGCCGATTCAGATAATACCAAGGACCCGGATTCAGAGGAGGACAAACCGGGGAAAGGGAAGAAGAACGACAACACCAAGGGTCAGCAGCATAATCCGGCAGGCCATGGGAACAGCGGTAAGCGCAAGGCCGACAGCAGCTTGGACTTTGTTGCTAACAACAATGCTTAGGAGAATGTCCAGCGCCGTAAGGGCAAGCAGCCCTAGAGGGGTGGAGGTTTAGGCCCCAATTTGGAGCGCCTGTTAAATCAGCCCTGTCCAAAGCATGGATCAAAGGAGAAGCCAGCATCGCATCTTTGGAAGGACTGTTATATCATGCGGGATTTCAAGAACTCCAATATGTTCCAGTATGATAACGGACCGCCCGGCGGTTCAGGAGGTGGTTTCCACGGGCTAGGTTTCGGAGGTGGTGGTTCCGGTTTAGGGTTTCAAGGCAACCAAACCGGACACATCAATCAAGGGCACCAAGGCAACCAGGGAGGCTACAACCATCAGGGGAATTAGCAGCAACAGCAGCAGTCGGGTTACCACAGCAATCCCAAGCAGCTAAATAGCGGGCAATATCATGTCTTCACTACTAGTTTGTGTAAGCATGATCAGAAGCTTCACAAGAGGGCGGTAAACTCTGTGGAATTGGCGGTGCCTCAATATTTGCGCTGGTCTGAGCAACCCATTTTGTGGAGTAGAGAGGATCACCCACCCCGGGTTGACAATCCGGGTCACTTGGCCCTGGTGGTAGCCCCTCAAGTTGGGGGATACAAGTTTACTAAAGTGCTCATGGATGGGGGAAGTAGTATCAACATTCTATATTATGATACATTCCGCCGTATGGGGTTGACAGATAAGAATCTTAAACCGTCAAATACCGTTTTTCATGGCGTGGTGCCTGGTAAGTCTGCATATCCTGTTGGCAAGATAGCCCTAGAGGTGGCTTTTGGAGATGATTATGATTCAAGGTCAGAAACATTGACGTTTGAGGTGGTAAAAATCAAAAGTCCGTACCACGCCTTGTTTGGGCGGCCGGCTTATTCTAAATTCATGGCAAGGCCATGTTATGTTTATCTACAGCTTAAAATGCCAGTTCATAAGGGGACTATCACAGTACATGGAAGCAGAAAGATCGCTTTGGAATGCGAGGAAGGTGATGCGGCTTATGCTGAGTCGGTTTGTGCCACGGAGGAGTTGAAATTCTATAAGGAGCAAGTTGATCCGGCAGACATGACTTCTTTGAAAAAGCCAACTACGGAACACGATCCAGCGTTGAAGTTTAAATCGGCCACAGATACTAAGAGGGTTGACTTTGTTCCTGGCGATTCATCCAAATAGTTCAGCATCAGCGCTAACCTGGATCCCAAATAGGAAAACGCGCTCATCGAGTTCATCTGTGAGAATCGGGACATCTTTGCATGGAAACCTTCTGACATGCCAGGTGTACCAAGGGAACTCGCTGAGCACACACTCAACATTGATCCTAAGTTTAAATCGGTCCGGCAGTTTCTCCGCCGCTTCAATGAAGAAAGGCGTAAGGCTATCGGTGAAGAGGTAGCCCGTTTGTTGGCCGCAGGGTTTATTGTAGAGGTCTTTCATCCAGAGTGGTTGGCTAATCCGGTGCTGGTTCTTAAGAAAAACGGCACTTGGTGTATGTGTGTAGATTACACAGATTTAAACAAAGCTTGCCCTGTAGACCCCTTTGCTCTTCCTCGCATTGATCAGATAATTGATGCGACGGCAGGTTGTGACCGTTTGTGTTTTCTGGATGCTTATTCGGGTTATCATCAGATCAAGATGGCAGTCAAGGACCAGGAGAAGACAGCTTTCATAACTCCCTTTGGAGCCTTCTGCTATGTTTCCATGCCCTTTGGACTCAAGAGTGCCTAGGCAACTTACCAGCGATGTGTTCAGAATTGCCTTCACAAGCAAATTGGGCGCAATGTTCATGCATATGTGGATGACATTGTGATAAAATCAAGAAAGGAGGAAACATTGATAGATGATTTGAGAGAAATCTTTGACAATCTCCGAGTTTACAAGATGATGCTCAATCCGGAGAAGTGTGTCTTTGGTGTCCCGGCGGGCAAGCTCTTGAGTTTTCTGGTATCAAACAAAGGCATTGAGGATAATCCGGAAAAGATTTCAGCAATTACATCTTTGGCTAAACCGGCGTGTATCAATGACGTTCAACGTCTGGCCGGTCGGATTACAGCCTTGAGCCGGTTTATCACTCGCCTTGGAGAGAAGGCCATCCCTTTGTATCAGATGCTCAAGAAAACAAATGACTTTGTCTGGAGCGAGGCAGCTGATAAAGCATTCGAGGATCTGAAGAGGCAGTTAGTTGAACCGCCCGTGCTTGTAGCACCGATCGAGAAAGAGCCGTTATTGTTGTATGTGGCTGCTAATGCCCGGACAGTTAGCGTAGCAATTGTGGTAGAGCGCAAGGAGCTTGGCAAGGAATACCCGGTTCTGCGGCCGGTTTATTATATCAGTGAGGTGCTCATTGAGTCAAAACAGAGGTATCTGCATTGGCAGAAGCTGGTGTATGGAGTGTTTATGGCAAGACGGAAGCTTAAACATTATTTTCAGGGCCATCCCATCACAGTGGTTAGTTCAGCTCCTCTGGGAGATATCATTCAAAACAGAGAAGCAACTAGCCGGATTGCCAAGTGGGCTATTGAGCTTGGACCTCATGGGCTCAAATATATACCCCGCACAGCGATCAAATCCCAGGCCCTTGTGGACTTCATCAATGATTGGACAGAGTTACAGGCACCTAAAGAGAAACCAGATAATACATATTGGACTATTCATTTTGATGGGTCCAGACAGTTGGAGGGCTCGGGGGCTGGAGTCATACTAACTTCCCCACTAGGTGACAAGTTTTGTTATGTCCTCCATTTAATGTTCCCTTGTACTAACAATGCAACTGAATATGAGGCTTTGCTCCACGGACTTCGGATGGCTAAGGAAATGAATTTAAGCCGGGTTAAGTGCTTCGGCGATTTAGATCTAGTGGCTCAACAGGTGTCTGGCACTTGGGATTATAAGGACCCACTCATGGCTGCATATCGGCGAGAGGTGGATACAGTGGCTGGTCACTTTAAGGGTTATCAGGTGGACCATATAGACTGGCGAAGAATGAAGCGGCGGACGCTTTAAGTCATCTTGGTTCCCAGCGTAAACCGGTCCCACCAAATGTCTTTCTTGATATATTGCATAATCCGTCAGTCAAGGTGCCAACCGAAGAAGATTTGGCTATTCCTGATTCGGAGGCTCAATTGGTGGCAGCTTTGCATGCCATACCGGATTGGACAATCCCATATCTGGCTTACATGAACTGGGGCGAGTTACCAGATGATGAAACGTTGGCTCGACAGATAATCCAGCATTCCAAGTCCATGACCATACTCAACGGGGAGTTACATCGCTACAGCGTTTCAGGAGCAATTCAGCGTTGTGTTTCTCCTTAAGAGGGTTGTGAGATTTTGTGAGAAATCCATGAAGGGGATTGCGGTTACCACACCGGTTCAAAGTCTTTGGTTGCTAAAGCTTTTCGTCACGGTTTTTACTGGTTGACAGCGCATGCTGATGCGGAGGATTTAGTCAAGAGATGCGACGGTTGTCAAAAATTCACTCGCCATGCGCACATTCCGGCTCAAGAGTTGAGGATGATTCCAATAACTTGGCCATTTGCGACTTGGGGGCTTGATATGGTTGGACCCTTCAAGCGATCCAAGGACAAAAAGACCCACCTATTAGTAGAAGTGGATAAATTCACCAAATGGGTGGAAGCAGAGCCAGTCAGCAAGTGTGATGCGGCCACGGCGGTTCAATTCATCAAAAAGGTGATATAGTGGTTTGGTTTTCCACACAGCATTATAACTGATAATGGTTGAGGGAGTCCTGGATTAGGGGGTGTTCGGGTAGCCAGACTATACCTTCAGCCGGACTCCAGGACTATGAAGATACAAGATTGAAGACTCCGTCCCGTGTCCGGATGGGACTTTCCTTGGCGTGGAAGGCAAGCTTGGCAATGCGGATATTCAAGATCTCCTACCATTGTAACCGACTTTGTGTAACCCTAACCCTCTCCGGTGTCTATATAAACCGGAGGGTTTTTAGTCCGTAGGACAACTTCATCATACAACAATCATACCATAGGCTAGCTTCTAGGGTTTAGCCTCCTTGATCTCGTGGTAGATCTACTCTTGTACTACCCATATCATCAATATTAATCAAGCAGGACGTAGGGTTTTACCTCCATCAAGAGGGCCCGAACCTGGGTAAAACATTGTGTCCCTTGTCTCCTGTTACCATCCGGCCTAGACGCACAGTTCGGGACCCCCTACCCGAGATCCGCCGGTTTTGACACCGACATTGGTGCTTTCATTGAGAGTTCCTCTGTGTCGTCGCAATCAGGAAGGATGCCTCTTCCCGTCTTTAAAGACGGCGCCGTTACTAAGGGAGCCTTGGCTGTCGGCCAAACTCTCTGGCTAGGCGATTTTCTCATGACCGCCTGTTCGGCCATTGCGCCGACGGTGACCTCTCGGGTCATCAAAAGCAATCTTCACGTCAGCTCGGAACTCGTCGAGCAGTTAGGTCCAATGGAGCTCTCTTCCATAAACGAGCTCTTGGATCGCATCGCCGCCTTGGGGGTCACTACGGATTATTACCAGGTTGGGCTTAAACCCGATCTAAGAGAAATTAATTATCCCCAAGTCACCCATCACGTTGCCGTAGTAGAGGCACAATGCGGCGACTCTTCATCTATCTTAAGGACTAGCTACGTCTGGATTCCAGATCCCTCCAAGCCGGATACCCGCGGAGGGGAGGATGTAACTCAAGACCTGAACTTAGAATCAGGCAACGGGCTAGATTCACTGGACAACATCCAAGAATCCAAACCTCAGAGTTCGGAAACTCCTTGGCCTCTGAGTCTTAGATTGGGTGAAGTTCCGGATTTAATTCCACCCACCCGCCCGAACATAAGCGATCTATCCCAAATCAGGCAAAAGCCCGAAGAAATAGTACATCATTACTGGGCAAGGTTCCTCCTGGTTATGAACAGGATAAAGGACTGCCGCGAGGAAAACGCAATCTCAATCTTCTGCAATAATTGCACGGACAAGGGAATCCTCAACGCCACAGGTCGTCGTGATCTTACATGCTTCGTTGACTTGGCGTCCATAGTACAAAAGTACTGTGCGATGGAAAGCGCCTGGAAAACCGAAACTAAATTTTGGGACAATCCGGCCCTAAATAGAAACCTCGTCCGAAATAAAAGGGTGCATCATCATCAGACACCCGGGTTAAAAACCAAAAAACCAAAACCCTCTATAGGGCATGGAACCGTACTGGAGGGATGGCTTAATGGACCCTGTAAAATTCATAGTACAGAGGATGCCACACCAACTCATAGCCTTAGAGCATGTTGGATACTCCGGCAGGTGGCCAAAAGGGGCGAAGATCTCCTAATTCCAGAGGCCGCAGAAAGCCACCTCAGGGACTCCAGTACAGTCTTAACAGTCTCCGAGACTTTCGCATCAAATAAAATGCGAAAAAGAACACTCCGCAGCTTCGTCAAAGTCTATCAAGTAGCAACAATAAACCCATGGAGTGACACGGGTATTACCTTTAATGCCAGCGACGAACCTAAATTCTAAACAGCTCGAGCACTAGCCGCATTGGTACTCAGTCCTATGGTGGACGGCTTTCGCCTCACCAAGGTACTCATGGATGGAGGCAGCGGATTGAACCTCATTTATGAGGAAACCCTTCAAAAAATGGAAATAGACTGGAACCGCATTGAGCGAAGCAGCACAACCTTCAGAGGAATAATCCCCAGTCGGGAAGCGCGCTGTACAGGAAAAATCACACTAGATGTGGTGTTCGGCACGCCGAATAATTATAGGTCCGAAGAGGTCACATTCCAAGTGGCCCCGTTCAACAGCGGATACCACGCTCTGCTGGGGAGGGAAGCGTTTACAATCTTCCAAGCAATACCCCATTACGGGTACATGAAGCTCAAGATGCCCGGGCCGAACGGAATCATCACTCTCGCTAGTGATCCGGACATAGCATTCCGCGCTGAAAACAAGACAGCCGCACTGGCCCTTGAGGCACTGTCCGAAGCCCTAGCGGCTGCGGAACTGACTACGCTGCGCTCCACGGTAAACAGGGACAATGTGATACTCGACAAAAGATCCAAGTCCACCTCCTTTAAACCAGCGGATGAAATAGTCAAATTCCAGGTCCATCCAACGGACCCCAATAAAACAGCTTCCATCAGGGCACAATTAAACCCCGATGTAGACGCCACACTGCGAGAATTCCTACGGGAGAACTGGGACATTTTTGCATGGCACCCTTCGGACATGCCAGGAATCCCACGCAGGCTGGCCGAACACAGCTTAAATATCCTAAAAGGATTCAAACCTGTCAAACAAGCCCTTCGGCGTTTTTTTGAACCCAAGAGACAGGCAATGGGAGAGGAGCTAGCCAAACTATTGGAGGCCGGATTCATCAGAGATATAAAACATCCGGACTGGCTAGCAAACTTGGTGATGGTACCAAAGAAGGACAAATCCTGGCGCCTATGCATTGACTTCAAAGACCTCAACAAGGCCTGCCCAAAGGATCCCTTCCCCCTCCCCCGCATCGATCAAATTATCGACGCCACTGCAGGACACGATTCGTTGTGCTTCCTCGACGCATACTCCGGTTACCATCAAATCAAGATGGCTGAGTCAGACCAAGCCGCAACGGCATTCATCACCCCATACGGCCCATTCTGCTTCAACACAATGCCTTTCGGGCTCAAAAACGCCGGTGCAACATATCAGCGCATGATTTAGACATGTCTGGCAAACCAGATCGGCAAAACAGTAGAGGCATATGTGGATGATGTGGTCGTAAAAACAAGACATGTCGAATCTCTAGTAGACGACTTGAGGCTTACATTTGACAACCTCCGAGCATGTGACATCAAGCTAAATCCGGAAAAATGTGTTTTCGGTGTTCCAGCCGGAAAGCTCTTGGGCTTCATTGTATCCGGTAGGGGAATCGAAGCAAATCCAGCCAAGATCCGAGCTTTGTCACAATTGGATATCCCAAAGGACCTCAAACAAATACAAAAATTAACCGGATGCGTGGCTGCTCTAAGCCGCTTTATTTCCCGGTTGGGAGAAAAGGCGCTACCCCTCTATCGCCTCCTTCGGCGCACCGAACACTTCGAGTGGACGGACGCCGCCATGGCCGGACTCGAGGAAATAAAATCCATATTGGCAACAAACCCCGTCCTGGCCGCACCAAACATCGACGAACCAATGCTATTGTACATTGTAGCAACCCATCAAGTTGTCAGCGCAGTACTCCTCGTCCAGCGGGAAACGGACGGACACAAATTCCCCCTTCAAAAGCTGGTTTACTATGTGTCCACTGTCCTCACCCCATGCAAATCACGGTACCCACATTATCAAAAGATTGCATATGCGGTATTCATGGCATCCCGGAAGCTACGACACTACTTTCAAGAGTGTTCAATCACAGTAGCATCGGAAGTACCACTCAATGATATTATAAACAACTGTGACACAACGGGCCGGATTGCAAAATGGGCCATCGAGCTCCTCCTGTTCGACATAACTTATAAGCCACGGCGAGCTATCAAGTCGCAAGTTTTGGCCGACTTCGTCGCAAAATGGACGGAGGCTGAACTCCCTAAAGAGTACGGCACATATTCAAACCGGATAATGCACTTCGATGGTTCCAAAATGTTGGCCGGACTAGGGAACGGCGTCATTTTGACGTCCCCCACAGGAGACACAGTTCAATATGTACTCCAGGTTATGTACACGGACTCCAACAATGCAGCCGAATATGAGGCCCTTTTACAGGGTCTCCGGATGGCAGTATCCATGGGCATTCAACGCCTAAAGATGCGCGGGGATTCGAACCTCACGATATCCCAAATAAATGGAGACTTCGATGCCAAGGATCCAAAAATGGCAGCTTACCGCAACGCCATCCTCAAAATGTCAGCTCGGTTTGAAGGGCTCGAACTTCACCATATAGCCCGAGAAAACAATCAGGCGGCAGACGTCCTGGCACGCATCGGCGCAAAACACGATGCGGTCCCCCCCCCCCCAACATCTTCCTGGAAAGGTTGTTCAAGCCATCCGTAGTATGGGAAGGGGAACATGGCAATATCAGTCCGGACCCAACCACACTGTCCGACGCCGAACAATCTGACATAATCGGAGGCTCTGCCAATGAAATAACAACCTCAGCCCACGTACTAATGGCCATTATCGCCCCGTGGACAGAACCATTCCTAGCCTACCTTACTAGGCAGGAACTCCCAGAGGACCAAAACAAGGCACGTTTTATAGTGCGGCGATCTAAAGCCTATAAAGTCCATGAGGGAGAACTTTACAAGAAAAGCACTACCGGAGTCCTTCAAAGGTGCATCTCCGAAGAGGAAGGGCGGAACCTGCTGGCTGAAATTCATGCCGGACTCGGTGTCCATCACGCTGCAGCCCGGTCCCTCGTAAGCAAGGCTTTCCGTACATGCTTTTATTGGCCGATGGCCCGGGCGGACGCTCAGGACTTGGTCCATAAATGCGTCGGTTGCCAGCTTTTTGCAAACCAAAGCCATATGCCACCCATCGCCCTCCAAACTATCCCCATCACTTGGCCTTTCGCGGTCTAGGGGCTTGACATGGTGGGACCCCTTAAAGGCGGAACCCACAAGAAAAAATACTTACTGGTCATGGTGGATAAGTTCACCAAATGGATAGAAGCCAAGCCTGTCAAGACGGCCAAATATGGACCTGTGATAGACTTTATATCCGGGGTTGTACACCGTTATGGCATCCCCCACAGCATCATCACCGATAACGGCACAAACTTTACGGCCGATGAGGTAAAACTCTAGTGCAAAAAGATGGGCATCAAGCCCGATTATGCTTCCGTCTATCACCCACAAACTAACGGTCAGGTCAAACATGCAAATGGTCTCATCATGAGCGGCATCAAACCCAGATTAGTGCGGTCCCTCAAGGAATCTAACACGCACTGGGTAGAGGAGCTCGACTCTGTACTCTGGGGGCTGCGGACCACGCCGAACCGCACCACCGGATACACACCATTTTTTATGGTGTACGGCGCAGAGGCAGTCTTGCCCTGCGACATAATTCATGACTCACCTCGAGTGCGCATGTACGAAGAAAGGGAGGCCGAGCTCGATCGGCAGGACAATTTGGACGCCTTAGAGGAGGAGCGCGACATGGCAAAAGCCCGTTCCGCATTCTATCAACAGCAGGCCCGAAGATATCAAAGAAGAGAAGTGCGGGCCAAAAGCTACAACGTTGGCGAATTAGTTCTACGCCTGCCAGACAAGAAAAAGGACAAGCTGAAGCCCAAGTGGGAAGGTCCCTTCATAATCGACCAAGTCCTGACTGGTGGAGCATACCACCTGCGAGATGCGTCGGATAACCGACTCGAGCCGAACCCATGGAACGCAGCCTGTCTCCGAGGATTCTATGCCTAGCGCCGGACTCTGTGTTTGTCTCCTTCCTCTGTCCATTTTTTACATTTTCTGTCTTACATTTCTCTCCTTCCCCTCTTCTCTTTTATAGCCCTTAAAGGCTCCTCAAGTGAAGTGCTACTCGCGCTCATTAAACCTGGGGGCTTCTTTAGTAGAAGCTTATTTATACGGGCTTCACGCCCACCACATGTGTCAACCTTCCGCATGTACCTTTTCTTCACCATTATATGCATCGATATGACTTAAGTTTTGGCCAAGCTAGGTTGCCTGGCTCCTGTGCTTACCCCTACATTCCCGATTGTTCGGCTAGGTGGTAAAGGGAGCACCTCTGCGATTGTTACTGCCGGATCAGCCGGATGTGTACCTCAGACTGGGTGAAGCCGAAAGCTAGCATTCTTAAGGGAATATTCGATCGGTGAACTAAAAGATGACCTTTTTACTTATTTATGTATATGCCCCCAGATGATTTTCCTGTGTTTGCAGTCCGGACATGCACTTTAGGGCATGCCTCCCAGAGAAAGGAACCCCTAACGGAACTATTCTCTCTGGAAGATGTTTCTTACTAACCATGTAATATAACATAACTAGTTGGGCACTTGTCTGATAAAGCACTAATGACCCATACGCCTGGTCTCCATGCATACCCCGGTTCTTACATAACCGGTAGGGTATTCGGACACACTCCGGACCGTCAGGTCCTGAGGTTGAAGCGAAAAGGTCGGTAACGACAAACGATCTACAATCCGGCTAGAAGGCATTACACATGTCAATTAAAAATTACATAGTCACTCTGACTGATTGTATTCCTCTTCAATACCATCTAACAGGCTGTCTAACTTACAGTCCTGCTAGGAATACTTTGCGGCCAATTCTACTTGGCCGTACACTAAGCTTACAGGGATCTCCTTCCCGTCAGGCCCCACAGGTCCGACCTCGGCCATGTGGTTTGGGTCAGACTTCGCGTACCGCGTCTTCACCATGGCCCAGGCCTCCCTAGCGCCTTGTCGGTAGACCGATATCTTCTACAACCGGAAACGCCGCCGAGCTCCCTTAAGCTTCTCCGAAAGCTCTCCAAGGCCCTTGGGCATGGAGTGGGAAGGCCATAAGGCTTGGGCAACGCCTCGCATCGCCTGCCGAACTCGCTCGTGCAGTTGCGAGAGCTCGGGAAGAAGGTCACCCATAGAACCGGGCATCTCCTCTGCAGGACGACCCGTTAGCATACCTACAAACATTACTCTGTTAGTCGACTTCCTCGCCGAACTCTTTTCTTTCAAAGATTCGCTTAAGCACTTACTAAATATGCCGCGTAGAAGCCGCTGATTCTCCTTAGTAGAGTCTGACAGCTGGCCACGAACATCTTTAAGCTCAACGTCCAGCTTGGTGTTGGCATCCTGAAGCTCATTCTTCTCCCGCCTCACCCTTGTCAACATACTCTCACCGGCCTTTAGCCGGCGTAAGAGTTGTTGCCTCTCCAGATCCAGTCCGGCGCCATCTGCAATATGATTTGGCAGATTCATACCCACGCCGCACTTCGCAAGATATTAATCTTTCGAAGTGTATCTTACCAGAGGGGGTCTCTTTAGGCTCCCCTGCCGCGGCTAGTGCGGCCTCCAGTTGGGCTTTGCACTCTTTCAGCTCCTGGGACAGTACGGTATTCTTCTCTGTAAGAACCTACATAACAAATGATCCTTAAACCAGTTACTCTAACTGTTTCAAGTCTCGGGGGCTACTGGTATATACATATATATTTACCAAACTTTTCTTACCCGTATGTCTTTTACATATTGCTTCGTGGCTCTGGTTAAACCATTTTGAGCGGCACGAAGGTACGCATCTCCCGATTGAAGGCATCTAATGCCTCTCGGGAGAAACAAGCGTCGCGAAGAACTGCCTGGCGACGCCTGTGGTCCATGGCACTCTCCACCTCAGAATTGGTGGCAGACAGCCTGTCCGCATCCTCTGTCGGAGGAGCGTCCAGTGCGCGCCTCGTGTTGGCTCCCACTTCCGGGCCAGGCGTTGGAGCCTGGCTGGTGGAGGCGCGATTGGCAACCTCTCCGGATGTAGTCCAGCAAGGTCTCTTCGTCCTGAAGATAGCACGAACGTTAATATGCCCTGAAGAAATAACACCAGGGAAAAAGAGGATGCACTATACCTTTGCACCGGCATCCCAGTCCGGACTACATTCCTTTTTGCCCCATGGGGCCCTGCGGCCCCTCGTTGGTTAGCCGCCGCAGGTTCGGCCTCCCGCCTGGGAAACCTCCCCTGCAAAACACGGTCGTTGTCAGGAAAACTGAAATGCGTGAGAATAGATTCCTTCTCCAAGGGATGAGACTCCGCTCTCTGTTACCTGGGAGGCCGGGATTAACCCTGGGTAATCAGCCGTAATGGCCACCAAGGTATTGTCCTTGCTTAACTGATGAAACACCCCGTCAATCAACTCCACCGATATATCCGGATCCTCTTCGGAGTCCGGATCGAGGGACCGTTCTGGATCCTCGGGTTGTGGGGGACGGCTGTTTATATCTGTCAGGACCCCGATCCTAAGCCACATCGATCTAGCATGTAACACATCATATCACTTTGCGGCCTCACGCACGGTATTCCCACGGGTGCCACCTTACCTGGCCTGGAACGTTTGCGCCTTTTGGCTCACGTATATGATAGTGTCGCTAGTATCCATATGACAGAGACCCCGGGCCGACATGGCTAGTCGTGAACCCAAAGCGGCGCTAACCCATGAGGACAGGCATACATGAATCACATCGAGCATGTCGGTCATCAACATGTGAATCCGGGCTGTAGCACTGGGCTAACAGGACTCCGGTAACCCAGGCTATAGCAGGCTAGGCAGGACTCTGGAAGTCACCCGTGACATTTCCCTGAAGGGACAGACACAGGAACAAAGTGAAACACATGCCGACCAGTCAAGTGTTCCGAGCAGTAGTGCTGGGCTAGCAGGACTCCGGTGAACCGGGCTGTAGCGGACTACTATCGCTCAGAAAGCACTAGACTACATTTCCCCATATGATAGGCTGCCAAGGATAAACAACTAGATTGTCGGATCCCACTCACACCAAGCATTTCAATCATACACACAATATGCCCGATATGAGTACATACAACATGGCATCACCACAAGACTCTACGACTCAAGTATTTATTCATTAGGCTCTGAAGAGACAGATATTACAAACATGGGTCTCATGACCCAACATTCAGAGCATACAAGTCAAAGCAGAAGCGGAAGCTTAACATGTCTGAGTACAGACAACTACAAATGAAAAAGGCTGAGAAGCCTGACTATCTACCAGATCCTGCCGAGGGCACAAGATCGTAGCTGAGGTATCAAGCTAAACGTCGAAGTCCACACGGAACTACTAGCGAGACTGACGTCTCTCTGCAAAACATAAAATAGGCAAACGTGATTACAAATGTACCCAGCAAGACTTACATCAGAACTATCTACATATGCATCGGTATCAATAAAGGGGTGGTGGAGTTTGACTGTAGCAAGCCAGCTTTGACTCAGTGGCTAACCTGAACTACGACTGCAAGTAACTCTTTTGAGGTGGCGCACACGAGTCCACAAATTCACCATACCAATACACCACTATGGATCCGCTCCCGTCTCCCTGCGAGAACGCCATCCATAGCACTCACGCTTATCTTGCACAATTTAGAGTATCCACTTTCACTTGTCTATGAACTATGCAAGGGGTCCAAGTTTCCATATCCGAGAAATCCGGCTATTCGAATAGATAATGATAACCCTGCAGGGGTGTACTTCTTCACACACGCTCTCGCCACTTATCGCCCTGTACACGTCATGTACCTCGGCAACCTTCAAGCGGAAACCGGGCGAGGGAGTCGGCCACGACCTGACTAACCAACAAGTCTCTTGTCCAGGTTTATCGCCTATTCGGGTTCCATCCGCAAGGAGATCCGGCCGGGGTGTCGCTCACGGCCCCAAACGATGTGTGCACGGTTCCCAAGCCCACCATTCGGGTGCCACTTGGTACACCGTGCCACTGTGCCTAGTCTGTCCCAAGCCCACCTGTACCGGGTGCCACTTGGTAGACTACCAACACAACCTACAAACACCAGAAACTAGTTGCAACTCCTGGACAGAGATCAGGTTGATTAATAAGTCGAGAGGGGCACTTAAGCATTCCAATGTGTGGTAGTAACTGTTCATGGCTCACAAACATAGAACTCAGTTCCTGAGGACGGCTGCAATGAGACAACCCACCATGTACTCCTACATGGCCTCTCACCGCTACCTTTACCAAATCGTATTCACACACTTAGCTCACACACAGTAGGACATGTTCACACACACCTCCGATTCATCTCCGATGAACCAGACCCGACTCAACTCTAAGCAGTAGCAGGCATGACAAACAAGCATGAATGAGTAGGCACATCAGGGCTCAAACAACACCTACTCATGCTAGTGGGTTTCATCTATTTACTGTGGCAATGACAGATCATGCAGAGGAAAAGGGGTTCAGCTACCGCAGCATGTAACAGTTGAATCGATGTTGTCCTAATGCAGTAAAAGAGAGAAGGAGCGAGAGAGTGGGATTGTATCGGAATGAACAAGGGGTTTTGCTTGCCTGGCACTTCTGAAGATAGTATAGCTCTTCATCGGTGTCATCGAATTCATCATCGGAAACATCGTCGACTGAGAGGGGACTGTCGGTGTACTAGAGTAGGGGTACCCTAGTATCCCGAACTCGTGCACGGACAGTTGCAGCACCCCGCGGCAAGGCTTGCCGGGTGACCGCCAAGACCCTCCGTGGTTCCCTTGAAGACCATTCAAGAACAAAGTACTCAAACCAAGGCCCCGGCAAGAGGAGCTTGCCGGGAAGGCCAACCAAGGCCTCGGCAAGAGGAGCTTGCCGGGAAGGCCAACCAAGGCCCCGGCAAGAGGAGCTTGCCGGGAAGGCCAACCAAGGCCCCGGCGAGAGGATCTTGCCGAGAAGAGACAAGACCCCGGCAAGAGGAGCTTGCCGGGAAGGCCACTCAAGGCATACCAAGAAAGCTTGCCGCGACGTGCCCTGCGTCCCGGCAAGATCCGGCGAGCGACAAGCTTCCGGACGCGACGAGACGACGGCCGCGGCAAGGAGCTTGCCGCGGGAAACCCCCACTTCGTGCCCGCGCTCCAGCACACCTGCTAACGTGTCGCTCTGGGACTCTCCCAAGCACACGTGGCAGGAGGCCGTGCAGCTAGGGGTACATGGTGGCGAGCGGAGGTGAAGAGAAGCCCATCGTGGCAAACGGTGGCCCTCCTAACGGTCACCTTTTGCACTGTTTAGGAGACTCAGACAGGCATTTAATGCCCTTGTCCCCTGCCGTCAGAGTTAGGTAGGGCGCACTGTATCCACAGTAGCGGTAGCTGCACCTACTGCATCCTTTTCCATTTTTACCCTTCTAGTCTACGTTGCCACCTGTCGGTGACCCCTTGAAAGTATAAAAGGAGGCCCAAGCGCAACGTAGAGGAGGTTCGGCCAGTTCGGCTCATTGGAGACACCAGAAACACTCCCACGCTCAGTCTGGTAGCGTCGATCGCTCCTGAGCAAAGATTCAATACACACAAACAAGCAGCAGTAGGGTTTTACGCATCCGTGCGGCCCGAAGCTGGGTAAAATCGCCCGCGTGCACTGCCTCGATCCGCTCTTTGTGCGCTCTCCGCCTCCCACCGAACCGAAAGGGGCCCTGTCCCCATAGGTGTTGGTGGATCAGCACCGCCCCGACAGGGACGGTTACCGGCAAACAGAGAAGGACACAATCAATGCAATGCAACAATATGATGCATGATCATGACATGGCAATATGCTGTGATTTGAGCTAATGCATCAGAAAGTCATTTTAATTGAAGTGGAATTCAAAACTATATCAAATTCCAACTCCAAACCTATTATGAAATTTGCCCTAATCATGTTTCATCCTAAACAGTGAGGTTAACTTTCTCAAACATGCATGAAAATGGTACAGATGGATTCGTTGAATTTTTCTGATAATTTTTCATATATAAATTATTTCATTTGGAGTTATGGTTTAATTTCTATGAATTTTAGAAGTTAGCACTATTTTATGGAATTTCCTGAATAAGTTTAAATCGAGAAAATGATTAATGACATCAGCATTGTGTCACTACTGCGTCAGCAGGTCAGCCGAGTTGACCCGGGTCAACTCTGACTGGTGGGACCCGCGTGTCATTGACCCAGGGACTAAACCATGGTCAAATCTGGTGCTGACTGGGGTTTGACCCTGTGGTGGGGCCCGCTGTCAGTGTCTGTTAGTGTGCTAATTGGGGGATTAGCCGCTAATGATAATGCCACATCATCATCGCCGGACTTAGGCCGGCGACGACCAGATCGGCGGCGGAAGTTCGTCGGAAACTCGCTATGGGGCTCGGTTTTGCGCGTGGTTTGTGTCTACGGTCAACTGAAGGTGCGCCGCATCCAACGGTGGCGGCGGCTGGGGCTGGGCTGGCCGGAGCTCATCGAAACGGAGCTCGCGGTGGCGGCCGGAGTTCGGGCGAGCTCGGGTTCAGCGTTTAGTGAGCACGGCAGGGCTAGCGGGTGGGTGCGTTAGGATCCTGAGGGCATACTGAGCACAATTACGCGCTCAGATGCGAGCTTCAGCAGCTGCAACGACGACGGCGGCATGGCTGGCGGCGATGAGCTCTCGGGCTCAGCGACAAACGCGGCTAGGGGGCGCTATCGAGTGCGGTAATAGGGGGAAATGAATCAAGAGCTCACATCGGTCACGTCGAGATGGTCAGCGAGCTCAGGGAAGCGATGACGGTGGCGAATCGACGGTGAAGATCCTCGGCGGCCGACGGTGGAGAAGGCGATGGTGGAGACGATGGAGGCCATCTGGCTTGCTTCCTTCGGTGGAGAGGTGCTACAGGGGTGGGTCGAGCTCGTGGTCACGATGATGAGGCACGGGGGTGGCTGTGGCTGCGTGCAGTGTGAGCGGCGGCGTCGCCGGCGTTCGGCCATGCGAGAGAGAGAGAGAGAGAGAGAGAGAGAGAGAGAACAGAGGAGGAGGGGAAGCACAGGGGAAGAGGGAATAGGTGCAGGGGGTGCTGGCGTCTCCAGGCGAGCAGCTGGACTCGCGGGGACGCTGCCAGCGCGAAGCAGGAGGTGGAGGCCTCCCAGCGAGCGCGTGCGTCATTGCCTCTGCCTACTGGCAGAGGTTGAAGATGGCATGGCTGCCTGGTGGGCTGGGCTGCCTAATGGGCCGGCTACAGGTAAGGCCAGGTAAGTGGTCCAGGTACTCTCTCTCTCCCTAATTTCTACTTTTCTTTCTGTTTTGCTATTTTCTGTAATTTGTTATGATTTAGTTTTAGACACTAAATCATTTTTATTGCTTCTGATAACTCTTGTAGGGACTAATTGGATTATTCCAAAGCCCTTCACCAAAGATCAGAATTATTGGACATATATTAATTAATTAATAAATATATATCCAATGCAAATAGTTATTGATTTAATTCAAAGGCCCAAAATAAATATCTCTGAGATTCCAAAAATATTGTTTTAAGTTTTACCTCTTTCCAATTTTTTCAGAGACTAAGAGGAACATTTTCTTGGACTTCTTTGAAAAGATTTTAATGTTGATTATTTTTGAAGTGATTTATGAGGGTTTCAACTAACCTCAATTCAACTTTCAGAAATTTTAGACATGATGCATGAGTGCAGATGCAACTATTTCACTCAGGTACTCTAGGGTTGTGACAACTTCCTTTACTTCCTGAAGCAGTTCCTGCGTTGAAATCGTTGGACTACATATTTAATCATGGGAATATAAAGTGGATGGGCAGGCACAATTATTCACTTACCCAACTCGGGGGGTTGTACATACTAAATCCGCCCTACGGGTTGACGCGGAGGAATTCCTCCTCTTCTCCCTTGTACAAAGAGGATAAGATCTTTACTAGAGCGGCAGCTGAGGTTGGCCCCTTACGACCGTAACGGGTGGCGTCATCCTCCCCGTTAAAATCCCACATGGGGTGGCCTCTATATTGAAGCGGCTGCACCCCCCGCATAATGCATGCGGCCATGACTCCAATAATGGTTAGTCCGGAATGAGCCAATAGTCTTATCCGGCCCATCAGGCGAAGGACGTCCCTGTCACTTTCTCTCTGAGAGCTCCGCGGACGCCAGCTCAGGTGTTTCTTTAAGGGAGCACTGTTGAATTCAGGGAGACCGACCCGGATAGGGTCCGGTAGTGGGACATCATCTATATAAAACCATTCCGAAGGCCAGTCCTCGGACGCCTTCTTTGGGGTTCCGGATAGATATCCGGTCCCGGCGATACGCCACACTTCGGCTCCGCCCACTTGATATATAGACCCCTCTTGAGAGCGGGGCAGCAGACAGAATAATCTCTTCCACAGCGCGAAATGAGCCTCAACACCCAAGAATAGCTCGCAAAGAGCGACGAAGCCCGCGATATGCAATATAGAGGCGAGCGTGAGATCATGCAGCTGGAGGCCGTAGAACTTCAGAAGCCCACGGAGAAATGGATGGATTGGAAATTCAAGTCCTCTTACTAGATAAGGGACGAGGCACACCCGCTCTCCTTTGGAGGGACTGGGGGTGCTCTCCGCTTGCTCTCCGCCATTATAGGTGGCGAGTCCGGCTCAGACCGGGACCATATAGGCCTGAGGGAGAAATCCCTTGGCCTGAAGCGACACTAGCTCGCTGTGCGGGATGGAGCACCTCTCCCAGTCTCCAGGTTTGGGACTGGAAGGGCGAGAGGAGGAGCTGCGACGGCTGGCCATGTTGGAATGAACCTTTGCTGGAGGCGCTCTGATGATTACTCGCGGAGAGGAGAAGGTGTGGTTTGGATCTGAATCCCCATCCCATTAAATAGGTGGCTCGTTTATGCGGCTAGGGGTGTGAATGCAAAAACACCCCGACTTTTCACATTCGTTTGACACGTGGAAGACGGCCATTATTGGGCGTGGAAGCCAAGGTGTGCTACATTATGAAAATCGGACATTATTCAGCAGGTACACGGAATTTGGAGAAGAACCCGCCTTGCAATGCCGAAGACAATCTGTGCACCGGACTCGTCGTCATTGAAGCCTGGTTCGGGGGCTACTGAGGGAGTCCTGGATTAGGGGGTGTCCGGGTAGCCGGACTATACCTTCAGCCGGACTCCAGGACTATGAAGATACAAGATTGAAGACTCTGTCCCGTGTCCGGATGGGACTTTCCGTGGCGTGGAAGGCAAGCTTGGCGATGCGGATATTCAAGATCTCCTACCATTGTAACCGACTATGTGTAACCCTAACCCTCTCCGGTGTCTATATAAACCGGAGGGTTTTTAGTCCGTAGGACAACTTCATCATACAACAATCATACCATAGGCTAGCTTCTAGGGTTTAGCCTCCTTGATCTCGTGGTAGATCTACTCTTGTACAACCCATATCATCAATATTAATCAAGCAGGACGTAGGGTTTTACCTCCATCAAGAGGGCCCGAACCTGGGTAAAACATTGTGTCCCTTGTCTCCTGTTACCATCCGGCCTAGACACACAGTTCGGGACCCCCTACCTGAGATCCGCCGGTTTTGACATCGACAATGGTACTAACCTGTCAAAAGGGGAGATGGAAGAATTTTGCCAACGTGAGCACATTCGGCTTGATCTAGCATCAGTGGCTGACCCCCAGTCTAATGGTCAAGCGGAGAGGGCAAATCAAGAAATTCTACGAGGTATCAAACCCAGGCTTATGGTTCCTTTAAAGCGGACACCGGGTTGTTGGGTTGAGGAGCTGCCTTCTGTGTTATGGACTATCAACACCACACCCAATAGGTCTACGGGTTACACACCTTTCTTCTTGGTTTATGGAGCAGAGGCAGTTCTTCCTAGTGACATCCGTCACGACTCGCCCCATGTGACAGCCTATGTTGAAGCTGATAATGAGAAGGCACGTCAAGATTCTCTAGACCTGTTGGATGAAGAGCGTGATCTTGCAGCAGCACGATCGGCGATTTATCAACAAGATCTCCGACGTTATCACAGCTGCCGGGTTAAAACCAGAACCTTTCAAGAAGGCGATTTGGTGCTCCGGCTCATCCAGGATCAGACTGATATGCACAAGTTATCCCCACCTTGGGAAGGACCCTTTGTGGTCAGCAAAAATCTGCACAACGGGTCTTACTACCTCATTGATGTTCGAGAGCACAAAGATTCACGTCAATCGGAGGAGGAGACCAAGCGGCCATGGAACATAGCTCTTCTTCGGCCTTACTATACTTGAAGCCATAGGCTCTTCATATGTACATATTTATGACAATGTATATATCATATAATAAACCGGAGCCTCTGTTACAAGCGGGGTATCTGTTCTTTTTACATCCTGTGTGTGCTTATAAGAGTTTACTGACAAAGCGGAGTTTCTTAATCCAGTCTTAGCAGCTGCACGGATATAAAGAAAATCACTAGGGGGCTTGGTTGTTATCACACCATAGCTACACCTATTGATCGCTTTGAAACCACGAAGGGATATCACTAGGGGGCTCGGTTGTTTTTATACCATGGCTACACCTATTGATAGGCATTTATGCCACAAAAGAAAAATATGTGGAGCCAAAGAGAGTGTTGCACAAAGCACAGAGTCAAACATGGGCACACACTGAGCATAGCTCATAAAGTTACTTGGGGGCTCTTTTTGCAAAGCAACAAAGAGTTTGAAAGGACCCTTGTAATTGTCTATCAAGCCACGGCTTGGAAGCCTGGTGTATTCATCTAAAAACCCGGGTTAACCTGCCTTCATCAAGTAAGCCACTCCTGTCTAGGTAATCTTGGTATGACCCACCGAACGTTTTGACATGTCAATCTTTTACAGACCCTGAACTTGTCAAAGTTAAAACGGTGATTGGTTAATTGGAGGCCCATCTTAAAAGGCTTTGTTAAATGGTTTAACTCAGAGGCCTGGCAGCCCATGAAAAGCCTCGATTTGGAGCCTGGCAGCTCGTAAAAAGCCTTGCATATTTTCCTTTTTGAATTTTTTGAAGTTCATAAGTATCTTCTGATAACCCAGCGTCCTTGAACCGGCTTGCTTTTCAATTTCAAGTTGTCGGCACATGATCAATTATAAACCGGTGTTTGTTGACCAGGTCTGGTTTGACTAAATCACCAATGTTATAAAGAAAACCCGGTAGTTATCCTGGTCCGGTTTACTATATAAACCGGCATTATAAAGATGGGGTTATCAATGTTCAGGATTGGTATTAAAAACCTTTGCCATATACACAGTTGGTCAACCAGTGAGGTATGTTATACATATTGCTTTTTATACAAATACTTCGATTATTCATCTATGTATTGTATACTTCTTGGACATCATGACCCGTCTAGCGGTAAACCGCTATATACTTTTAAGTTGTTGTACCCAGGAACACAATTCATCATGGATTACGCATAAATGTATCCCAAAAGGTGGCACAAGTTGTCACGAGGTATTACAAAACATGCTCGATGGCATGGCAGATAACGGAGTTTTAGCTATCCTATTACAAGAAGCTTTCAAAACGGCTCCAATGGCATAATTGTTTTTCACAATATCGGCACACAGTAGCCAGTAAATCGGCGACCGGTTTAGGACGCTTCGTCTGGACGGTTGGATGGTTGAGGGTCAGTTGGTGTGGGAACTTATTCATCCCTCCCCAGACGCTGGAAATCAACCGTCGACCAATCGATCCCAGTTAAAGCTTGAAATACTGCTTCTTCATGGATAAGATTGGAGGGTTAATATCAGGAGCATAAGTGTGCTTACGAATCAGAGGCACAAGTTCTTCAACTTCATGGATGACGGCCGGTTGTCTTTTCCTTTCAGCGTCATAAACCGGTTGAAAATGGGACAAGTTTGTATCATCGGCCAGCTTGCTTGCTACTGGCCGCATCTGTTTGGTCAGCCGCCGGAGGTCATCATTGTCGAAGTTTGAACCGTCTTCCTTCACACCTGGGTATCCTTTAATGATATCCTCTGCTTCAAGGTATGGAATCCAGACTTTGGCTCGAATAAGTGCGGTTAAAGCTCCTACTCTGGCAGCTGCCTTCTTCAATTCGACAATACGGGCTGGTAACATGGCCAGTTTCTCAAGTGTTTCTTTAATCAAAGTTGGGGCCGGTTTGTTGCAAATAGCCCGCTGATACCCAGAGTACAACTGTTCAACCAAAGTATACGCCGCTTTGAGTTTCATTTGCATGTCTGTACCAAGATGAGCAATCCCAGTACCTGCCAAAGATTTGTATCAACATTCTAGTCAGTGATAAGATTCATTGACTTACGCACACACATAAGCGGATACTTACCAAAGATAGCAGAAGTCATAGCGTTGATTTTCCGTTTCAAGCCAGCTAGTTCATCTACAATTGGTTTCAGGGCTGCCTCGGCGTCTTCAGCTCTTTTGGTTAAACCAGATTTTTCAGTTTCCCAGTTTGCACGATCTTTGTTGAAAGATTCCTTCAGCTTTTCCATTACGGCCAGGGCTTGGGTCAGCTCTTCTTTGGCTTTTGCAGCCTCTGCTTGTTGTGACTTCACATTCTCTTGCAAGTCGGAATTTCGGGCATCTTTGTTTCTCAGTTCATCCTGCAACATTGACGATATATTCAACACCAGGTTATATATGTTCTAAGTATAAAGCATATAACAAGTTATGCACTTCATACTTGGGGGCTAATGCCTGTTTGCTCTAAAGTGCTGCATTGTATACAAGTCTCCAGAACAATGCAAGCATTATCCTGGACACTTGGGGGCTAATGTGCGTCTGTCCTAAAAACGAATGCATGGATTAAAACCCGGATTAACTCGCCAAGTTAAACCGACATTTGGGGGCTATGCTGCAAAAAGTTATCTAATTGTTAAAATATGAGTCTTGGTTTTTAATAGAGACCTGACATTTTGAGGATCAATGAGGAGAAACTTAAAGTGTTGCAAAGACCCGATTTATGATTAACATCATAAAACGGCCCTTGGGGGCTACTTGAGCTAGTGTTTCAGCTATGCAATCAATAAACAAAGGGAGAGGAACTTACCTCATATCGCTCTTTCGTCAAGTTCACCAAACCGGCTTCATAGTCCCCGTTTGAGTGCAGACGGTTCAAGAAGCCAGAGTGAAGCTCTTTAGCATTGAAATGAGCATAGCTTGATGAATCACTGCTCCATTTGCCTTTTTCCCTAGCAGCTTGCTTTTCTTTGGCACTATGTTGAGCCAAGATGACGGGATGGCCAGGAGAGCTGTGGCCCATTCCAGTAATGATAACATCGTCTCCTTGACCTTTAGTATGTTTGGCTGGTGATAATGGAGTATCAGCATTTCTCACCGGACTAGCCCGGTTTGGCTTTGCCGGTTCAGTATCAGGTGTGGCAAGTTCAGCGTCTGCTGGTTCATCGGTGTTTTGGCCTAGAAGGGGCGGTTCATCAGAGGCGGCTTCAGGATGAAGGCCCTCCGGTTCACAAGTTTGTTCCGGTTCACCTCTGGGTTCTTCTTCAACAGTGGTCGGGTCTTCGGGCGGATTGGTGACCCGAGCTTTCTTGTTGGGTCTGGCTTTGGCCCTGCAAACAAAAATATAGAAGGATTAATATCTTATTCAAGTTCTATGACGCATTGAAGGAAAAGGTTTTTCAACTTGCCCGGCCACAGTTTTCAGAGGAGGGAGCTGAGTTGCTGTCGACTCGCCAGATGATGAGGGAGGTGTCACCTGATAATTTGAATCGGACGGATTAAGAGGTTGTCTGAAATAACCTGCCTTGGGGTAAGAATGGTCAGGAGTAGGAGAGACCTCAGACCGGCGCTTCCGAACCGGGGTATCAGGTAAACCGGCTGAAGTTACCTATTGGCCACTGTGTCGGGTTGTCCGGCGAGCTTCATGCTCCTGAGTCTTCAAAATAAATGTTGGATCCAAGTGAGCAAGAGGATGAGAAAAGCTTACTTTCCAGACTGCTTGGCGGGTTTTTTGTGTTGGCATAGAGTCTGAACCGGAGGAAAGGGTAATTACCTCTACATCATCAGCTTGACTACCTTCTACGTCCTCCTGAGGAAGATCATTGTTAATGAGATGCATGAAAAGAGAGCCAAGTGAGTCAAGTTCTACCTCAACTTCCGAATCATCAGTGTCATTGTCGAGCTCCATGGTGATCCGGTCAGCCGTTTTCCGTTTTGATGTCCGTTTGACGGCTTTGGTTTTGGGGCGAGAAGGTTTGACCGCTTTATCCCCAGTTGGCTTTACCGCTTTTTCTATGGTTTTCCGTTTCCAAAAGGGGTCATCACCCTATACATACATACACAGAAGAAGGATTACGGGTTGCATAAGGTAAAAATATTAAAGATGAAAAGGAAGTATAATGCTTATTCCAGGCGGTTTGTTCTTAGCATAGAAGGGATTCAAACCGGTTTGACTACAGACCAGTTCCGATTCATTCAATATCTTCTTTACGCCTTCAGTGACTTCTTCATCAGATATTTGAATGTTGTAATGGCGTTGAGGGTCTTCAACCTCACCGGTGTACTCACACATTAAACCGGGACGCCGACTTAATGTCAAGATGCTCCAAGATATCCAACAGCGCACGAAATCCACACCTGTTAAACCGTTGGCCATAATGGCCCGGAGTTTGGCGAGTTGAGGGGCATATTTCGCCCTTTCTGCGGAGCTTAAGCGTTGTGGCATCGGATGGGTGTTAGAAAGCCGGTGATCACGAAAGCCTGGGGGGGATTTTCAACTTCAGGCGAAGTGTCTCTGCAATAAAACCAAGTTTGGTTCCATTCCTTTGGGTGGCTATGCAGTTTGGCATGAGGAAATTCAACTTCTTTCCGCTTTTGAATTGAGACACCACCAAGTTCAGTGTTGGGGCCATTTACAAATTCTGTGCGCTGGTTTAAGTGAAAGAAGTCCCGGAACAGCTCTGCGGTTGGTTCTTCCTGTAAGTACACTTCACAGAAGACCTGGAAGATACATAGATTGGATACTGAATTGGGCCCAATGTCTTGAGGATGGAGTTGGAAATTGGCAAGCACATCCCGGTAAAACTTTGACCCTGGCGGTTTGAAGCCACGGCTTATGTGGTCAACAAAGACCACCACCTCACCCTGCCTTGGGGTCGGAGGATTTTCTGTTCCTGGAACTCGCCATTTAATTTCAGTTTTCTTAGGCAAGGAGCCGATGCTGACCATATCGTTCAACTGTTCCTCGATGACCCGGGAACGAGCCCAATTGCAAGCGGTGAATTGTTTGGCCATTGCGAAACAAACAAGCTGAAAATAAAAGGCCGGTTTATAAATCACTCATGATGATATAAAAGATGCAATGGAGTAAAAGATATACCGATATGTGAAATGGCATAAACCAGAGACCAATGTAATAATGGATAAAAGTTAATACCAGGACAGGGGTGCTCAGACACTATTAAACCATAGTATAATTATGGAGGTAAAAGGTTCCTCTAGTTTATCAGAGGGCTAATGGTATAGATTGCTTATACAAAGTTAAACCGCCTATGTTGGTGTGAGGAGAAACAGATTTCACAGAGGTATATGAAAATTTCGGATCTAAGGTAAGACAGAAAAGAAAAAATAATTTTACCTAAAAAGGGTGAGATCCGAAACAATTTATGAAGGACTAGATCAGTTTTTTGCGCATAAGGGCTTGTGGTGGTAACAGAAAATTAGCCACGGCAAGGGATACGTCAAGTATGAAGTGTTCATCTATAGGCCAAGGAAGAACAGCACCGAAAGCTCTGATGAACTTCAAGAACCGCGAAGAGCAAGGAAACCCTAATGGATCTAGAAAGGAAGGGGGAAAGGACTTACTACGGCCGCGGAAGCAGCGGAGGTGTGCTACGAAACTCTGGTACGAACAGGTCGATGCAGCGGCCGATGGTGAAGCAGAGGCGAGGCTTGACGATGACGGTGGCGCTCAGGTGCGGAGACGTTGCGAGGAAGAAGAAGGGATGAAAGGATAGTGGAAAGAAAAGAAAGGGGTCCTCTTCCCCTATTTAAAAGGCGAAGCGATAAAACGACAAGTGCGGGAATCGAGGAGCCCAAAAATGGATAAATTAATAAAGGTGTCGCCTCGGTGACTGAATACACATTAAATGAAGGTAATCTTCAGCATCAACGGATAGATGACGTCAGGGCGGTTTATCATAATCGTGAAGTATGACGTCACGGCGGTTTACAAGATCAAGGTGAAGATATGAGGGAGGAATTTTTCTAAGTGTTGAAGATTGACATGAACAAGTTCAAACCAATCTGGGGCCTAATGTTGGGGATATTACTACTGGATGTAAACCGGCCAGGAGTAGCCGGGTTAACTCCTTGAAGATTAGAAGCCCATGAAGATGCAAGGATGATGGCGCTTTACGAAGGCCCAAGGCCCAAAGGCGGGTTAAAGCCTGTAGATATAAACTGGCCTGGTCATGTAACTTGTATTGTAAGATAGGAAGGATAGAGACCGAACCGGACACGTTTATGATCCGGCTTCGGGACTCTGTAACCCGGTGGGCGTCAACCTATGTATATAAAGGGACGACCCGGCAGCGGTTTAGGGACAAACAACAACTCAAGAGCCAGACAAAGCGGATTCGCTCCCTGGCCTTCGAAACCCTAGCAATACCAATCACAACTAGACGTAGGCTTTTACCTTCCTTGAAGGGGCCGAACTAGTATAAAACTCCTCGTGTCCCCTTGTCCGGTTTAACCCCTTTAAGCTAACCCGTAGCGATGGCTCCACGACTAAGTCCTTTCACAAGGACATCTGCCATGACAAACCCATGACAGTAAGTATTTTCCTTCGTTCATAAATAACTTGTAGCAATATACTCATGGACTCTTTTATTCTTGTCACAGAGGCGTAGCAAAAACGAGTAAGAAACAAAAGGTGGGCGGCTCTTCAAGAGACCCCAAGGCTTATGAACCAGTGAAGTAGACGGCGTAAACCTCTAAGGCCCTCATTCAAGACCCCCAAGGGCCTGTCAATGACCCGGCATCACCAATTTATACTATGGTCCTTGAGCCAATGGATACTAAGATCAACCTGGCTGCCCATCAAGACCCGCCGAGTCCTAAGCCACCGAGTCCTGCCAAGTCCACTGACAAGAGCCCTGCCGCTACTGATGTTGATGATATCACTATTACCGGGTCAGCTTTTAAGCCACCCGAGGTCTTCAGAGTCCTAGCCAAGCACTCGGCCAAAGAAGAAATGCCTTCACTAGAGAAAGGCAAGGCTAAGTTGGACTTGGAAGATTATGCATCTTATAGTGCAAGTGAAATCCATGCAAGGTACTTAAGCCACCTCCATACAAGGCGTGATATGGAGGCTGGCTTAGTAAATCTGATGAAGCAAAGATATGAGGTGTGTTTTAACCCCTTTCCGCCTTATATACATACTTATATAGCCGCCAAGTCTTAAGTATAGGAAAAGACATTGAGTGTGCTTGAGACTTCATGTAAATCTTCCAAAATGTAGCTCCCACGGGCCGGCTTGTCTTGAAAAGATGAGTCGGGTCTTACAATCATTGCTAAGAACCAATTTTGTAGCCCCCAAGGGTCGGCTTAACTTAACAAGATGAGCCGGGACTTATAGTCATTTGAGAGAACCAAATCTGTAGCCCCCAAGGTTCAGGTTATCTGAATAAAATGAGTCGGGTCTTATAGATTACATTCTAGAAAAATGTAGCCTTATTTACAAGAGGTTGGAGTGGATGAAAAGTTCCCTAAGAAAACTAGTACAGATGAATCCAAAGGAGAAATGCTTATTGATTGTAACCATATGGATCAAGCAACCAATATGGGGGGGGGGGGGACATGTATGTACTGAAATCCTCCAAAAGAATCCTTCAGAAATCGTAGTACATTGTCATTGTAAACTTGGAAAAAGGTGTCACAAATTGAACTCCCTTATGGTTAACATTTAACAGGAAAGGAACATCACCTCGATATATAGCTTCTCCAGGCACGGAAAGCATCTCAGGAAACTGACAACTTGCTCTAGGTTGGGGCCGATAGATTCTAGTTCCAAGAACTTCACTGTGCGCAGTTTCGGGGTCAAGCTTGTCAGAATCATTTCTGAATGACAGAAGAACAAACATCTTCAAAATTAGAAATAATGTTAATTTGTAGAAGGAGAGGTAGAAGGCGGCTGTTGTACCTGAATGGATGTGGATCCAATGACAAGTTCAGAGTATTTGTCACACGAGTAGCCCACCACTGTCAATTTTGGTGCACAAATGACATTGATTCTTGTTGGACCTTCTTGATAAACTACAAGTAATCTCTCAAGTCCAGGTGTGTCCTTAGTGACCATACCATAGTACACATCTTGTGATGTCTTCTTGCCACACCAGCAACACACATAAATAGTCCGAAGAGTCATGGAGGTGATGTGGAAGGTACTCAACCCATTGATCGCCTGAAGACGAAAGTAATCGAGTGCAGTACAGCCATGGAGCAGGCGCTCCATGTTACCGTTTGAGAGGTAGATGGCGACGATCTCGAGGTGCTTCAGTCGTGGTAGAATAAGAGCGGGCGCGTCATTAAGGGGGGATGGCAGTTCCTGAACTTGGCGACGCGCAGTGTGGGCACGAGGCAGAGTGTGGACATTGGCAGCAACCGCATATGCCCATCATCAAAAGTGAGCTCCTCGAGATGATCTAGGGCGGGGGATCAGAACCAGTCGTCAAGCTTGGCTCGGTCCTTGCCGTTGGAACGGAACTTGCCCATTCTAAGGCCTCCGGTTGGGCCAAGGTGACTGCCAAGGATCTTGGAGAATGCATCCAAGCTTTTGCGATAGCCATGGAAGAGCTCGTGGGTGTCGATGAGGTCGAGAGGCTGGAGTTCCAAAGGGGCGCCACCACCGGGAAAGGAAGATTGTCCGCGCCCCATATTTGATTGGGAGGAGGGAGATGATGACTGTCAACATATCATCGGGGAGGCTACTGATGAAGTCTAGGCCTCCTGGAGTCGCTTGCGGTTCTAGCTCGCCCCACCTCCGCTTGTTGGCAGCCCCGTTATCCACCTCCGGAGTCTCCTTGTTAGCGGCACTTTCTGATAGAAATGGGAGTACATGGAATATTTAGTTAAAACAGGGCAATAGAAAAGTGTATTGGTAACTAGAAGTTATTAGGTAGGAATATAGTAAGAAAAGGGAATAAAAGTTGGTTGCTTAAATACTACACAATTCATTTGATATTGCTGGGCAAGTCAACATGCAAATAGTTGAAAACAAAACTTACTTCGAACAAAGTCTGGATGGATGATATCGTCGGGGAAGTTACCATATATCTCATGACCAGGCCCTTTTATGTGGAGTGCAATTCCAGTGCCAGCTTGCAGTTCATAAAACTTAGCAATTTCTCTTCAAAAGCCAGTGCCAAAATAGGGGTCAGCATGTTCATCAAGTCTTACAGTAGCAACGATTGTAAATCCATGGTTTGTGTGCAGTATGACATCCCTGCAATCTTGATTTATGTAAAGGGAAAGATTGTGCACTACAGATTTTGTTGCATAGCAAGGGACGCGCTGTAGAAAATGGTAGGATTGTTAAAGAAAATATGGTAACATGCAAATATGGGCCCAAATTGAAAGAACTGTACAGCAGTCAAAATCGAAGGACAAATATTATAATTAAACAGATAGGGTAAACATGATGTCATGGAAATATGAGAGTAATCAAAAGAACAATACATCATTAATTTGCCTAATATAGAAAGAAGAGGGGGAAAATCCCCTTTGACATATATGGTGCATGTGGCACCTTTTATCCAAATGTAGTAATATTTAGAATATGTTCAGGAAAGTAGGCCATGCCAGCCAATTTAGGGTGAGATTGAACATACCGCACGCATCCTCAAGTCATCTGGTACGATGAGATGGAATGTCTAGCGGAGGCCGCAAGGCCCTGATGTGTCCACACACTGTACACTCTATGAACGGAAGAAAACCCTCAAATCAGCTTGAATAAAAATGAATTCACGGCGATTTCGGACGGGTGATTAAAGGAGGCAGATGAACTGGGATAAGAGATGAGATAAGAGATGAGATAATATCTCATTAAATTAGTTACCTTGTTGTCCATGAGAAAGAACCCTCAGTGCGGCAGATTCCCCAACCGAGCAGAGCTGGGTCGACCACGAGCAGCGTCGAGAAAGTCGATGGCGATAGGCGGCGGCAAGCAGAAGTGGCGAAATGCGGTGGGCTTTGCCGATAGCCTATGTATAGACCAATCTTGAAGAAAATAATGGCACAAACATATGTAGGTCATTCAAAATCAATTGTCAAGTCCTGGCTAGGAATTATTAGCACAAACACTAACCCTAGTCAGATTACTAGCAGAAATCATTTGCGCAGATGAAACAACTAATCACTTATCACTTGTACCATTCAAACAATCATTACACTACATGGATCTAACGAAACTTACTTGGATTTCATGGATTGGGAGAACATAGCCATAGGATTTCTATTCCAAAAGGGGGGAGGCAGGAGTAACCAGAGAAACCCTATGATCAATTTGACACATAAATGGGTATAGATTACTAACCAACTGCCGGAGTTGTCGCCGGAGTGGTCGTCAGAGTCGTTGCCGGAGTTGTCGTCGGAGTCATCGCGGGGTCGTCACCAGAGATGGTCTAAAACTCCGCCTCCGGTTGTGGAAGCTCGACGTTGTTGATGATGTCAGGGTGCAGTGATAACTCGCCGGCGGTAACGGCAACCTCTGTCTCCATCTCCACGCCGTGCTCCGGTCCTTTAGCAGCCCCGGTGTCGCCACTCCCTCCGATGGGGCGCTTCGGCGGCATCCTCATACACTGACGGCTTTGAGGACTGAGAGCGGTGTCGAGGATGCAAGCGGAGAGAGAGGATTGTCTGTGTGGCGAGGATGGGGGTGCGGCCGCTCAGGCGCACCATTAATATGGAGTGGTGGGAGTTGTGGAGAGAGGCGGGCGGCGATCAAACCGATGGCTCGCCTCACGGTGAGCCTGCGCACCAGACTACTGACATGCCTACCAAAGTTTCACACAGCTACTCGCATGCCTCCCGATAACACTGCGCAGCGAGCACGCCTCCGTCAATTCACACACCTACACGCATGCCTCTCGGTCTGCCTGTGCAGCAGACTGCTCGCTTGCGTCCCGTCAACTCACACCTGCTCGCACGGCACACGGGTTGTGCGGCGGCACGTATATTGTTTTTCTATTTGGATGATTAATGTTGTCGCTTTACTGCTTAACCGAAGCATGGCATGTATCCATTGTTGGTCTAATGCTCACGGTTCGAATAAATAATCTGTTTGGGATATTGGTTCCCAATTATTAATAATCTCACGTGTGTAATTAGATAAATATTACATCAAAACTGGTCTCAAATTTGACAAAAAAAAGTACAATGCCACTTTGTATTGGTGTCCATATGACAAGACGATAAGTTTCATGAACTTCAAATAAGTTTTGGATGTACTAGAATTTAAAAATCAAGATTCTAAATGTTTGAAATTTTTTGCAGGGGAGTAAACATGCACCCAATGAGACATATGTGTTTTTGCAATCCATTTAGGTGCACTATCACGTGTGCATGTAGCTCAAATTTGATTTTTGCACATTATACCCGTAGAAAATCAATCAATTAATGTACTAAAACGTCTTAATGATCTCTGTGATTTTTTTGAAATTAAAACGTCCCTCCTTTGGTAACATATGTTCACCATGGGATAATTAATTTAACATGCATCATAGTTGCGGTGGATTCGCGGTGTGTGTGTGTGTGTGTGGGTGTGTGCGTCTGGGGGTGGCGGGTGGCTCGTAGTACACTACGAGTTGTGAGCCACCGTGTGGGTTGGCCGTTTTGTTAGGCAGGCCGGTGCCACATCAGAGTCATGAATTCATTATTTAAAACATTACACAACCCTTTCATACATACATGTTTTGGCCACATGCAGTCGATGGTTGTCCTACACGACACTCGATACTCGCGTGTGATGCTTTCTATGGGCCCACGAGGTCGTCGGCCATCACTTTGACGAATAGCCAGCAGTGAGGTTAATTTGACCAGCAAGGTAGAATCTTTTTTGTTTGTGTTATGGTGGTATATAGTATGCGTCAAAGAGGTGGGAGGGGACTAGCATATATACTATACATACGTGCCCGTGAACAAGTACACCTCACTCAGTGTCGGGATTTTTCGGGCATGTGCCAAATCAAAATTGTGAAATTGGCTATTCAAACATCACACAACACCTCTTTGGGCCACATGCATGCACGCGGTGATTATCCTAGCTAGGACACTCACGTGTGACGCTTCCATCTGTGGGCCGACGAGGCCATCGTCAATGCATGCATCACTTTGACATACATCGGGAGAGGTTAATTAATTTCACCATCGATGAGGATTCTTTTGGGTTGTATATATTACGGCAGGAGCATATAGTATGCGGTGAAGAGGGGTGAAGGGGACCATCATATGTAGTATGCTTCATGAACCTCGCTCTGTGTGGGTGCATGGTTTATGGTTTTTGAGGCATGTGGCACATCAAAGTTGTGCATTTTTGGTATTCAACATATATATGTTTGGCCCACATGCAAAGCGGTGGTGGTTGTCCTCTCGCACCCACTTAAGCGGTTATCAGTGATATCGTTGCTTTCCATCTGTGGTCCCGCTTCGTCCATCACTACTTTTTGCCTGACAACACAAGAGAGGTTAATTTGACTTAGGAGGGGGTTACTTTTTTGCTTGTAATACAGTATATATATAGGTCATGCTCTAGGATGACACACATGATACAGTTTGAGCACACACACATGCATGTGTACGCATGAATCCCTCCCATCGAGTCGAAGTGGCTAGTACAACGACACGTCATGAACCGATCTCACTCTGTGTGGGGAGCTAGTGTACAATTTTTGACGCACGCACCACATCAATGTTGTGAAATGGTATTCAAACATGCATGCACGCATCACCTCCATATATATGCATGTAGTGGTTGCCTTTGAACGGTACACTCCCTCACGTGGTTATCGGCGACAAGCCTATATATTCGTGGGCCCGCATGGACATCCATGATCACCTTGACCGACAACAAGATAGGTTACCATGGCAGATTCTTCATTTGGTTCGTGTTATCGTAGTATAGGTCATGCTGAGATTCAGACCTAATTAAGTTTGAGTGCATATACTATGCACGCATGCATGCATGAATCCCCGTCGTTGGCTAGCTTGAAGTGTGGTGTAACATACATACGCATCGTCAACCTAACCCTCACTTAGTGTGGGGATTTCTAGTTCGAAATCACAATGCCACATCAAAGTTGTTCCATTGTTACTCAAAAACACACCTCTCCATACATATGCTTGGGCCACACGCATGTAGTGGTTGTCTTCCGGGACTAGCTACTTGCGTGATTATTGGCGAGCTAGCCCATCTCCGAGGTCACATTGACGGCCATCACTTTGACCAACAACAAGAGAGAGGTTGTACAACCAAGCTGGATTATTCTTTGTCTATTTTACGATCCATCTTGGTGAGAGATGCCTCTCTGGCCCGCCGACTGAAAGTGTATGGGGGGCTGCTACTTCGCACTTTTCTAGGTGAACCTCGGTTGGGGGGGCATGCATTCATAGCTTAGGATTCCTTTCATGGCGACCCGAGGGGAGTGCTGCTAGCTGCTACTTCACACTTTGCTAGGTGAACCTCGGTTGGGGGGTGGCATGCGTTCATAGCTTAGGATTCCCTTCGTGCTGACACGAGGAAGGGGGGCTGCTAGCTACTTCGCACTTTG
>NC_041388.1:506597677-506631103 GCF_002162155.2 Triticum dicoccoides
CCCTTCGTGCCGACGCGAGGGAGGGGGGCTGCTAGCTACTTCGCACTTTGCTAGGTGAACCTCGATCGGGGGGCATGCATCCATAGCTTAGGATTCCCTTCGTGCCAACACGAGGGAGTGGGGGCTGCTAGCTACTTCGTACTTTGCTAGGTGAACCTCGGTTGGGGGGAGGGGGCATGCATTCATAGCTTAGGATCCCCTTCGTGCCGACACGAGGGAGTGGGGGCAAGCAATACCGTGCGCTTTGCGAGATAGGTGCCACATCAAAGTTGCATTTGGTATTTGAAAATCAAACCACCCTTTTTCATACATAAATTTGGTCCACATGCAAGTGTGTTTGTGTTCTGACCCTCTCCCGCGTCATTTTTTGCCAAATTTATGAACATTAGACAAGTCGGATGACGCAACAGACACAGTTCACTCAAACTAACTGTGCGCCACGCTGGTGCCCCTGTTACGCACACATCCGCGCAGTACATTGGGCTCCACGAGGCTTCCCCTCTCAAAAATATCTACCCGCCTGTAGCTTTTTTCTGTTTGATAACACACTGTTATTGTGTTTCGACCGTGTGGGATGTTTCTTGTTCCCAATCCTTCCTACATCCCTAGAAAATATCTGCCCACCTCAAGGGTTTTTCTGTTTCATAATACACTGTTGTTATCTCTGGACCGTGTGCGATGTTTCTTGTTCCTACTCTCGCCTGCATCCCTCGAAAATATCTGCCCGCCTCGATGGTTTTTCTGTTTCATAACACACAGTTGTTATCTCCGAACCGTGTGCGATGCACCATCATAAAAAATTCAATAGCCCCGGCATTTCACTCCGCGTTTGACTCCCGCATAGTAAAATTTTCAATACCCGCGTCATTTCCTCAAACACCCCCCCCTCCACACACACACGCCAAAACCTTCTCGTGCATGCGCGCACACACACCCTCCCTCACTCGAAACCCTAGAAAGGTCCCCGCCGCCGCCACAAGGCCTCCAATGTCAGCATCTGCCGGTTTGCCCGTGCAGCTTACCCACCGATCTCCATACCCAGGCCACCCTGAGTTTCTTAGATGACGCCTGCCAACGTCCCCTTTCCCACAGATCCCCATCCCCCACTCTAGAGCATCATGGCCTAAGCCCGGCTACGCTTCCCGTGGAGCTCGAGGAGCGACTAGCCCAAAAGAGGTGTATCGCGGTCTCTTTGCCCGACGTTGCCGAGGAAGCTGACGACCATTATTGGCGGCAGGCACTCAAGCAGCGGGCTAGAGTATGCGGGCATGTCTCGGCCGTCAGCTACGACATTGAGGTCATTGACAGTGACAGCCTGAGGCGGGCTATGTCACAGGTTAAGTGGCCCACCCCCAACCCCTCGGGTTCAACCGCCGTCGATCTCATCCATGGCCCCACCACTGATCTCATCTGGCTCGTTGTCAACAATTTGCCATCCTACATCACCATCGAGCCCCTTTGTCATTTCTAAAGGACACGTTCTGCAACGCTGGCTTGGGATCCACAACTTCCAAGTCAGACCTCATCGACGGCGACCACGAGGAGGGCACCCTCTCCATCTCTTCCAAGGGGATAGATCCCATCTGCTCTTCTAAGGGGAAAGCGCCCGTCTGCGACATTAGGGAGGGCACCCTACAGCCGTGCTCTTCCAAGGGGAAGGAGCCCATTGCGACAACATGGAGCGCATCCAGGGTCTGTGCTCTTCCCACGGGAACGAGCCCATCTGTGACAAGTGAGGAAACCCATGATTTGTTTTGTCGTGCCTCTTCACAGGGGGAAACACATGATTTGTTTTCTCGAGTCCCTTTTGTAGTGTAGTGAGAATATGTCCGGTTTTAATTGCTATATTTTGTTGTTTGCAGTATGCCTTGTTTATTTCAGTGGTTCACAATGTGATGCTCTATATGTGCAATTATTTACTGTGCAATACATTTCATCAATCCAGTTTTAAACATACCGATAGGAATGCATATATTTGCTTATTGTTAAGCCTGTTATAGCTAACATATGCTTCTTTTAAAGTTTTTTGATTGTTCAGTTGTTTGTAGTTAGCATATGTCCAGTTTCAAATGTTATCTTTGGTTGTTCGTAGTATGCCTTGTTTATTCCAGTTATTCACAATGTGATGTTCTATATGTGCAAGTATGAACTGTGCAGTTCAATTTCATCACTACCAGTTTCAACAATACCACTATGAATGACTACATTTGGTTGTTGCATCTTGTAGTTAACACGCCTTTCCATTTTTATTTAACAATAACCAGTGTACTTGGACCGGCACAATACTAGTTTGAATGACTATGTTTGCTTATTGTTAAATGTTAGGCTTGTTGCAGTTAACACACCTTTCCACTTGTTTTTCTTTACTAGCGTGCTTAAACATGCACACTAAAGCTATCTTTTGGAGATTATTTTGTCTGCCATGGATAATTTTGGTTGATGTTTAGCCTGTTGTGCTTAACATGCTTCTTGATGTACCTACCCGGGACAATTTTGGGAACGACTGATGTTTTCCATCAAGGTTAGCTTCATCCCATGGCTTATATATGCTCATTGTTAAGGACATCGGTAGCTGGTACCATATAGGTCGGGGGTTGATAAGGGACTAATCGGTGAATCGGACTTTTAACTGAATATATCTGCAACCCATTTATCGTTAGGTTAACTAGGGCCATATGTAATATATATGAGGCTACATAGCAACATGCACTATACTTAATGTCTAAATATGCAATCCTAGGCTACATATCAACAAGCAAGAGTGTTACATTAATGTTCTGATGATGTCTAGATATACGTAGAAGAGCAGTAACAACAACAACAACAACAACAACAACAACATAGCCCTGTTTGGATACTCAACTTAGCTAGAGGTTAGAGTTAGTTTCTAGCTCATGACTAACCCTGAACTAACTCCATCCAAAGAGTTGTTTGGATGGCAGGGTTAGATTGATAATAAATGCACTAGGAGAACTAGCTCCAATTAGCACCTCTTGGGTTGGATAGTTTTTTTGGGTGGGTTATAGATGCAACTAGCTCAAACTAGCCCTCATGTTTAGATATACTTTAGGGATATTTGAGCCTGAACTAGCTCAAACTAACTGTAACCCATGGATACAACATCAGTTAATCAGCCGATAATTTGTAAGAATGCACTAAACTCCTTCCGGCCCATAATATAAGATGTTAATTCATCTAATATGTGAGTATATTGGATGTTATAAGATATTATAAAAGAGTGTTGTACTACATCATTGTGCAATTGCTATTTAGCTTCTAATATTAACTTGGTGCTTTTAGGTACATATGTTATTGGTAAAGATCCGCGCTTCGACCCTTTCTGCGTATGGGGCAATGAGAAATCGATGAACCAGCATCAAGTGAGGAAGCTGATAAAGATTGTTAGTAAAATGGGTCCAAAGATGGCAATTAAACTATTTGTTTACACTTTATCCAAGACAACAGCGAACTATAGGATGGTAAGTAAGAACTCTGCAGCCTTCTTTTTACTGCCCACAATGAGTTGTGTTAGATGACAATGTCTGAATCTTTTTCCTTTGCAGTGGTTGCCAATGCAGTTTACTCAAGATTACCTCTCAAACTACATGATTGGTGGGATGTAAAGGTTAAAGTATTTCTACCAGAACACGATGATTTTATAGATGTTTTCATGAAGACCATGAAGGATGGGTGGTCGGCCATCACTAGGGGTTGGACTAGAGTCGTGTGTGCCTTCTGCACGGAGGAGGGCACAATATGGGCATTCCGCTTCACCTTGTTCAGCAACGAGAATTTATTTTGCCTCTTTCTTTACTGTCTTTAATAGTACAAGTATACAACTGTGGCTCATCATTCTTTATTTGGTTCTTATGTCATTTTTGAACATATGTACCTATGAATCGAATAATCCATTGGTTGTTTGAACCTGATGGATATGAATAAAGTTGTATCATACATTCAAATTCAAATCCGGTACAATTTGAAATAACATCAATTAAATTACGGTAAAATTACGCTCTCTAGGTCGTTACGGCACACACGGTTGGTAAAACACAAACGTTTTGTGATGTACACCATAATCCAAGACGGTTCATAGAGAGGAAATGTGTGCAAGCTGAAGGAAATATGCCCTAGAGGCAATAATAAAGTTGTTATTTATATTTCCTTATATCATGATAAATGTTTATTATTCATGCTAGAATTGTATTAACCGAAAACTTAGTACATGTGTGAATACATAGACAAACAGAGTGTCCCTAGTATGCCTCTACTTGACTAGCTCGTTAATCAAAGATGGTTAAGTTTCCTAGCCATAGACATGTGTTCTCATTTGATGAATGGGATCACATCATTAGAGAATGGTGTGATGGACAAGACCCATCTGTTAGCTTAGCATAATGATTGTTTAGTTTTTCTGCTATTGCTTTCTTCATGACTTATACATGTCCCTCAGACTATGAGATTATGCAACTCCTGAATACCGGAGGAACACCTTGTGTGCTATCAAACGTCACAACGTAACTGGGTGATTATAAATATGCTCTACAGGTGTCTCCGATGGTGTTTGTTGAGTTGGCATAGATCGAGATTAGGATTTGTCACTCCATGTATGGGAGAGGTATCTCTGGGCCCTCTCGGTAATGCACATCATTATGAGCCTTCCAAGCAATGTGTCTAATGAGTTAGCCATGGGATGATGCATTATGGAACGAGTAAAGAGACTTGTCGGTGACAAGATTGAACTAGGTATAAGGATACCGATGATCGAATCTCGGGCAAGTAACATACCGATGACAAAGGGAACAACGTATGTTGTTATGCGGTTTGACCGATAAAGATCTTCATAGAATATGTAGGAGCCAATATGAGAATCCAGGTCCCGCTATTGGTTATTGACCGGAGATGTGTCTCGGTCATGTATACATAGTTCTCGAACCCGTAGGGTCCGCACGCTTAACGTTTGATAACGATTTATATTATGAGTTATGTGATTTTATGTACCGAAGGTTGTTCTAAGTCCCGGATGAGATCACGGACATGACGAGGAGTCTCGAAATGGTTGAGACATAAATATTAATATATTGGACCATGTTATTCAGACACCGGAAGTGTTCTGGATAGTTTCGGGTAAAAACGGAGTGTCGGAGGGGTTACCGGAACCCCGCGAGGGAATTAATGGGCCACCATAGGCCTTATTGGAGAGAGAGGAGGGTAGCCATGGCAGGCCACTCCCCCCCCCCTTGCAGTCCGAATTGGACAAGGGAAGCGGGCGGCGCCCCCCTTTCCTACTCCCTCTCCCTCTCCTTCCTTCCCCATCTCTCCCTTTTGGTGGAATCCTACTAGGACTAGGAGTCCTAGTAGGACTCCCCTCTTGGACGTGCCCTAGGGGCCGGCCGGCCCTCCCCTCCTCTCTCCTTTATATACGTAGGGAGGGGGCACCTTAGAACACACAAGTTGATCTTTTAGCCGTGTGTGGTGCCCCCTCCATAGTTACACACCTCGGTCATATCATCGTAGTGCTTAGGCGAAGCCCTGCATCGGTAAATTCATCATCATCATCGCCACGCCATCATGCTGACGGAACTCTCCCTCGGCCTCAGCTGGATCAAGAGTTCGAGGGACGTCATCGAACTGAACGTGTGCTGATCGCGGAGGTGTCGTGCGTTCGGTACTTGGATCGGTTGGATCGCGAAGACGTTCGACTACATTAATCGCGTTACTAAATGCTTTTGCTTTCAGTCTATGAGGGTACGTAGACACACTCTCCTCTCTTGTTGCTATGCATCTCCTAGATAGATCTTGCATGATCATAGGTAAAAAAAATTGAAATACTGCGTTCCCCAATAGTGGCATCCGAGCCAGGTCTATGCATAGATGTTATATGCATGAGTAGAACACAATGAGTTGTGGGCGATAATAGTCATACTGCTTACCAGCAACGAATTACTTTGATTTGGCGGTATTGTTGGATGAAGCGGCCCGGACCGACATTACATGACCGCATTCGTGAGACTGGTTCTACCAACGTGCTTTGCACGCAGGTGGCTAGCGGGTGTCTGTTTTTCCAGCTTTAGTTGAATCGAGTTTGACTACGCCCAGTCCTTGTTGAAGGTTAAAACAGCACACTTGACAAAAAATCGTTGTGGTTTTGATGCGTAGGTAAGAACTGTTCCTGCTAGAAGCCCGTAGCAGCCACGTAAAACTAGGACGTCTAACTTGTTTTTCTAGGGCATGTTGTGATGTGATATGGTCAAGACATGACAATATATAAATTGTTGTATGAGATGATCATGTTTTGTAACAGTTATCGGCAACTTGCAGGAGCCATATGGTTGTCGCTTTATTGTATGAAATGCAATCGCCATGTAATTGCTTTACTTTATCACTAAGCGGTAGCGATAGTCATAGAAGCAATAGTTGGCGAGACGACAACAATGCTAGGATGGAGATCAAAGTGTCAAGCCGGTGAAGATGGTGATCATGACGGTGCTTTGGAGATGGAGATCAAAGGCACAATATGATGATGGCCATATCATATCACTTATTTTAATTGCATGTCATGTTTATCCTTTATGCATCTTATTTTTCTTAGTTCGGCGGTAGCATTATAAGATGATCTCTCACTAAATTTCAAGGTATAAGTGTTCTCCTTGAGTATGCACCGTTGCTACAGTTCGTCGTGCTGAGACACCACGTGTTGATCGGGTGTGATAAGCTCTACGTTCAGATACAACAGGTGTAAGCCAGTTTTGCACACGCAGAATACTCAGGTTAAACTTGACGAGCCTAGCATATGCAGATATGGCCTCGGAACACTGAGGCCAAAAGGTTGAGCGTGAATCATATAGTAGATATGATCAACATAGCGATGTTCACCATTGAAAACTTCTCCATATCACATGATGATTGGACATGCACTACTGCAGGATGCTGCTAACGCGACACTATGATCAGAGACCCTTCGACGAAACTGTGTGCGATGCAATAATCTCAAACGGTGGTGTAAAAGAACCATCAAAAAAGGTGCAAAACGTTTGCGATGACGGAGCCATCAAACACAGTTCAGATTTTAGTTGTGTGTGCGATCCAGGGCATACGGTTCAATCCAATGAACTGTTTGTGATGAGGCGGAACAAAAGAAACGGGTAGCCTGATGAAGGCGTGTGTGATATAGTGCATATGGTTCACTCAGATGAACTGTTTGTGATTAGGAAACACAAAAGAAACGGTCAGCCAGATCAAGGTGTGTGTGATTGAGGGCATATGCTCCAGAAGGATTAACTGTTTGTGATTAGGCAACAGAACAGAAATGGCTCAGCCAGATCAAAGTGTCTATGATTGATGGCATACACTTCACATGGATGAACTGTTTGTGATTAGCCACAACAAACTGAAACGGTTAGATAGATCAACGTGTGTACGCTAGACGGGCACACACATTCTAATTAAAAGAAGCGTGCACGATGGTAATAACGAGCGTGCACGGTTGTTGGAACAAGACGTGTGATGACATTGCCTATTGCGGTGCACCCATGGTGCAAACGCCACGTACGCGATCGAGAAGGCGTATGTGCCCACGTTACGCCTTCCGGGAATAGTGTCGCACTTATAACCGTCAGTAAATTTTGAGCATGCGTCCCGTCACAATTTTTTTAGAAGAACAGGGAGACCGCGTCCCTTCACATTCCAAATTGCAAACCTGTTCACACCGGTCAAAACCTAAACGGTTTCCCACTTAGGAGCGTATTACTATGCGGTTATAAATACTACTACTCCAAGATGACTGCACATTCCTCCCCAACTCCTCATCCACAAAAAGTCAAAAACAAACAAGTCATTCATCATCGTTTGCGTCCGCCATGGCCAGCGTGAGTTCTGGGTCGAGAGATTGCCACCAGGGAGAGGCGAGCCTGGAAGCGGAAGCACGAGAGATGTCCCGCCTCACCGCGAAAGCAGCCAACATGTCCCGCTGCACGGCCGTAGCAGTAGAGAGGTCCCGCCGTGCCGCCGAAGAAGCACGGAGGTCCCACCGCGCCGTCGATGCAGCAGACTGGTCCGGTCGCACCGTGAAAGCGGAAGAGATGTCCTGCCACGCCGCGAATGCAGCAGAGATGTCCTCCCGCGCCACGGCGGCCTGGGAAAATGTCTCACGAGCAGGCGAGGACTCTTACAGGCGCATGCGTGCCCTCTTCCTTAGGAAGATGGATCAGATCTCCAGGTGGGCAAGGTTGCAGGATGACCTGAAAGCCTCATCTGAATAGTCTATCGATGTCATCTGGCAACTAAATGAGAGCAATGTGAAGCTTCGGGCCGAACGCGACCTGCTGAGGGCGAAGATCATCGGAAGTGCGGAGCAGCAGGAGCAGACCACTGCCTTGTTGAAGAGGACCGGCGTCATCGTCGAGAAACTTATGGACGAGAATGCCATGCTGCGCATCGAGCGCAGAAGGCTGGTGGAAGAATCTGTGGATGCTCTCAAGCAGCATCTAGAGGACAAGAAAGAGCTCGTCGCCGCTCGCCGCGGAGACTAGTTCCAGCGGCCTGCAACAACGCATCAAGAAAGTAGAGATCAGCGAGCCAAATCGTTGTCTTCCTTCTTCTTTTGCCCTTGTGTATTTTAGGCATTGCCGCATGTGGCTTTTTTAATTATGTTTCTAAATATGTAAGACAATTATTATCCACTATCATCGTCCTTATATTCATCATTCTTGCTATAAGTCGCAGTCGATGCTATATAGGTCCGTCGGATCTTACATCAAGATCCGTGCAAAACTTTCTTTTCAGATTTTCATTTTTATCTCTTAAATCTCAGTCCAGTGAGACATATAGACACGCCGTAGAACAGGTGCTCGGACACCATTAATGGAGACGTCGGGAGGGAGGTGCGCGACTGGTAGCGGTTAAAGGGCTCTCCTCCCGATGAGCATGCACAGGGGTCTGATCGCATGCCTCCCGTACTCAAATAGCTACCCCGCACGGCACCTCCTAGCCAATAAAAGAAGGGTCATGTGGCCGCACGTAATTGGTAAGTAGAACGCCCACGGTTTCAATAATACTTGTGTTTCCGATTTGTAATGTGACAGCACTTGTTTCAAAATGACTTTGTTGGTTGTTAATGTGTGTGCCTTCGCAAATCAGACAGAAAAATTACCACAACATGTTGGTGCCATGTCATGACACCATGCCAAGTTTCATGATTTTCATGCGTGTTTTGGATTTACAGGAATTAAAAAACCAAGTTTCTCAATCTTTCCGGCCGAGCCACAATGCCCAGACATTTGAATTTCACTCCCATCTCTTGCATGGGACCTAGAAATTCACCCAAGGACACACATGTGATTTTTCAAACAACTTTGGTGCATTGGAGCATGTGCTTGTAGTTCAAATTATGCACATTAAATGCGTAGAAACTCAATTAATGTATAAAAAAGGCCAAACGAACCCGGAATAATTCCAAAATTTAGCACGGTACTTCTATTTGGTCTAATCTGCCTGTGTAAAAAAATTAAGGCGGGAGAAGGTAGTGTATGTATGTCGTTTCGCACACGGAGGTGACACGTTCCCTCTCGGAACCACGAGCCTTCTTGAGGGAAGCTCTGGTTTGCAAGAAGCTTACACCAAAGCTTGTCCCAATTCGGCCAAAAAAATTACCGCAACATGTTGGTGCCATGTCATGACATCATGCCAAGTTTCATGATTTTCAGACGTGTTTTGGATATACAGGAATTAAAAAACCAAGTCTCTCAATCTTTCCGGCCGAGCCACGACGCCCAGATGTTTGAATTTCACTCCCATCTCTTGCATGGGACCTAGAAATTCACCCAAGGACACACATGTGATTTTTCAAACAACTTTGGTGCACTGGAGCATGTGCTTGTAGTTCAAATTATGCACATTAAATGCGCAGAAACTCAATTAATGTATAAAAAAGGTCAAACGAACCCGGAATAATTCCAAAAGTTAGCACGGTACTTCTATTTGGTCTAATCTACCTGTGTAAAAAATTAAGATGGGAGAAGGTAGTGTACGTATGTCGTTTCGCACATGGAGGTTACACGTTCCCTCTCGGAACCACGAGCCTTCTTGAGGGAAGCTCCGGTTTGCAAGAAGCTTACACCAAAGCTTGTACCAATTCGGACCAAAAAAATTACCGCAACATGTTGGTGCCATGTCATGACATCATGCCAAGTTTCATGATTTTCAGGCGTGTTTTGGATATACAGGAATTAAAAACCAAGTCTCTCAATCTTTCCGGCCGAGCCATGACGCCCAGATGTTTGAATTTCACTCCCATCTCTTGCATGAGACCTAGAAATTCACCCAAGGACACACATGTGATTTTTCAAACAACTTTGGTGCACTAGAGCATGTGCTTGTAGTTCAAATTTGAATTATGCACATTAAATGCGCAGAAACTCAATTAATGTATAAAAATGCCAAACAAACCCGGAATAATTCCAAAATTTAGCATCGTACTTCTATTTGGTATAATCTACCTTTGAAAAAAATTAAGGCAGGAGAAGGCAATGTACGTATGTCATTTCGCACACGGAGGTGACACATTCCCTCTCGGAACCACGAGCCTTCTTGAAGGAAGCTCCGGTTTGCAAGAAGCTTACACCAAAGCTTGTCGCAATTCGGCCAAAACAATTACCGCAGCATGTTGGTGCCATGTCATGACACCATGCCAAGTTTCATGATTTTCAGGCGTGTTTTGGATTTACAGGAATTAAAAAACCAAGTTTCTCAATCTTTCCGGCCGAACCACGATGCCCAGATGTTTGAATTTCACTCCCATCACTTGCATGGAACCTAGAAATTCACCAAAGGACACACATGTGATTTTTCAAACAACTTTGGTACACTGGAGCATGTGCTTGTAGTTCAAATTTGAATTGTGCACATTAAATGCCCAGAAACTCAATTAATGTATAAAAAAGGCCAAAAAACACGGAATAATTCCAAATTTTAGCATGATACTTCTATTTAGTCTAATCTGCTAGTGTACAAAATTTAAGGCAGGAGAAGGCAGTGTACGTATGTCGTTTCACACACAGGGGTGACACGTTCCCTCTCGGAACCAAGGGCCTTCTTGAGGGAAGCTCCGGTTTGCAAGAAGCTTACACCAATGCTTCTCCCAATTCGGCCAAAAAAATTACTGCAGCATATTGGTGCCATGTCATGACACCATGCCAAGTTTCATGATTTTCAGCCGTGTTTTGGATTTACGGGAATTAAAAACCATGTTTCTCAATCATTCCGGCCAAGCCACGACACCCAGATATTTGAATTTTATTCCCATTTCTTGCATGGGACCTATAAATTCACCCAAAGACACACATGTGATTTTTCAGCAAACTTTGGTGCATTGGAGCATGTGCTTGTAGTTCAAATTTGAATTATGCACATTAAATACCCAGAAACTCAATTATGCATAAAAATGCCAAACGAACCCGGAATAACTCCAAATTTAAACACGACACTCATGTACTAGTTGCATGTTCACTGTACGTAAATGTTCTAGCAATTCAAACACCATCCTTTCCCTCCGTAACACCATTTTGTCTTTCAAAACATAATGAAAAAATCAGGTATACCACAAACAGTTTACTAGAAAGAATCGTGTGGGCTGCGATATAAAATATCTTGGCGCACCTTCTTGTCTGGCTTACGCAGGAAGCTTCGTTGTCTACAGTCCACCAACCCCGCTTGAACCACACTTGCATGCCAGTGTCTCGCAGCACTGAGCGAAATTTTTTGGCCACCGCGGAAATATCTATCTTCCCGCCCCCTCCCTCCTACCAGAAGCCACATTTCCACTGTTCCTCCTTGCTTTCCAAGTTCAAACCTTCACTGCTGCTTACTGGCAGCTCAGCCTCCTCGCCAGCGACCCTTCTTCTTGCAGCGCTACCTCCTCGCCGGCGACCCTTCTTCTTGCAGCGCTGCCTCCTCGTCGCCGACCCTTCTTCTTGCTGCGCGGCCACGTCGATATGGTCAGGTAATCCACACCCCACCCACACCATCCTCCTCCTTTCCCGTCCCACATGCCCCGACCTTCGGAGCGACACCTTCCACCAAAATCACTGCATCCTCCTCCAATTAAGCGCCGCCCACAGCCATTTTACACGCAGTATAACATGGAGCTGAGTAGCATGCGGCCGCACGCGCAAAGGAGGTCGCTATGGCTACCATGCGTATCGACCACCAGATCTTGGAGGAGCACCTCGTCTTCGAGGCCACCATCGACACCACCACACGGTTGTCTACTTTAAAATACAATTTGTGATGTTTTCTCGAGGACACCGCCAGTGCCTTCTAGTGATTTGTCCTTTGTAATGTTAATATGCAATCTGATGTTCAGTTAACAGTTTGGTCCTCTGAAATGTAATGTTCAGTTAACACTTTGGTCCAACAATTGCTACATTTCATAGTACTGTTCTCAAGCATTATCTTTTGTTAACTATCTTATCTTCTACTCCCTCCGTTCCTAAATATTTGTCTTTCTAGACATTTCAAATGACTACTACATACGGATGTATGTAGACATATTTTAGAGTGTAGATTCACTTATTTTGCTCTGTATGTAGTCATTTATTGAAATGCCTAGAAAGACAAGTATTTAGGAACGGAGGGAGTAGTACATGTTTCTATTCTGCAACGTCATGCTCAGTTAACTATTTTGATTCATTTGGTCTGTTGTCCATTTAGCTGTTTGGTACAGTTCTGCAATTTGATTTTCATTTGATGTGGGTACAATTTTGTATTGTTATGCATGTGCAACCAATCGAATTTGGCTGTACTCAATACATATTCTACTGATAGTATGGCAACTCTCAGTTAACCTGATCAAGATCTTCCTTATGTGTGTTGCAGGGAAACAATGGGAGACACTGCGGTTTACCATTGAGGTTTGTTCAAGCAGGGTCCTTTGGCTAATAGCACATTATTGTGCAGTTGAAGGAATCATTCTAATATTTAGGTTTCTTACAATTTGGTCTTGCACATGTAGGTCCTGCTGTCAGAGGCTTACACCCACAGTTCGACCCATTTTGCATATGGGGAAATGAGATGTCCATGAATATCTGTCAAGTCAAGAAACTCATAAAGATTTTTAGGATGAAGAAACTTGCGACGAATAATAGCAAGATCTTTTTTTGCACAATGAAGAATACATCAGTCAACTATAGGATGGTACCAACTCTTTTACCTTGTTTTTACCCCTTGCGCCATTTCAAAATTTACAACAGCGATTTATGCAGAGCTTTGTTTTTAGTACTTTTCAAAGCAGTTCACCGATGATTACCTCTGAAACCACCTACATGGTTAAGAGGCGAGGAAGGTATTCATTCAACACCCACGGTACAATATTGAAGTCTTGCTGAAGAGGACGAAGGTTGGGCGGGCAATTATCCATAGCCACTGGCCTAAAGTTGCAAGGACATTCAACATCACTAAAGGCTCAATATTTTCCTTCCGTTTCTGCAGTTTCCCAGATGAGACTCATCTGTCTATTTACCGTGTATGATGCTACTTTCCAAAGGTTTTTGATGTTGCATGTGAAACTTGGTGATGTGTAATGGCGTAACTGAGTGCCGAAGCTATCTAATGTAATTTGATTATGAAATCCTGGTTGCTTTTATACGGATATGAAATATCTGACATGTTTTATAAGAAATATCAGTTTGATTAGTACATGGATTATCAATAATAGTCTAATTACCCTGCTTATTGGGGTTTTCTATTGCAGACGGTTACACAGACAGCACCGTGGGCGATGAACTCAAACAACCCACACAGTTTCTAGAAAGTAGGCGTGTTCGATCAAATAACAATCACACAAGGCTTCCGGCAGGGAACTGTTTGCGTTAGGACACCTTGCACAAACATTTCCACACAAAGAACTGTGTGTGATATACATACGAATGGAAACGTTTTCCCTGGCTTGACTGTGTGGGATGTACATAAGAACATAAACGAATTCCTTGGATTGACTGTGTGTGATATACATACCTATGAAAATGTCTTTCTGGGATTCACCGTGTGGGATGTACATATCTACGGAAATGATTTTCTTGGATTACCGTGTGGGATGTACATACCTACGGAAATGATTAGGTTTCGATGCCTCGACCGATCGCACACGGCCCTAGCCTGGGTTCCAGGAGGGCCTATCCCCGACGATTTTTGGGTCATGTGGGAAGGACACCCTATCGCACACACTCACTTGGGGACGGTTCCAAATGCCATCGCGGAAAGGGGTTAAAAACCGTTTGTTTAGCACGTCGTTGTACCAGTGATGGTTTAGTTGATATGGATCACGTGATCATTTAGATGACTAGAGAGATGTCTATCTAAGTGGGAGTTCTTAAGTAATATGATTAATTGAACTTTAATTTATCATGAACTTAGTACCTGATAGTATTTTGCATGTCTATGTTGTTGTAGATAAATGGCCCGTGCTACTGTTCCTTTGAATTTTAATGCATCCCTATAGAAAGCTAAGTTGAAAGATGATGGTATTTACGCGGACTGGGTCCGTAACTTGAGAATTATCCTCATTGCTGCACAGAAGAATTATGTCCTGGAAGCACCGCTAGGTGCAAAGCCCGCTGCAGGAGCAACACTAGATGTTATGAACGTCTGGTAGAGCAAAGCTGATGACTACTTGATAGTTCAGTGTGCCATGCATTATGTCTTAGAATCAGGACTTCAACGACATTTTGAACGTCATGGAGCATATGAGATATTCCAAGAGTTGAAGTTAATATTTCAAGCATATGCCCGAATTGAGAGATATGAAGTCTCCAATAAGTTCTATAGCTGCAAGATGGAGGAGAATAGTTCTGTGAGTGAACATATACTCAGAATGTATGGGTGCCACAACCACTTGACTCAACTGGGAGTTAATCTTCCTGATGATAGTGTCATTGACAGAGTTCTTCACTGCCACCAAGCTACAAAAGCTTCGTGATGAACTATAATATGCAAGGGATGGATAAGACAATTCCCGAGCTCTTACCAATGCTAAAAGCTGCGGAGGTAGAAATCAAGAAGGAGCATCAAGTGTTGATGGTCAACAAGACCACTACTTTCAAGAAGAAGGGCAAAGGGAAGAAGGGGAACTTCAAGAAGAACGGCAAGCAAGTTGCTGCTCAAGTGAAGAAGCCCAAGTCTGGACCTAAGCCTAAGACTGAGTGCTTCTGCTGCAAAGCGACTGGTCACTGGAAGCGGAACTGCCCCAAGTAGTTGGCGGATAAGAAGGATGGCAAAGTGAAAGGTATATTTGATATACATGTTATTGATGTATACCTTACTAATGCTCGCAGTAGCGCCTAGGTATTTGATACTGCTTCTGTTGTTCATATTTGCAACTCAAAATAGGGGCTACGGATTAAGCGAAGATTGGCTAAGGACGAGGTGACGATGTGTGTGGAAAATGGTTCCAAAGTCGATGTGATCGTGATATGTCTCCAACATATCTATAATTTTTGATTGTTCCATGCTATATTATATCCTGTTTTGGACATTATTGGGCTTTATTCTACACTTTTATATTATTTTTGGGACTAACCTATTAACCGGAGGCCCAACCTAGAATTGTTGTTTTTTTGCCTATTTCAGAGTTTCGCAGAAAAAGAATATCAAACAGAGTCCAAAGGGATGAAACCTTCGGGAACGTGATTTTCGGAACGAACGTGATCCAGAGGACTTGGACCCTACGTCAAGAAAGCAACCAGGAGGGCATGAGGTAGGGGGCGCGCCTACCCCCCCCAGCGCCCTCCACCCTCGTGGGGCCCATGTTGCTCCACCGACGTACTTCTTCCTCCAATATATACCTACGTACCCCCAAACTACCAGATATGGAGCCAAAACCCTAATTCCACCACCATAACTTTCTGTACCTGTGAGATCCCATCTTGGGGCCTTTTCCGGAGCTCCGTCGGAGGGGGCATCGATCACGGAGGACTTCTACATCAACACCATAGCCTCTCCGATGAAGTGTGAGTAGTTTACTTCAGACCTTCGGGTCCATCGTTATTAGCTAGTTCGCTTCTTCTCTTTTTTCGGATCTCAATACAAAGTTCTCCCCCTCTCTTGTGGAGATCTATTCGATGTAATCTTATTTTGTGGTGTGTTTGTTGAGACCGATGAATTGTGTGTTTATGATCAAGTTTATCTATGAACAATATTTGAATCTTCTCTAAAATCTTTTATGTATGATTGGTTATCTTTGCAAGTCTCTTCGAATTATAAGTTTGGTTTGGCCTACTAGATTGATCTTTCTTGCAATGGGAGAAGTGCTTAGCTTTGGGTTCAATCTTGCGGTGTCCTTTCCCAGTGACAGTAGGAGCAGCAAGGCACGTATTGTATTGTTGCCATCGAGGATAACAAGATGGGGTTTATATCATATTGCATGAGTTTATCCCTCTACATCATGTCATCTTGCTTAAAGCGTTACTCTGTTCTTTTGAACTTAATACTCTAGATGCATGCTGGATAGCGGTTGGTGTGTGGAGTAATAGTAGTAGACGCAGGCAGGAGTCGGTCTACTTGTCTCGGACATGATGCCTATATACATGATCATACCTAGATATTCTCATAACTATGCTCAATTCTGTCAATTGCTCAACAGTAATTTGTTTACCCACCGTAATACTTATGCTCTCGAGAGAAGCCACTAGTGAAACCTATGGCCCCCGGGTCTATTTTTCATCATATTAATCTTCCGTCAACAAGCTATTTCCTTTTCCGTTTATTTTTCTTTCTTTACTTTGCATCTTTATCATAAAAATACCAAAAATATTATCTTATCATATCTATCAGATATCACTTTCGTAAGTGACCGTGAAGGGATTGACAACCCCTTTATTGTGTTGGTTGCGAGGATTTTATTTGTTTGTGTAGGTGTGAGGGACTCGTGCGTGGCCTCCTACTGGATTGATACCTTGGTTCTCAAAAACTGAAGGAAATACTTACGCTACTTTGTTGCATCACCCTTTCCTCTTCAAGGGAAAACCAACACAATGCTCAAGAGGTATCAAGAAGGATTTCTGGCGCCGTTGTCGGGGAGGTTCACGCCAAGTCAAGTCAAGATTTGACTCCCGACAACGAGCCATTTCTGGCGCCGTTGCCGGGGAGTCTACGCAAAAGTCAACATAGCAAGTACCCATCACAAACCCTTATCTCCCGCATTACATTATTTGCCATTTGCCTCTCGTTTTCCTCTCCCCCACTTCACCCTTGTCGTTTTATTCGCCCTTATTCTATTCGTCTTTTCGTTTGCTTTGATGTCTTACTTGGATCGTTTATTCGTTTGGTTGGATTAGTTGTTTATTTATTACTAAACAGAGAACCTAAGATCTATGGATCCTCATCCACTTGCTAATCTTTTTAAGAGATCCAATTATGATGACCCAATTGCTAGTGAGTTTTGTGCACTAGATTATCTTTATGAGGTTTTGCTTGAAATTCATGAATCGGAAAAGTGTGATGAATTACTTTATGAAGTGATCCACGATAGATCTTTGAATAAAAAGCATGATTGCAATGATTTTATTATAAATTCTTTTTATGTAAATTGTGCTAATAATATGCAAAACCCTAAGCTTGGGGATGCTAGTTTTGCTATGTCCTATACTTGTTGCAATGATCATGATTGGGGTGATTCTTCTTATGATCTTGAAAATTTATTTAAGCCCCATGATGAATATGAGATTGATAATAGTGTTTGCGATATTATTGAAAGTGGGTTTGGAAGAGTGTCAACTTTAGATCCCACTATTTTGGAAGAGTATCAACTTTGCATGCATGTGGATCGTGTCGAAAATATTTTATGTGATAGCTATTTTGTTGAATTTTCTTATGATCCTACATGTAATTATTATGAGAGAGGAAAATATGGTGGTAGAAATTTTCATGTTACTAAATTACCTCTCGTTATGTTGAGATTGCTATTGTTTCTTCCCGCTTCCTTGCATATCCTAGTTTTTGCTTGCCTTGATAATTTGTTTGCCTATAAGATGCCTATTGTAAGGGCATATTTATCCCTACGGTGTTTTGGTGATTGATGACAATGCATTTGCGGACTAATCAGGTGCTGTGAGTTCTTTCAAATATTCATCTTTCGGCACGAAACGATTATTTCCCTTCAGCGCTCTACTCAAGACGGTGTAGCTTCTTTCATGACTTTGTTGATGGACTAAGTTTCGTAGTAGTCACCGTACTATCAAGAGGGGATCTGCTTCGGTATGGTTTGGGTGGAATCAACACATACATGTTCTTCTCTCTCCCACCGTTTCTTTCCGTCTCTCTGGAGCTTCTCTTTTCTTCCCTTTTTGTGTCTTTTCCTGGACCCAGCGGTAGTACCGCGGGCCATCGCGGTAGTACCGCTGAGGCTCACTAAGCGGCACTACCGCTCCTCGGAGCGGTAGTACTGCTTTGTGGCCTCAGCTGTAGTACCGCTGCGGCTCCGTGCTCCTACCGCCTCGACTCGAGTGCGCATTTTTCTCGTGTCGGGTTTTACGGCACTAGCTGCAGTATAGCGGTAGTACGGCTGAAGCTCAGTAAGCGGTAGTACCGCTCCTCGGAGCGGTAGTACCGCTGGTTGGCCTCAGCCGCAGTACCGTTGTGGCTCCATGCTCCTACCGCCTCGACTCGAGTGCGCATTTTCTCGTGTCGGGTTTTACGGTACTAGCTGCGGTAGTAGTGGCGGTAGTGCTGCTTGTGAGCGGTAGTACCGCCCTGCCTCCGCGGTAGTACCGCTCTAGGTCCCAGCCCCAGCCCCTTTTCTTCCAGCGCGGCAGTACCGCTGAGGGGGAGTGGTAGTACCGCTTATGAGCGGTAGTACCGCCCTGCCCCCGCGGTAGTACCGCTCTTTGCGGGGTTGAATGGGGGGTAACGGTTGGATTGTTCCCCCCACTATAAAAGGGTGTCTTCTTCCCCCTTTGACCCATCTCTTCCACCATTAAAGCTCCATTATTGCTCCAAGCTCCATTTTCGCCCGATCTCACTCCCTAGCCAACCAAACTTGTTGATTTGCTCAGGAGTGGTTGAGAAGGCCCCGATCTACACTTCCACCGAGAGATTTTTGATTCCCCCACTCATCCTTAGTGGATCTTGTTACTCTTGGGTGTTTGAGCACCCTAGACGGTTGAGGTCACCTCGGAGCCATATTCCATTGTGGTGAAGCTTCGTGGTCGTGTTGGGAGCCTCCGATTAAGTTGTGGAGTTTGCCCCAACCTTGTTTGTAAAGGTTCGGTCGCCGCCTTCAAGGGCACCAATAGTGGAATCACGGCATCTCGCATTGTGTGAGGGCGTGAGGAGAATACGGTGGCCCTAGTGGCTTCTTGGGGAGCATTGTGCCTCCACACCGCTCCAACGGAGACGTACTTCCCTTCAAAAGGAAGGAACTTCGGTAACACATCCTCGTCTTCACCGGATCCACTATTGGTTATCTCTTACCTTCACTTGTGCAAGCTCTTTAGTGTTTGTTCCCTTGCTTGCTTGTGTGCTTGTTGTTGTTGCATCATATAGGTTGTTCACCTAGCTGCACATCTAGACAACCTACTTTGATGCAAAGTTTAATTTGGTAAAGAAAAGCTAAAATTGGTAGTTGCCTATTCACCCCCCCCCCTCTAGTCAACCATATCGATCCTTTCATTTGGTATCAGAGCCTCGTCTCTTTATTAAGGACTTTACCGTCCAAAGAGTATGGTTGATACCGTAGACGGAGCGGAGGAACACTCCGGTGTGAATCCTATCTCGTCTACGGGCGATGGGGGAACGTTGGTCTCTCGTGAGGAGTTCAATGTAGCCTTGGAGACATTGAAAACCTCCATGACGACCGAAGTTGAAAACATGTTTACTAAATTTCTTGAGGGGCTTAAACTATCCACCGCACCGTTGAAAGTGGGGGATCCCACCAACAAGGTGTCGGATGCTATCCCCGACAAGGGGGAAGCTAGTAGTGAAAAGGCTCCTTCTTCTAGTGGCAAGAATGGCACCGGCATCTTTGCCCATGTGGAACCACCACTTGTGTATGGTGCACCGGTTCCTTCTACTCATTTGAATCATGCCGGTCCTCCTCCTAAGATTATGAAAAATGAAGATTTTGATTCTTGGGTTTACCGCTTTAAGCATCATCTAAATCATGTGAACACTAACCTTTGGAGAATCATTGAAGAAGGTTTCTACCCACATGATCCAAGCAACTTCACTCCTCGAGAAGCCGCGGACAATCAATTCAATGAGAATGCTCTCTTCATCATTCAAGATGCAATTCCACCCGAAGACCTACCTCATCTTCGTCCCTTCGCCTTGGCCAAAGATGCATGGCATTGTGTCGTGTCTCTCTATCGGGGAAGCGCAAGCATTCAACGCTCCAACTATGAAGTGGTACAAGATGAGGCCGATGAGTTTGCAATGAAGGAAGATGAAGAACCTCGTGAGCTTTATCGGAGAGTCACCAAACTCGCGGTCTCACTACGAGATCACGGGAGCAAGGACATGGATGACAATTGGATCAAGCGCAAATTCCTCAAGGCAATGATGCCCTACCACAAGGCCATGTCCTCCGTCATCCGCCAAAGACCGGACTTCCACACTTTGACCTCAAGCGAGGTGTTGGATGAGTTTGTGGCCATGAACATTTTGTACAAGACCGCCGACAATGCGGTGCTCCGTTCTCAACGGGGAAAGAAGCCTAACCTTGCTTTGAAGGCCAAGCTCACTGTGGAAGAAGAAGAAGAGGAAGAGGAGGAGAGCAACCCCGAAGATACAAAGTATGCATATCATGAACACATGGCACTTGCTTCAAGGCAATTTTGGAGCAAGAAAAACTCAAGGAACAACTTTAGCAAAAACACCTCGAGTGGCACGAGGGGCAAGCAACGTGTAAGGACTTGCTACAATTGCGGCAACGTGAGTCATTTCGTTGTGGAATGCCCATATGAGAAGAGGGAAGACAATGGTGGCAAACTCATTCGAAAGGACAAGGCCAAGTCGTTCCCCAACAAGAACAACTTCACCAAGAAGACTCCTCCCAAGGCCTTGGTTGTGCAAGAAGAGTACAATGAGGATGATGACGATGATGAAGATGATGAGTCAGTTGCCATGGCCTCCGTCGCCATTGCCACAACGTCACGAGTGTCCCTCTTCGACTCACCCAACGAGAGCATCAACGCCAAGTGCCTCATGGCGAAAGCCACCAAAAAGGTAACCTCCAACATCAAAACTACCATCATTAATCATCCTTCCCCATCGGAGAGCATTAATGAAGTTGAGGGAGTTAATGTGGAGGCTAACGAGTTTGAGGCCTTTATGGGCAAACTCAAGGGAAAATCCAAGAAGCACTTTGTTGCTCTCTTGGAACAACTTGGCGAGGCCAATGACATGATCGAGGCCCACGAAGACACCATCTCAAAGATGGAAGGGCATAGTCGTGACTATGCCGATGAGATTTCAGACCTTTCCAATGCTCTTGAGGAAGAGCGTGGTCTTCGTTTGGCTCTTGAGGAGTCATACAACGTTGATCATGCTAAGTTAGAGAAAGATTATGATCATGCCCTCGTTGTTTCTCGTGTGCTAAATTCCGAGAAGGCCAAACTCAGAGTTGATCTTGCTAGACTCAAAGAGGAGTTTGATATACTTGACAAGGCCCACAAGGCCTTGAAGGGTATTCACGCTAGTCTCAAGGAGTCTCATGATCAACTCCAAGTGAAGCTAACTAAGGAGAAAGCAACTTTTCCTCATATGGTTTTAATTGATAATGCAAATGCTACTAACCCATGTTGTGAGCATATACATCTTGTTGAGGAAAATGCTAAGTTGAAGGAGCAACTTGAGAGAGGCCTTGCGACTTGCATACAAGGCAAGAAGAACCTCAATGATCTCTTGATCAACCAAAAGGGAGGTGTGGCGAAGGAAGGGGTTGGGTACGTCTCCGACTCCAAAAACAAGAAGAAGAATGACAAGACCAAACGACCTCCTCCCCTCATGCAAACCTTTGTGAGGGCGGGAGAAAGTGTCCCCGAGGAGAAGAAGAAGAACAAAGTCAAGAAGGGAAATGTCACCTCACCCAACAAAGCCGGCGATTTTAATCCTTCTTATGTGTTGTGCCGTGCTAGTGATGGGCATGTTTATGCCAAATTTGTTGGTTCTCTTCATGAGCACGTTGAATGGTCTATTTGGGTTCCTAAGACCCTTGTTACTAACATCAAAGGACCCATTACAAAATGGGTACCTAAAACCAAGCATTGATCTCTTGCAGGTGTTTGCTTCCGGTGGTGGATCATGGTTGCTCGATAGCGGAGCTACAAATCATATGACCGGAAGCAAGGACTTGGTGGTGGACGTGCACAAGATTCCATCTATGCCCACCAATGTCGAGTGGGGTGACGCCTCATCTTCTAAGGTATTGGGACTTGGCAAGGTGGTCATCTCTCATGATCTCACGATCGAGAAGGTCATGCTTGTTGAGTCCCTTGCATACAATTTACTTTCCATTCGTCAGCTTGCAATCATGGGCTTTGCCACTTTCTTTGATATCGATACCGTGGCCCTCTTGTGGAGCAAGACTCTTAAAGTAGCCTTTGTTGGGCATGTCGAGAATGGTCTATATGTGATTAACTTTTCGGAGCGACCCACTAAGACCGCGACATGCCTAATGGCTAAAGTTGATGTGGGATGGCTTTGGCATCACCGTTTAGCCCATGTGAATATGAGATCTTTGCAAAGTCTCCTAAAGGGGGACCATGTCCGTGGACTAAGGAATGTTAGTTTTGCTAAAGATCGTGCTTGCAGTGCCTGTATCGAAGGAAAGCTACATGAGAAGGCTCACCCTCCCACGACTATCATTTATTCAAAGAGGCCTTTGGAGCTCCTTCACATGGATCTCTTTGGGCCTCCATCCTTCGATAGTCTTGGAGGTAGAAAGTATTGCTTGGTGATTGTGGATGACTACTCAAGGTACATGTGGGTGTATTTCTTCAAGAGGAAGAGCGAGACCCAACAAACCGTCATTGACTTTGCCAATGAAGCACAACGTCAACACAATGCAAAGATCTTGACAATAAGAAGTGACAACGGCACCAAGTTCAAGAACTACACCTTGGATGAGTTTCTTAGTGATGAGGGAATCAAGCATCAATATTCCGCACCATACACCCCTCAACAAAATGGTGTTGCCGAGAGGAAGAACCGGACGTTGATGGATGCGGCAAGGACCATGATGGCGGAGTTCAAGTCTCCATACAACTTTTGGGCCGAAGCCATCAACACTGCGTGTCATGCATCAAATCGGCTCTACCTCCGCAAGGGTTTGAACAAGACTCCTTATGAGATACTCACCGGTAACAAGCCCAACCTCAAGTACTTCCGGGTATTCGGGTGTAAGTGTTTCATTCTCAAGAAAGGTGTTCGGTTGTCTAAATTTGAGGCTAGAGCTTATGAGGGCATATTTGTTGGTTATGCTACAAACTCTCATGCTTACCGTGTCCTCAATAAATCCACGGGACTTATTGAGGAGACGTGTAACGTGGAGTTTGATGAGAATAACGGCTCCCAAGTGGAGCAAAGTGGCACTTGTGATGTAGGTGATGAAATTCCTCCTCAAGCCATAAGAAGAATGGGTGTTGGCTTCATCCTACCCATTGAGGAACCCCTTGTGGCCGAAGGAGAAGGACAATGCTCCACTCAAGTGGAGCCATCACCAACCCAAGGCCCACACACTTCTGAAGATCAAAGTGAAGGCCCTCAACCTCATGAACAAGACCTAGGGCAAGATCATACTCAAGACGGTGTTGACACACCAAGTGATGCCCAAGGTCAAGTTCTCTCCCTCGAGCAAGTTCAAGACCAAGAACAAGTTCATGACGACGCTCAAGATGATCAAGTAACCGCTCCTCAACTCACCGACGAGGAGGAATTAGAGCGTCGTGCCGCCAAAGTTGCTTCCAAGCTCTCCACCAAGGATCATCTCATGACGAACGTGCTTGGAAGCTTAAGAAAGGGGGTAAGCACTCATAGACAATTAGCAAATTATTGTGACCATCACACGTTTGTCTCTTGTGTGGAACCTCACAAGGTCTATGAGGTGCTCGAAGATCCGGATTGGCTCAATGCCATGCATGAAGAACTCAACAACTTCGAGCGCAACAAAGTGTGGGGATTGGTGCCAAGGCCAACGGGGAACCACAATGTCATTGGAACCAAGTGGATATTCAAGAACAAGCAAGATGCCCATGGGATTATCATTCGCAACAAGGCTCGTTTGGTAGCACAAGGCTACTCCCAAGTCGAGGGTATCGACTACGGTGAAACCTTTGCTCCCGTTGCTCGTCTTGAATCCATTCGCATGTTGATTGCATATGCTTCTCATCATAACTTTAAGTTACATCAAATGGATGTGAAGAGTGCTTTTCTTAATGGTCCCATTAATGAATTGGTGTACGTCAAGCAACCCCCCGGGTTCGAGGATCCCTACTTTCCCGATCATGTGTATCAACTCGATAAGGCACTCTATGGACTTAAACAAGCCCCACGTGCGTGGTATGACCACCTTACCGAGTTGTTACAAGACCGTGGGTTTGAAGTTGGGATAATCGACCCCACTCTTTTTACTAAGAAGGTCAAAGGGGAGTTGTTTGTGTGCCAATTATATGTTGATGATATTATCTTTGGATCTCCTAACAAAGCTTTCAATGAGGAATTTGCCGCTCTCATGACCTCAAAGTTCGAGATGTCCTCCATGGGGGAGTTGAAGTTCTTTCTAGGGTTTGAAGTGAAGCAAAGAAGAGAAGGAACCTTCATCAATCAATCCAAATACACTCAAGACATGCTCAAGAGATTCAAGCTAAGTGACGTCAAGCCGGCTCCCACCCCAATGCCCACCAAGTGCCAACTTGATCTAGATCCTAATGGTAAAGTGGTGGATCAAAAGGTATACCGCTCCATGATTGGATCCTTGCTTTACCTTTGTGCATCTAGACCGGACATCATGTTGAGTGTGGGAATTTGTGCACGGTTTCAAGCCGCACCTAAGGAAAGTCACTATGTGGCCGTCAAACGAATCTTTCGATATTTGGCTCATACCCCAAACTTTGGCTTATGGTACCCAAGAGGATCAAACTTCAAGCTTGTAGGGTACTCGGATTCCGATTGGGCGGGAGACAAAGTGGATAGGAAGTCCACTTCCGGAGGATGTCAATTCCTTGGTTGCTCGTTGGTAAGTTGGTCTTCCAAAAAGCAAAGTTGTGTGTCTCTCTCGTCCACCGAAGCGGACTATGTTGCGGCCGGTAGTTGTTGTGCACAACTCCTATGGATGAGGCAAACTTTAAAGGATTACGGTGTCACTTGTGACAAAGTGCCTCTTTGGTGTGACAATGAAAGTGCCATCAAGATTTCTCTCAACCCGGTGCAACACTTCAAGACGAAGCATATTGAGATTCGGTATCACTTCATCCGGGATCACATTAGGCGAGGAGAGATTGAGCTCAACTATGTCAACACTCATGACAACCTTGCAGACATTTTCACGAAGCCCTTGGATGAAGCAAGATTTCGCGAGTTAAGGCATGAGCTAAATATCATTGATTCGAGCAATGTTGCTTGAACCCGTGCACACCCTACCACGCTCAATTTTTTGTCTACTTTAGGTGCAGGCATGGACATAGGGGGAGTGTTGTTCTCTCGATGAACTCTCCCTCCCCCCATTATGCATAAATTGATCAAGTCTTTCACCTTAGCCATTGATGATGGCATGTGTGCTCAAAAGACGAGTTTTGGTCATGGGCCCAAGGTTAAAATCTTCGCGGCGCCATACCTCTTGACTCAAACATAGGTGGCTTCGGCCACCGCCCTCTCTTGAAGAGAGGTTTCTTGGCCTCTTGCTGATGTGTTCTTTTGCTTTTTGTTGCGGGTTTTCTGGTTTTTTTTTTGAGCTAAGCCATGTAGTCTAGTTGCCGCGGTGTGCTGGGCGGTACTGCCGCTGCTGGCGAGCAGTACTACAGCTGATAAGCGGTACTACGGCTGGTGATGGTCGGTACTACCGTGTAAGCGGTACTACCGCCACACGAGCGGAACTACCGCCTATGAGCGGTACTACCGCTCCCCAGCGCGGTACTACCGCTGTGGGGCGGGGCCAAAGGTTTTTTATCGGGGCAGGGGAGGTTTCTTCTCCCCCATACCCATTCGCTCGCCCCCTCGTGCCTCTCTCTCTCTCCAGCACCGTTCCGCCGCGGAAGGGCTCCGGTGGATCTCCTCCTCCGGGGCATTCCTCTCCATTTCCTTCGGTGGAGTCAATCCCCACCTCGTCCTCTTGCCATGGATGCCGGTATTGCCCATGTTCCTTCTCTCTTTTGGTCTTGCTTTTAGATCTTGTGTTTAGGGGCAATGGTGGTTGCATCTCTAGGTTTTTGGCTAAATCTAGGCTTGAGTTGGTTGGAGAAGGCAACTAGATCATCTAGATTGATGTTTGGTAGGAATATTTTTGAATTTGGTAGGCCGGTAGTGCCGGATCTGTCCACGGTAGTAGGAAACCACTGTTTCACCGCCTCGCGCTTTGAAACTGTTGTGTATCCGCCTCAAGCCGTACTACCGCTCCCTTTGGAGCGGTACTACCGCTTGGCCTAGGGCGGTACTACCGCTCCCGTTGGGGTGGTACTACCGTTTAGGGCGGTACTACCACGGGCTGATCACGGTACTACCGCTGCATGTCAATTTCCATCATTTTCCTACCTTCCCTTGATCTTTTTGTTGTGTTTGTTGGCTTATGTTCGTTTCTTCTGGTTTTTTTGCCTCCTTTTGTGTTTGGCTCCAGGTGATGACATTTCCGAGCAACAAGGTCGCCGCATCAACCCCGGGCGTGCCACCTCCAAGCGCTACCGGACCTCAGAGCCTGCCGGTGGTTCCTCGAGCACCCAACCGCCTCCAGCAAGTGCTTCTGCAACTGTTCCTCCACCTCCTCAGCAATCGAAGCGAGCCGCCAACAAGCCAAAAGGGAAGCCTGTGACTGAGATGACCAGCAAGGAGTTTTGGGAGAAGCGTCGCCGCAACCCCTATACGGTGGACCAAGAACCCACTTTGGTCAACCGTCCGTTCTGGAACCGTTTTCAGTTTGCCATCTACTTTGATGTGATCAAGGCCAAGAAGAATCTCTATGTTGATGTTTGCTCCATTGACACCGATGCTATGGAGAAGGATCCAGAGTACTTTGGAGAAGCCTTTCAGATGTGCACTCAGCTGAACATTCTCAGGATCATGCAGTTCAACAAGGATTTCGATGCGGATTTGTTGGCTCAATTCTTTGCCACCGTCCATCTTGGAACGGATAGCGACAGGACTCTGACTTGGATGACCAATGGCAAGCGGCTTTCTGTCAAGTGGGGGGCGTTCATGGAGTTACTTGATGTGGTGGATAACGGGCTTGAGACTCCTGTTGGTTTCCGTCCTCACCGCCATGTTACTTCCACCCACAAGCAAGCTCTTTGGCCCTACTGCACTGTGAAGGTTCACCCTGTCACTGAGAAGAAGACCTACGAGCTGTGTCCGTATCTAGACATTCTTCATCGCATATTCCGTGAGACTCTCTTCCCTCGCATTGGGAATCTGGATCAGGTTCACTCCTATCTCGTGGACATGCTCCTTTTCTGTCAGCATGAGAAGGAAGCAAACACTGGAGAAAGCCTGGATATCTCTCATGTCATGTGGTCTGAACTTGTATCTGCCGTGTCTGAGCGCAAGTGTCCTATCTATGGTCCCTTCATCATGAGGCTCATTGAGAGGACCTGGGCACAGACTTATCCCAGAGTGCTGCTAGAAACTGGAGAGTTGGTGTCACATGAGATCAAGCGCCTGAGGAAGAAGGACAACTGGTCAGCGCCTCACACAGGGGGTCCTTCTGCTACTGCTGCCACGGGGGGGCCGTTTGCTGCTGCTGCTGCCATGGGAACTGAGGGTGAGGCTGCTCCTGATGCCCACGATGAGGACGTTAGCCACTCTAGTGCAGAACCATCTTGGGCCCAGAAGCTCAAGCGCAAGATGAAGAAGCTCTTCTGCATGGAGTCCCATGGTCAGTACATGACTCATGTGGCAGAGAAGAATGCCAGGACGCGCCACAAGGAGATCATGCGTCAGTTGGGAGCCACAGTTGTCAGTGGGTCTGAGGGACAGATCACTGAAGAGGAGGACTGGATTCATCAGAACTGTCACTGGACCGACTCCGATGCCGAGCACTTCTCACCCCACGATGAAGATGCAGAGATGTGATGTTCAGGACCTTCCTCGCCCATCACCTGGAGTCGTAGTGTCCCACTCTGCCCGTTTTTGGTGTCTCGATGCCAAAGGGGGAGAGAGTTTAGGGATTTGTGTTTGCGAGTGTGTCTTTGTGTTGTTCGTTTGCTTTCTCGTTGTTGGTTTTGTTTGGTTTTGTGCTTGTGAGACCTAGGTTCCAGACATATGGTGTAAGGCATATGCTACCTTTGTTATCTTCATATATCTTGCTTAGGTTGTTGGTCTCTAAAATATAGGGGGAGTCGTGATCCTAGTATGTGTGTCGTGCAGTCCAAAGCACTTATCGAGTGTGCACAACATCTAGGGGGAGCCTGTCTATTTTTTAGAGGCATGGATTCTCTTGCATTCTATGTCATTACTCTTTTCTATGCAAATCCCGTATTGTCATCAATCCACCAAAAAGGGGGAGATTGTAAGGGCATATTTATCCCTACGGTGTTTTGGTGATTGATGACAATGCATTTGCGGACTAATCGGGTGCTGTGAGTTCTTTCAGATATTCATCTTTCGGCACGAAACGATTATTTCCCTTCGGTGCTCTACTCAAGACGGTGTAGCTTCTTTCGTGACTTTGTTGATGGACTAAGTTTCGTAGTAGTCACCGTACTATCAAGAGGGGATCTGCTTCGGTATGGTTTGGGTGGAATCAACACGTACACGTTCTTCTCTCTCCCACCGTTTCTCTCCGTCTCTCTGGAGCTTCTCTTTTCTTCCCTTTTTGTGTCTTTTCCTGGACCCAACGGTAGTACCGCGGGCCACAGCGGTAGTACCGCTGAGGCTCACTAAGCGGCAGTACCGCTCCTCGGAGCGGTAGTACCGCTCCTCGGAGCGGTAGTACTGCTTTGTGGCCTCAGCTGTAGTACCGCTGCGGCTCCGTGCTCCTACCGCCTCGACTCGAGTGCGCATTTTTCTCGTGTCGGGTTTTACGGCACTAGCTGCAGTATAGCGGTAGTACGGCTGAAGCTCAATAAGCGGTAGTACCGCTCCTCGGAGCGGTAGTACCGCTGGTTGGCCTCAGCCGCAGTACCGTTGTGGCTCCATGCTCCTACCGCCTCGACTCGAGTGCGCATTTTCTCGTGTCGGGTTTTACGGTACTAGCTGCGGTAGTAGTGGCGGTAGTGCTGCTTGTGAGCGGTAGTACCGCCCTGCCTCCGCGGTAGTACCGCTCTGGGTCCCAGCCCCAGCCCCTTTTCTTCCAGCGCGGCAGTACCGCTGAGGGGGAGCGGTAGTACCGCTTATGAGCGGTAGTACCGCCCTGCCCCCGCGGTAGTACCGCTCTTTGCGGGGCTGAATGGGGGGTAACGGTTGAATTGTTCCCCCCACTATAAAAGGGTGTCTTCTTCCCCCTTTGACCCATCTCTTCCACCATTAAAGCTCCATTATTGCTCCAAGCTCCATTTTCGCCCGATCTCACTCCCTAGCCAACCAAACTTGTTGATTTGCTCAGGAGTGGTTGAGAAGGCCCCGATCTACACTTCCACCGAGAGATTTTTGATTCCCCCACTCATCCTTAGTGGATCTTGTTACTCTTGGGTGTTTGAGCACCCTAAACGGTTGAGGTCACCTCGGAGCCATATTCCATTGTGGTGAAGCTTCGTGGTCGTGTTGGGAGCCTCCGATTAAGTTGTGGAGTTTGCCCCAACCTTGTTTGTAAAGGTTCGGTCGCCGCCTTCAAGGGCACCAATAGTGGAATCATGGTATCTCGCATTGTGTGAGGGCGTGAGGAGAATACGGTGGCCCTAGTGGCTTCTTGGGGAGCATTGTGCCTCCACACCGCTCCAACGGAGACGTACTCCCTTCAAAAGGAAGGAACTTCGGTAACACATCCTCGTCTTCACCGGATCCACTCTTGGTTATCTCTTACCTTCACTTGTGCAAGCTCTTTAGTGTTTGTTCCCTTGCTTGCTTGTGTGCTTGTTGTTGTTGCATCATATAGGTTGTTCACCTAGCTGCACATCTAGACAACCTACTTTGATGCAAAGTTTAATTTGGTAAAGAAAAGCTAAAAATTGGTAGTTGCCTATTCAACCCCCCCCCCCCTCTAGTCAACCATATCGATCCTTTCACCTATGCACAGGAAGTATGTTAGACTTAGATGTGTTTGTCACGTGTTTTATGATGCTCTATTTGTACTTCAATTCTTGTCTTTCATGTGAGCATCATTGAAATAGTATGCCTAGCTATAAGGCTTTAAAGAAAAGCGCTTGTTGGGAGACAACCCAATATTTTTCCTTGCTGTTATTCAATAAATAATTTATTTAGCCTCTGTTTTGGTTGTGTTTTTTGTGTTTAATTAGTGTTTGTGCCAAGTAGAACCGTTGGGAAGACTTGGGGAAAGTCTTTTTCATCTTGCTGTAAAAAACAGAAACTTTAGTGCTCACGAGAATTGCTTCCATTTTTAGTTGGAAAGTGTTATTTAGTTAATTCTTTTTTCAGATGATTAATAGATAAATTCCTCACGTCCAGCAATTTATTTTAGAATTTTTGGGGTTCCAGAACTTGCGTTAGCTACAGATTACTACAGACTGTTCTGTTTTTGACAGATTCTGTTTTTCGTGTGTTGTTTGCTTATTTTGATGAATCTATGGCTAGTAAAATAGTTTATAAACCATATAGAAGTTGTAATACAGTAGGTTTAACACCAATATAATAAATAATGAGTTCATTACAGTACCTTGAAGTGGTGTTTTGTTTTCTTTCGCTAACGGAGCTCACAAGATTTTCTACTTTAAGTTTTGTGTTGTGAAGTTTTCAAGTTTTGGGTAAAAGATTGGATGGATTATGGAACAAGGAGTGGCAAGAGCCTAATCTTGGGGATGCCCATGGCACCCCAAGATAATCTAAGGACACCTAAAAGCAAAAGCTTGGGGATGCCTCGGAAGGCATCCCCTCTTTCGTCTACTTCCATCGGTAACTTTACTTGGAGCTATATTTTTATTTACCACATGATATGTGTTTTGCTTGGAGCGTCTTGTATTATTTGAGTCCTTATTTTTAGTTTTCCACAATCATCCTTGCTGTACACACCTTTTGATAGAGACACACATGATTTGGAAATTGTTAGAATACTCTATGTGCTTCACTTATATCTTTTGAGTTATATAGTTTTTGCTCTAGTGCTTCACTTATATCTTTTAGGGCACGGTGGTGGATTTGTTTTATAGAAACTATTGTTCTCTCATGCTTCACTTAGATTATTTTGAGAGTCCTACAAAACAGCGTGGTAATTTGCTTTAATTATGTTAGGCATTCAAGATTAATAAATTATTTTCTTATGAGTGTGTTGAATACTATGAGAAGTTTGATACTTGATAATTGTTTTGAGATTTGGAGATGGTGATATTAGAGTCATGCTAGTTGAGTAGTTGTGAATTTGAGAAATGCTTGTGTTGAAGTTTGTGATTCTCGTAGCATGCACGTATGGTGAACCGTTATGTGAAGAAGTTGGAGCATGATTTATTTATTGATTGTCTTCCTTATGAGTGGCGGTCGGGGATGAGCGATGGTCTTTTCCCACCAATATATCCCCCTAGGAGCATGCGCGTAGTACTTTGCTTCGATAACTAATAGATTTTTGCAATAAGTATGTGAGTTCTTTATGACTAATGTTGAGTCCATGGATTATACGCACTCTCACCCTTCCACCATTGCTAGCCTCTCTAATACCGCACACCTTTCGCCGGTATCATACACCCACCATATACCTTCCTCAAAACAGCCACCATACCTACCTATCATGGCATTTCCATAGCCATCCCGAGATATATTGCCATGCAACTTTCCACTGTTCCATTTACTATGACACGCTCCATCATTGTCATATTGCTTTGCATGATCATGTAGTTGACATTTTAGTTGTGGCAAAGCCACCGTTCATAATTCTTTCATACAAGTCACTCATGCATCATTGCTATCCCGGTATACCGCCGGAGGCATTCATATAGAGTCATACTTTGTTCTAGTATCGAGTTGTAATCATTGAGTTGTAAATAAATAGAAGTCTGATGATCATCATTCATAGAGTGTTGTCCCAAAAAAAAGAAGGCCCAAAAAATATATAAAGGGACAATACTACTATCCTTTTTCCACACTTGTGCTTCAAAGTAGCACCATCATCTTCATAATAGAGAGTCTCCTATGTTATCACTTTCATATACTAGTGGGAATTTTTCATTATAGAACTTGGCTTGTATATTCCAATGATGGGCCTCATCAAAATGCCCTAGGTCTTCATGAGCAAGCGAGTTGGATGCACACCCACTTAGTTCTTTTTGTTGAGCTTTCATATACTTATAGCTCTAGTGCATCCGTTGCATGGCAATCCCTACTCACTCACATTGATATCTATTAATGGGCATCTCCATAGCCCATTGATACGCCTAGTTGATGTGAGACTATCTTCTCCCTTTTTGTCTCCACAACCACCATTCTATTCCACATATAGTGCTATGTCCATGGCTCACGCTCATGTATTGCGTGAAGATTGAAAAAGTTTGAGAACACCAAAAGTATGAAACAATTGCTTGGCTTGTCATCGGGGTTGTGCATGATTTAAATACTTTGTGTGGTGAAAATGGAGCATAGCCAGACTATATGATTTTGTAGGGATAACTTTCTTTGGCCATGTTATTTTGAAGAGACATAATTGCTTAGTTAGTATGCTTGAAATATTATTATTTCTATGTCAATATTGAACTTTTGTCTTGAATCTTTCGGATCTGAATATTTATACCACAATTAAGAGAATTACATTGAAATTATGACAAGTAGCATTCCACATCAAAAATTCTGTTTTTATCATTTACCTACTCGAGGACGAGCAGGAATTAAGCTTGGGGATGCTTGATACGTCTCCAACGTATCTATAATTTTTTATTGTTCCATGCTACATTATATCCTGTTCTGGACATTATTGGGCTTTATTATACATTTTTATATTATTTTTGGGACTAACCTATTAACCGGAGGCTCAGCCCAGAATTGTTGTTTTTTTCCTATTTCAGAGTTTCGCAGAAAAAGAATATCAAACGGAGTCCAAACGGAATGAAACCTTTAGGAACTGATTTTCGGAACGAACATGATCCAGAGGACTTGGACCCTACGTCAAGAAAGCAACCAGGAGGGCACGAGGTAGGGGGC
>NC_041388.1:506631340-506646119 GCF_002162155.2 Triticum dicoccoides
CCGACGTACTTCTTCCTCCTATATATACCTATGTACCCCCAAACTACCAGATACGGATCCAAAACCCTAATTCCACCGCCGTAACTTTCTGTACCCGTGAGATCCCATCTTGGGGCCTTTTTCGGAGCTCCGTCGGAGGGGCATCAATCACGGAGAGCTTCTGCATCAATACCATAGCCTCTCCGATGAAGTGTGAGTAGTTTACTTCAGACCTTCAGGTCCATAGTTATTAGCTAGTTGGCTTCTTCTCTCTTTTTGGATCTCAATACAAAGTTCTCCCCCTCTCTTGTGGATATCTATTCGATGTAATCTTCTTTTGCGGTGTGTTTGTTGAGACCGATGAATTGTGGGTTTATGATCAAGTTTATCTATGAACAATATTTGAATCTTCTCTGAATTCTTTTATGTATGATTGGTTATCTTTGCAAGTCTCTTCGGATTATCAGTTAGGTTTGGCCTACTAGATTGATCTTTCTTGCAATGGGAGAAGTGCTTAGTTTTGGGTTCAATCTTACGGTATCCTTTCCCAGTGACAGTAGGGGCAGCAAGGCACGTATTGTATTGTTGCCATCGAGGATAACAAGATGGGGTTTATATCATATTGCATGAGTTTATCCCTCTACATCATGTCATCTTGCTTAAAGCGTTACTCTGTTCTTTTGAACTTAATACTCTAGATGCATGCTGGATAGCGGTCAATGTGTGGAGTAATAGTAGTAGATGCAGGCAGGAGTCGGTCTACTTGTCTCAGACATGATGCCTATATACATGATCATACCTAGATATTCTCATAACTATGCTCAATTCTGTCAATTGCTCAACAGTAATTTGTTTACCCACTGTAATACTTATGCTCTTGAGAGAAGCCACTAGTGAAACCTATGGCCCCCGAGTCTATTTTCCATCATATAAATTTTCCGACAACAAGCTATTTCCTTTTCCGTTTAGTTTGCTTTCTTTACTTTGCATCTTTATCATAAAAATACCAAAAATATTATCTTATCATATCTATCAGATCTCACTTTCGTAAGTGGCCGTGAAGGGAGTGACAACCCCTTTATTGCGTTGGTTGCGAGGATTTTATTTGTTTGTGTAGGTGCGAGGGACTCGTGCGTGGCCTCCTACTGGACTGATACCTTGGTTCTCAAAAACTGAGGGAAATACTTACGCTACTTTGGTGCATCACCCTTTCCTCTTCAAGGGAAAACCAACGTAGTGCTCAAGAGGTAGCAGATCATGGTCGGCATGCTAGCTCTACATCTACCTTCGGGATTAGTTTTAGACCTGAATAACTGTGTAGGTGTGAGGGACTTGTGCGTGGCCTCCTACTGGATTGATACCTTGGTTCTCAAAAACTGAGGGAAATACTTATGCTACTTTGGTGCATCACCCTTTCCTCTTCAAGGGAAAACCAACACAGTGCTCAAGAGGTAGTAGATCATGGTCGGCACGCTACCTCTACATCTACCTTCGGGATTAGTTTTAGACCTGAATAACTGTTATTTGGTGACAGCATTAAGCATGAACATTATATCTGGATCTTGTTTGATGCGAAATGGTTATTTATTTAAATCAGAGAATAATGGTTGTTCTATTTATATGAGTAATATCTTTTATAGTCATGCACCCTTGATGAGTGGTCTATTTCTATTGAATCTCGATAGTAGTGATACACATATTCATAGTATTGAAGCCAAAAGATATAAGTTTAATAATGATAGTGCAACTTATTTGTGGCACTGCCGTTTAGTTCATATTGGTGTAAAGCGCATGAAGAAAGTCCATGCTGATGGGCTTTTGGAATCACTTGATGCTTGCGAACCATGCCTCATGGGCAAGATGACTAAGACTCCGTTATTCGGAACAATGGAGCGAGCAACAGACTTATTGGAAATAATACATACTGTTGTATGTGGTCCGATGAGTGTTGATGCTCACGGCGAGTATCATTATTTTCTGACCTTCACAGATGATTTCACGAGATATGGGTATATATACATGATGAAACATAAGTCTGAAACATTTGAAAAGTTCAAAGAATTTTAGAGTGAAGTAGAAAATCATCGTAAGAAGAAAATTAAGTTTCTACGATCTGAACATGGAGGTGAATATTTGAGTTATGAGTTTGGTCTTCATTTGAAACAATGCGGAATAGTTTCGCAACTCACGCCACCTGGAACACCACAGCGTAATGGTGTGTCCGAACGTCGTAACCACGCTTTATTAGATAAGGTGCGATCTATGATGTCTCTTACTGATTTACCGCTATCGTTTTGGGGTTATGCTTTAGAGACGGCTGCATTCACGTTAAATAGGGCACCATCGAAATACGTTGAGACGACACCATATGGACTGTGGTTTGGCAAGAAACCCAAGTTGTTGTTTCTTAAAGTTTGGGGTTGTGATGCTTATGTGAAAAAGCTTAAATCTGATAAGCTCGAATCCAAATCGGAGAAATGTGTCTTTCATAGGATATCCAAAGGAGACTGTTGGGTGCACCTTATATCACAGATCCGAAGGCAAGAAATTCGCTGCCAAAAACGGATCCTTTCTAGAGAAGGAGTTTCTCTCGAAAGAAGTGAGTGGGAGGAAAGTAGAACTTGATGAGGTAATTGTACCTTCTTCCTTATTGGAAAGTAGTTCATCACAGAAATCAGTTCCAGTGATTCCTACACCAATTATTAATGAAGCTAATGATGATGATCATGAAACTTCTGATCAAGTTACTACTGAACCTCGTAGGTCAGAGCATGATACGCACTAGAGTGGTATGGTAATCCTGTTCTGGAAGTCATGTTACCATGAAGAACCTACGAACTATGAGGAAGCGATGATGAGCCCAGATTCCGCGAAATGGCTTGAGGCCATGAAATCTGAGATGGGATCCATGTATGAGAACAAAGTATGGACTTTTGTTGACTTGCCCGACGATCGGCGAGAAATAGAAAATAAATGGATCTTCAAGAAGAAGACTGACGCTGGCGGTAATTTTACTGTCTACTAAGCTCGACTTGTTGCGAAAGGTTTTCGACAAGTTCAAGGAGTTTACTATGATGAGACCTTCTCACACGTAGCGATGCTTAAGTATGTCCGAATCATGTTAGCAATTGCCGCATTTTATGATTATGAAATTTGGCAAATGGATGTCAAAACTGCATTCCTTAATTGATATCTTAAAGAAGAGTTGTATATGATGCAACCAGAAGGTTTTGTCAATCCAAAAGGTGCTAACAAAGTGTGCAAGCTCCAGCGATCCATTTATGGACTAGTGCAAGCCTCTCGGAGTTGGAATATGCGTTTTGATAGTGTGATCAAAGCATATGGTTTTATATAGACTTTTGGAGAAGCCTGTATTTACAAGAAAGTGAGTGGGAGCTCTGTAGCATTTCTGATATTATATGTGGATGACATATTGTTGATCGGAAATGATACTGAATTTCTGAATAGCATAAAAGGATACTTGAATAAGAATTTTTCAGTGAAAGACCTCGGTGAAGCTGCTTATATATTGGGCATCAAGATCTATAGAGATGGATCAAGACGCTTAATTGGACTTTCACGAAGCACATACCTTGATAAAGTTTTGAAGAAGTTCAAAATGGATCAGGCAAAGAAAGGGTTCTTGCATGTGTTACAAGGTGTGAAGTTGAGTCAGACTCAATGCCCGACCACTGCAGAAGATAGGGAGAAAATGAAAGTCATTCCCGACCACTGCAGGCAAGTTCACACTTTGATCGTACTTTTCATTACCCAGTTTTTATGCATTAGTTTCAACCCTCAAACACTGCATGGTTAGGACTTGATAACATGTGGGTATTGGGAAGTAGTTGATGAGGTAGAACCTATTGTCCTCTATATCAAACCCTTGGGAGTTACTTCTACGTTACACTTATATTGCCATGCTATGCTCGTAGACGTGGATTGGGTTTGAGTGTATTCCATGATAGATGTGAGATTGTCTACTTAATGGTTCAACTTAAGGTGGCTACTTTAATACACATCTGGGTGGAATGGTAAGGGGCACCCTGGAGCACCCAGTGGTTTGCCCGGGCACCTGGAGAACCCAGTGCTTGCCCAAGGGGATCCTGGAGGACCTGTGTGATCACCCTATGGAATGCCACCCAGGCTCAAAGGGATCATAAGATTACTCATGCTAGAAACTTCCGTGTGCAGCCACAAGCTATTATGGGCTCTAGCATAGTTGAGTAAGTTGCGTGAAGCTCTTGAAGAGGTAGACTAGCAAATGTAGTGGGTTGTAGGTGGTATAGTCTACCCAGAGTAGAAAGTTGATGCTTCAGAAAGACTGTGTCTCGAATCTACGGCCAGGGATGTATTCGAGTCTTGTGGGGAAAAGTGCGCAAACCTCTGCAGAGTATACAAACTAATCAAGATTAGCCGTGTCCCCGGTTATGGACATCTTGAGTATCTGGTTCTTGAATTATCATGTTGATCTCAACACTTTATTTAATTAATTTAATTGGGTTAATGATTATTATTTTGGGATTGAGTTGGAGGAACCTTCTCAATATTTTTTTCAACCAACTTTGTAGTTAAATAAAATATATTCCTTTGTTGTAGGGAAAAATTGGCTTTTCGCAAAAACCTTATAACCATAGAGCTTTTCCACCAGCCATATATGCATGTAGTGATAGTCATTATTCATCATTATCCTCTGGTGCGAATTTGCCAGTACATTCAATGTACTGACCCTTTGTGGCTGCAACATCTCATGTTGCAGGATTCTTACGACGAGTAAGTGATACATTAGGGTTACGATTTCTACACTCAACTTTGTCGTTGGTGTTGATGGGAATCCACAACCTTGTTGTTACTTCCGCTATTTGGATTGAGGTAATAGTATTTATGTTACTTTATACATGTGATTTACCTCTGTTATAAATCCTCGAGTATTGTGTGTGTCAGCATAGCGATCCAGGGATGACACTTAAGCACGGAGACTTGACCGTCTGAGGTCGGGTCGCTATAGAGGGTGGAGGGCGTGCCCTACCCCCTGGGCGCCCCCCCCCCCCACCTCATGGGCACCTCGTGTGCTCTCCGGACTATGTTTTCTTGCACAATAGTGCTTTTGGTCGGTAAAAATTCATTATATAATCTCCCGAAGGTTTTGACCACCGTATCACGCAAATATCTCCTATTTTTGTTTCGAGCTGTTGTTTGCCAGGGTTGTCAAGGCCAGGCATCACGGCTTGTCCCTCCTCCAACAATGAGGGCAACGATGCTTGGCTAATGAAGACAGAGCTAAAGAGAGAAGAACCCGGGGAGATCAACAAGGATGATGGGATCAAGAAGGCCATGGGAGATCAAGTTCCGACAGTAAAAGACGAATACATCCTTCAACCTCATCACAATCTCCTTACCCCAACGGAGATTGAAGCTTTCAAGATGATTGAGTTAGCTCACATTCAAAACAAGTATCTCACAAGTGAAAACATTTTGTTGAAGGAGCATATTATTGCACTCAAGGGCATCATCCGCAAATTGGAGGATCTCCTACGCTCGATGTGCGACTATCCATCATCGCCATCATCTTCGTCACCAACAAAGAAAAACTGAGTATCTGGTATGGGCACTCCCCTTGGCAACTACCAAGCTTGGGGGAGTGCCCCACTATCGTATCATCATCACTCTTTTATCTTTACCATTTTTCTAAGTTCGATCCTTTTGGTAATATCTTGATCTAGTAGAATAAAGTTTTAGTATGATCTAGTTTTGAGTTTTGCTTTATGATCCTTCTATGTAATCGAGTCCGTGAGTTATATAATAAAGATTAGTGTTGAGTCAAGGGCTTTGCCATCTTGCTATGATCTTGAGGGAATAAAAATAAAAAGAAGAGAAAGAACAAAAAGAAATAAAGAGATCATATGGATCTTATGGAGAGTAATGACTTGACATATAAAGAGTATGATGAATAAAAGTTGTTGCAAGTTGACAAACATAGTTTTGGTCAACGTTGCAATTAATAGGAAGTAATAAAGAAGGAGAGTTCTTCACATATAAATATACTATATTGGACATCTTTTATGATTGTGAGCACTCGTTAAAATATGACATGCTAAAGAGTTGATGTTGGACAAGGAAGACAACGTAATGGGTTATGTTTTCTTACATCCGAAATAAATTATATTGTCATGGATCATCCAACATGTTGAGATTGCCTTTCCCTCTTATGCTAGCCAAATTCTTTGAACCAAGTAGAGATACTACTTGTGCTTCCAAATATCCTTAAACCCAGTTTTGCCATGAGAGTCCACCATATCTACCTATGGATTGAGTAAGATCTTTCAAGTAAGTTGTCATTGTTGCAAGCAATAAAAGTTGCTCTCTAAATATTTATGATTTATTACTGTGGAGAAAATAAGCTTTATACGATCTTGTGATGTGGAAGAAATAAAAGCGATGGACTGCATAATAAAGGTCCATATCACAAGTGGCAATATAAAGTGATGTTCTTTTGCATTAAGATTTCGTGCATCCAACCATAAAAGCACATGACAACCTCTGCTTCCCTCTGCGAAGGGCCTATCTTTTATTCTTGTCTTATACAAAAGTCTTGGTGATCTTCACCTTTCCTTTTTACATTTTATCCTTTGGCAAGCACAATGTGTTGGAAAGATCCTGATATATATATATAGCCAATTAGATGTGAGTTTTCATGAACTATTACTGTTGACATTACCCTTGAGATAAAAGGTTGGGAGGCAATACTATAAGCCCCTATCTTTCTCTGTGTCTGATTAAAACTCCATACCCATAAATATTGTGTGAGTGTTAGCAATTGTGAAAGACTAAATGATAGTTGATTGTGTGGACTTGCTGAAAAGTTCTGATATTGACTCTTTCCGATGTTATGATAAATTGCAATTGCTTCAATGACTGAGATTATAGTTTGTTAGTTTTCAATGAAGTTTATGATTCATACTTGAAACTGTGAATGAACTGTTACTTTAGCATAAGAGATCATATGCCAATATATATGTTGTTGTTCTAAGAATGATCATGATGCTCTCGTGTTCATATTTTATTTTTATCGACACCTCTGTCTCTAAACATGTGGTCATATTTTTCGATATCGGCTTCCGCTTGAGGACAAGCGAGGTCTAAGCTTGGGGGAGTTGATACGTCCATTTTGAATCATGCTTTTATATCGATATTTATTGCATTATGGGCTGTTATTACACAATATGTCACAATACTTATGCCTATTCTCTCTTATTTTACAAGGTTTACATGAAGAGGGGGAATGCCGACAGCTGGAATTCTGGGCTGGAAAAGGAGCAAATATTAGAGACCTATTCTGCACAACTCCCAAAGTCCTGAAACTTCGCGGGAGCACGCTTCAGAAGATATAAAAATATTGGGTGAAGGAAGTACCAAAGGGGGGCCACCCACCATCCACGAGGGTGGGGGCGCCCCCTAACCCCCTTGGCGCGCCCCCTGCCTCGTGGGCCCCCTGGCAGGCCTCCGGTGTCCATCTTCTGTTATATGAGGTCCTTTGCCCTGGAAAAAATTATAAGCTAGCTCACGGTACGAAACTCCGCCGCCACGAGGCGGAACCAATCTAGGGCTCTAGCGGGGCTGTTCTGCCGGGGAAACTTCCCTCCGGGAGGGGGAAATCATCACCACTGTCATCATCATCGATCCTCTCATCGGGAGGGGGTCAATCTCCAACATCTTCACCAGCACCATCTCATCTCAAACCCTAGTTCATCTCTTGTATCCAATCTTTGTCCCAAAACCTCAGATTGGTACCTGTGGGTTGCTAGTAGTGTTGATTACTCTTTGTAGTTGATGCTAGTTGGTTTATTCGGTGGAAGATCATATGTTCAGATCCTTTATGCATATTAATACCCTCTGATTATGAACATGAATATGATTTGTGAGTAGTTACGTTTGTTCTTGAGGACATGGGAGAAGTCTTGCTATAAGTAGTCATGTGAGTTTGGTATTCGTTCGATATTTTGATGAGATGTATGTTGTCTTTCCTCTAGTGGTGTCATGTGAACGTCGACTACATGACACTACACCATTGTTTGGGCCTAGAGGAAGGCATTGGGAAGTAATAAGTAGACGATGGGTTGCTAGAGTGACAGAAGCTTAAACCCTAGTTTATGCATTGCTTCGTAAGGGGCTGATTTGGGTCCATATGTCTCATGCTATGGTTAGGTTTACCTTAATACTTCTTTTGTAGTTGTGGATGCTTCCAAGAGGGGTTAATCATAAGTGGGATGCTTTTCCAAGGAAGGGAAGTACCCAAGCACTGGTCTACCCACATATCAAATTATCAAAGTACCGAACGTGAATCATATGAACGTGATGAAAACTAGCTTGACGATAATTCCCATGTGTCCTCGGGAGCACTTTACTTTATATAAGAGTTTGTTCAGGCTTGTCCTTTGCTAAAAAAGGGATTGGGCCATCTTGCTGCACCTTATTTACTTTCATTACTTGTTACCCGTTACAAATTACCTAATCACAAAACTATCTGTTACCGACAATTTTAGTGCTTGCAGAGAATACCTTACTGAAAACTGCTTATCATTTCCTTCTGCTCCTTGTTGGGTTCGACAGTCTTACTTATCGAAAGGACTACGATAGATCCCCTATACTTATGGGTCATCAAGACTCTTTTCTGGCACCGTTGCCGGGGAGTGAAGCGCCTTTGGTAGGTGGAATTTGGTAAGGAAAAATTTATATAGTGTGCTAAAATTTACTGTCACTTGTTACTATGGAAAGTAATCCCTTGAGGGGCTTGTTCGGGGTATCTTCACCCCGACCAGTAGAGCAAAGAGTTGCTCCTGAACCTACCGAACCTACTGAAAATGTTTACTATGAAATTCCTTCGGGTATTATAGAGAAACTGCTAGCTAATCCTTTCACAGGTTATGGAACATTGCATCCCGATTTGCAGGTAATCCATGTGGATGAAGTTTGTGGATTATTTAAGCTTGCAGGTATGCCCGAGGATGTTATCAAGAAGAAGGTCTTCCATTTATCTTTTAAGGGAAAGGCATTGACATGGTTTAGGCTATGTGATGATATGGGATCATGGAACTACAACCGATTGAAATTGGAATTTCATCAGAAGTTTTATCCTATGCATCTTGTTCATCGTGATCGTAATTATATATATAATTTTTGGCCTCGCAAAGGAGAAATCATCGCTCAAGCTTGGGGGGCTTAAGTCAATGTTATACTCATGCCCCAATCATGAGCTCTCAAGAGAAATTATTATTCAAAAAAATTATGCACGGCTTTCTCTCCATAATCGCTCCATGCTTGATACTTCTTGTACTGGCTCTTTCATGATGAAGACTATTGGATTAAATTGGGATTTATTGGAAAGAATTAAATGCAACTCTGAAGATTGGGATCTCGACGAAGGTAAGGAGTTAGGTATAACACCTAAGTTTGATTGTGTTAAATCTTTTATGGATACCGATGCTTTCCATGAATTTAGCACTAAATATGGACTTGACTCTGAGATAGTAGCTTCTTTCTGTGAATCCTTTGCTACCCATGTTGACCTCCCTAAGGAGAAGTGGTTTGAATATAATCCCCACATTGAAGTAAAAGTAGTTGCACCTATTAAAGTTGAAGAAAAGACTATCACTTATAATGATTATGTTGTTCCGACTGCTTATATTGAGAAACCACCTTTCCCTGTTAGAATAAAGGATCATGCTAAAGCTTCAACTGTATTTCGTAAGATTAATACTAGAACACCTACACCCTATGAGAAAATTAAAGTTGAACCTAGTGTTGCTATGGTTAAAGATCTCTTTGCCGATAATATTGATGGGCATGTTATTTACTTCTGTGATAAAGCTGCTAGAATTGCTAGGCCCGATACTAAAAATAAACATAGACCTGTTGTAGGAATGCCTGTTATTTTTGTTAAAATAGGAGATCATTGCTATCATGGCTTATGTGATATGGGTGCTAGTGCAAGTGCAATATCTCATTCCTTATATAAAGAAATAATGCATGATATTGCACCTGCTGAGATAGAGGAAATTGATGTCACAATTAAGCTTGCCAATAGAGACACTATTTCACCAGTTGGGATTGTTAGAGATGTTGAAGTCTTGTGTGGGAAAGTCAAATATCCTGCTCATTTTCTTGTTCTTGGTTCCCCACAAGATAACTTTTGTCCCATTATATTTGGTAGACCCTTCTTGAATACTGTTAATGCTAGGATAGATTGCAAAAAGGATGTTGTTACTATTGGCTTGGGGGATATGTCTCATGAGTTTAATTTTGGTAAATTTCGTAGACAACCCCATGATAAAGAATTGCCTAGTAAATATGAAATTATTGGTCTTGCTTCTATTGTCGTGCCTCCTAGTGATCCTTTAGAACAATATTTGCTAGATCATGAAAATGATATGTTTATGAATGAGAGAAGGGAAATACATGAAGTATTCTTTAAACAGGGGCCTATTTTGAAACATAACTTGCCTTTTGAAATCCTAGGGGATCCTCCTCCACCCAAGGGTGATCCCGTGTTTGAGCTTAAACCTTTACCTGATACTCTTAAATATGCTTATCTTGATGAGAAAGAGATATATCCTGTTATTATTAGTGCTAACCTTTCAGAGCATGAAGAAAAGAAATTATTGAAAACTCTGAAGAAGCACCGTGCTGCTATTGGATATACTCTTGATGATCTTAAGGGTATTAGTACCACTCTATGCCAGCACAAAATAAAATTGGAGAAAGACGCGAAACCAGTTGTTGATCACCAATGACGGTTAAATCCTAAGATGAAAGAAGTGGTAAGAAAAGAAATACTAAAGATTCTGGAGGCAGGTATAATTTATCCCGTTGCTGATAGTCAGTGGGTAAGTCCTGTCCATTGTGTCCCTAAGAAGGGAGGTACTACTATTGTTCCTAATGATAAAGATGAATTGATCCCACAAAGAATTGTTACAGGTTATAGAATGGTAATTGATTTCCGCAAATTGAATAAAGCTACTAAAAAGGATCATTACCCTTTACCTTTTATTGATCAAATGCTAGAAAGATTATCCAAACATACACATTTTTGCTTTCTAGATGGTTATTCTGGTTTCTCTCAAATACGTGTGTCAAAAGAGGATCAAGAAAAGACAACTTTTACTTGCCCTTTCGGTACCTTTGCTTATAGATGTATGCCTTTTGGTTTATGCAATGCACCTGCTACCTTTCAAAGATGTATGACTACTATATTATCTGACTTTTGTGAAAAGATTGTTGAGGTTTTCATGGATGATTTCTCTATATATGGAACTTCTTTTGATGATTGCTTAAGCAACCTTGATCGAGTTTTGTAGAGATGTGAAGAAACTAATCTTGTCTTGAATTGGGAGAAGTGCCACTTTATGGTTAATGAAGGTATTGTCTTGGGGCATAAAATTTCTGAAAGAGGTATTGAAGTTGATAAAGCTAAAGATGATGCTATTGAAAAGATGTCGTGTCCTAAGGACATTAAAGGTATAAGAGCAACTCTAGCAGACCCCGCAAAATGCCCCGGCCCGCAAAATAACCGCCGAATTGCGGGTCGGGGCCAGAAAATCTGCATGAGCAGACCCCGCATCCCGCCCCGGCCCGCAATTTTTTTTGCGGGCGCGGCAAATCTTCTCCCCCAACATCTATCTTCATGGGCTGGGAGGCCGACCCGAGCTCAACCCCTATCCCGCGCGAGATTTGGCGGGAGGGACATTTCCTCGCGGCCCTTCCCGCTCCCCGCACCCTCCGCCACCATTGCCCCCACTCCGCAAGCTACGGCTGCTCTTCCCCGGCCGTCCGTCGCCGCCATGGACGACCCCCTGCTGTCCCCCGTCACCGTCGAGGTCAACCACTGTGACGCCCCGAGACCGACGCGCCAGGTGTCTTCCAGTTATTCGATGTCGTTGCCATGTCATTTGCTTGCGTGTTGCATTTCATCATGTCCTCATGTGCATTGCATCATCATGTTTTTTGAAACTTCCATCCGTCCCGGTCTCCTCGTTTCGTCCGTTGCCCGTTCTGAGCCTAGACACACTTGCACGCGCCCGCGGCATGTCCGAAATAGTATTTTATAAGTGGCTGGAAAATGTTCTCGAAATGGGATGAGAGTTGACGGGTGGTCTTATTTTAGTGTATATAGACCGCCTGTCAAGTTTCATCGCATTCGGAGATCGTTTGATGCCCCAACGGATAACTATAGCGGCAGTATAGCCGGTCTAACGTCGGACGTTTTTGGTCTCCGGAAACAGATGCCGGGCCCTCTCTCTCTCTTCTCCCCCTTGCAGTCTCGCCACAGCCCACCTAGTCCATCCTCCTTCCCCTCTTCGCTTCCAGAGTTTTCCGATGCGATCGCACGGTCCGAGACCCTCTTTGCTCAGTGCATCAAACCCCCTCTCGCGCGCGTCCGAAAGCTGCCCCGGACCTGACCCGGAAAGTTGCCACCGTTGTGTTCGGATCATCCCCCAAACATCTATAAAACGTCTCTGTTTTCTTAATTGGGCTAGCTAACCTATTTATCCGAAATCGTCCGATTTTGATCGGAGGGTCCAAACATAATCCTTTTGTTCCCTATATATAGACCAACCCCTACCCAAATCAGATCAAACCCTAAAACCTAGGGAGCCTGTCCGGTCGCGCCGCCGCCGCATCTTCCTTGGGATCCCCATCGCCCAATCCAGTGCCTCCTCTGTTTTTTTATTCAATCCCCTTCGCCTCCTCCTTCTGGTCTCGGTCTTGCCCGAGCACCCCGCTGCCTCGTCGCTGCTCCCACCGTCGACCCTGAGCCACTTCCCTCGTTGGCGACCGAAGCCACCACCAGGCCGACCCCGTGCTCTCTCCCTCGTTCCTCCTCCCTCCATTTTTCCCTCCTGTGGCTTCCTCTGCCTCTTATCCATCCTCTCTCTTCTCTGTACAGGACGAACAGGAGGAGCTCCGTCTGCGCCATGGATGCCCTGCCTCGCCGGATCCATCCATTTCCCTCGTCCCGCGCCCTGGATCCGGTCGATCCAAGCTTCCCCATGCCCAAGACCTCGTCGCCCCTTCGCTCTGCTCTCGGCCACCAATGCCCTGCTCGCCTCCTCTGCTTCGCCCCTGCACGAGCAGGACGGCCCCGCCCTGCTTCGCGTCCGTCGAGATCCGACGCTGGCCCGCCGTCTTCGACCTCCCTCTGCGTGCCTGCAAGCTCACCGCCGCCAGCATCCTCGCCAAGACCTGCCGCTGCTGCGCCTTGCTTCGTCTGAAGCCACTGTGCCAAGCCCTGCCTGCTTCGCCTCCTGTCTTTGAGCGTAGGACGACGAGCGTGGGCCTCGTCCAGCCTCGCCATCTCCAGTGCCCCGCTTGGGCCTCCTCTCAAGGCCTCAGCCCGATGTGAGCAGCCACCTGAACTATTGGCCCAGCTGGATTCAGCACGATCATGTTTTTTTCTCGTTCTATGAATTTGTCCAATTATCCAGAGTATTACAGATTTGCAGAAAACCCCTTGAGTTCATGCATATAATAACTCAACAACCGTGCATCGGATTAAAATGTTTTAAATATGTAAAATGCTTAGAATTTCATCTAGTTTCATAATTTCCAACTTCCATGCATGTTTAAAATGTTTAACTTGATGTTTGCTTTAATTTGCTTAAATGCCATGTTAAAATGATTTATTTCATAACTAATTAACCGTAGCTCCGATTCTAATAAACTTTATATGTAAATGGGGTGGAAAAATGTCTAGTTTAACATGGTGGCATCACTTTGCATGTTTAACAACTCTAAAATTGTGTTTAGGGAAGAACAGTATCAAACCTAAAATATGCATATGGGGATTTACTGAAATTGTTGTTCGTTGCTTCCGGCCTCATTTAAACTTGACTAGATAGATAGTTTCTTTATGCTTCACCTCTTGCCATGCTAACAACATTTAATCTTGTTGGGTACATAAACGAGATCGAACTAAATAACTTGAATGTGGTGTTTCATCAATATGCAACGGAGTTGCATATTGAGCTCCACTTAATTTGTAGGGTTGTTTGTGCACTTTGCCATGCCATGCCTCATTAAACCGGACATGCATCATACTTGATTGTGCATCATGCCATGTTTATGTGGTAGTTGTTTACTATGTTGTTTGCTTATTTCCGGGTTGCTTCTCGCGTTAGCTTCGGTTTCGTTCCGGAGTTGTGAGGATCCGTTCGACTACGTCCGTTTGTCTTCTTCATGGACTCGTTCTTCTTCCTTGCGGGATTTCAGACAAGATGACCATTCCCTCGAAATCACTTATATCTTTGCTTGCTAGTTGCTCGCTCTTTTGCTATGCCTATGCCGCGATACCTACCACTTGCTTATCATGCCTCCTATATTGTTGAACCAAGCCTCTAACCCACCTTGTCCTAGCAAACCGTTGTTTGCCTATGTTACCGCTTTGCTCAGCCCCTCTTATAGCGTTGTTAGTTGCAGGTGAAGATGAAGTTTGTTCCTTGTTGGAACATGGAGATGTTGTTCCTTCTTGGAACATGTTTACTTGTTGGGATATCACAATATCTCTTATTTAATTAATGCATCTATATACTTGGTAAAGGGTGGAAGGCTCGGCCTTATGCCTGGTGTTTTGTTCCACTCTTGCCGCCCTAGTTTCCGTCATATCGGTGTTATGTTCCCGGATTTTGCGTTCCTTACGCGGTTGGGTTATAATGGGAACCCCTTGACAGTTCGCCTTGAATAAAACTCCTCCAGCAATGCCCAACATTGGTTTTACCATTCGCCACCTAGCCTTTTCTTTCCCTTG
>NC_041388.1:506646445-506696353 GCF_002162155.2 Triticum dicoccoides
AGTCCAAACTAGAGCCCTGTGCAGCGCCCCCTCGGGGAAACTCGAGGTTTGGTTTTAGTTGTATGGAGAGCTCATCTGAGTGTGCCCTGAGAATGAGATATGTGCAGCTCCTATCGGGATTTGTCGGCACATTCGGGCGGTGTTGCTGGTCTTGTTTTACCATTGTCGAAATGTCTTGTAACCGGGATTCCGAGCATGATCGGGTCTTTCCGCTAGAAGGAATATCCTTCTTTAACCGTGAGAGCTTGTGATGGGCCAAGTTGGGACACCCCTGCAGGGATTTGAACTTTTGAAAGTCGTGCCCGTGGTTATGGGCAGATGGGAATTTGTTAATGTCCGGTTGTAGAAAACCTGAAGTTGACTTTAATTAAAATACATCAACCGCGTTTGTTACCGTGATGGTCTCTTTCAGCGGAGTCCGGGAAGTGAACACGGTGTTGGAGTTATGCTTGACGTACGTTGTTCTAGGATCACTTCTTGATCATAGTTTCTCAACCGTGCTTTGCCTTCTCTTCTCGCTTTCTTTTGCGTATGTTAGCCACCAAATATGCTAGTCGCTTGCTGCAGCTCCACCTCATACCTTTTACCCTTCCTATAAGCTTAAATAGTCTTAATCGCGAGGGTGCGAGATTGCTGAGTCCCCGTGACTCACAGATACTTCCAAAACCAGCTTGCAGGTGCCGTTGAACCGTGCAGATGACGCAACCATGCTCAAGGAGGAGCTCGATGAAGATCTTGTCCTTTTGTGTTGTTTCGTTCTAGTTGATCAGTAGTGGAGCCCAGTTGGGGTCGATCGGGGATCTGTGTAGCATTTGGGGTAGTCTTCTTTTTATTTTGGTTCCGTAGTCGGACCTTTGATTGTATCTGGATGATGTAATGCTTTATTCATGTAATTGTGTGAAGTGGCGATTGTAAGCCAACTATGTCTCTCTTTCCCTTATGTATTACATGGGATGTGTGAAGATTACCTCACTTGCGACATTGCTTTCAATGCGGTTATGCCTCTAAGTCGTGCTTCGACACGTGGGAGATATAGCCGCATTGAGGGCGTTACAACCACGCCCCTTCCGCTCGGGTGGATCTCATCGTCGGACAAGTTGGCCCCGCCGCCGTTGACCAAGCCCAAGCCGTGCCTGCACGCAAGCGGCAGGGCAACATTGTCGTGTAGGGCGGGAATCCTGCCGCCCCCGCCGCGATGGCCTGCGCTCCGGGCGCCAACGCGGAAGCGCGATCCCGGACGGCGGCGGAGAGGGTCGGCACGGTCGCGGGCATAAAGCGGAGGAAGGTTCCGGCTTCAAAGAAGCCACCTTCTTCAACCTCTCGCTATATCCCGCCGCAAGGAGGTGCTCCGGCGATGCCGTTCAATGGTGCCGCTCCCCCCGCGAGCGAGGTGTTCGACGAAATGGCCGGAAGGTATGCGCCTTCGGTCTTGGCGACTCCCTTTCATTTTTTGCCATTACTCTCGATAGCGCGTGACTTGTTATCATTCGCTACAATGGTGGTTCGAACAATGGAACAACCGAGTTCATGAACTTGTTGGACACAAACGCGATTGACATTGATCAAGCCCCTTTCAAACCATTCGAGTACAATGAAACGAAGGCCGGCGTGGATGATCATGGTTGTGCGGACGAATTGGAGGAGATCGAAGTGGAAGCATTTGAGCAATCGCAAGGAAAAACTGGGAAAAGCATAAGATCGAAGAACTACACGATCTTGGAAGATCAAGCTTTGATTCAAGCATGGAGTGCGGTGTCTCTTGATGCTACCACGGGTACATCTCAAACTTCCAAGAGATATTGGCAAAGGATAGAAGATCAATACTTCCGCATTATGGCAAAGTATCCCAATAGGACTCCACGCACATTTTAGTCGCTTCAAGGGCGTTGGGAGAACATCAAGCCTATGTGCAGCCGTTGGGCAGCTTGCTTGGAGCAAGTACGCAATGCACCTCCAAGTGGCACTATGGAGTCCAACCATGTGAGTTTGTTTTTCCTTTGTTCAAATTGTGCATCATCATATTGCATCATGAAAAGTGATTGGATCACTTTGTTCACATTGTGTACGAAAAGATTGCTCAACATAGATACAAGGACATGGAAGCTTCGGAAGGCAAATTTTTCAAACTAGAGCATTGTTGGGAGTTGCTCCAAAAGTGCGAGAAGTGAAAGTTGATTGACAAAGAATCCCCGCCAAAGAGAGGCTCACTTACAAACATGGATGAAGATGAGGATGATGATGGCCCAAGAAATTTGCACAAGCCCGATGGTGACAAGAAGACCAAGCAGAAGATGAAGAGAGAGCAAGAAGCATCAAGATTGAGGGAGAAGATTGATGCCATGTTGCAATCTAACGAGTCGATGTTGTTGAAATTGTTGGAGATCAAGAAAGAGTTGGCCGAGAAGAAGGCGAAGGAGAAGCAAGAAAAGTGGCAGTTGCTCAAGGAAGAGGGGTTGCGCAAAGCTGCCATCGAGGAGAGAAGAGCATGAGCCGCCGAAAACAAATCAATGTCCATGTTGCTCGCCGAAGAGAATAAGATCATGTCAATGAACCGCAATGACATGGACGACCTCACCAAAACATGGCATGATATGGCAAGGAGGGAAATCTTGAAGAGAAGAATGGTGGCGTCGGCCGGTTCGTGCTACAGTTCCGGTGATGTTTTCTCCGCTCCATATGGTGGCAATGTGGATGATTTCGGTGCGGGAGTTGGAACAAGCGCCGGAGGTGGATTCGGTGGCGCCGATGAACTCCAAGGTGGACTCGATTGCACGGAGTGAAGATCGATCAAGATGATGCTGGACATGGGCGCAAGCCTTTTGCAGGGCCCTCTTTTGCGTTAGCCGTAACAAACTTGGCTTCTATTTACGCGTAAAACTGTTTGTGTCGTTTGAATTTGAACTTATTTGTGAAATCCTATGTCAAATGTGAGATTTGCAGTTTATCTGTTTGCGGGTCGTCACGGTGGTGTCCGAGCAGAATCTGCATAGCCGACCCGTAAAAAGCATATTCCGCGAATATACTTTTTTACGGATCCGTTTGCAGGGTATGCATCTGTGCTAGCCCGCGTCGGCCCGCAAAAGCTGTTTCGCGCGAACTTCAAACGCGTTTTGCGGGCCGGCGTTTTGCGGGGTCTGCTAGAGTTTCTCTAAGAAGTTTCCTTGGTCATGCCGGTTTTATAGGAGGTTCATTAAGGACTTCTCTAAAATTTCTAGGCCTCTGACTAATCTCTTACAAAAAGATGTTCCATTTGTCTTTGATGATGATTGTGTAGAAGCATTTGAAATACTTAAGAAAGCCTTGATTTCTGCACCTATTGTTCAGCCATCTGATTGGAATTTACCCTTTGAAATTATGTGTGATGCTAGTAATTATGCTGTAGGGGCTGTTCTAGGATAAAGAGTTGGTAAGAAATTAAATGTTATCCAATATGCTAGTAATACTCTGGACAGTGCCCAGAGAAATTACGCTACTATTGAAAAAGAATTTTTAGCAGTTGTGTTTGCTTGTGATAAGTTCAGACCTTATATTGTTGATTCTAAAGTAACTATTCACACTGGTCATGTTGCTATTAAATGTCTTATGGAAAAGAAAGATGCTAAACCTAGACTTATTAGATGGGTTCTCTTTCTACAAGAATTTGATTTGCATATTACCGATAGAAAGGGAGCTGAGAACCCTGTTGTAGACAACTTGTCTAGGTTAGAGAATGTTCTTGATGACCCACTACCTATTGATGATAGCTTTCCTGATGAAAAATTAGTTGTCATAAATGCTTCTCTACTGCTCCATGGTATGCTGATTATGCTAATTACATTGTTGCTAAATTTATCCCACCTAGTTTCACATACCAACAAAAGAAAAAGTTCTTCTATGATTTAAGACATTACTTCTAGGATGACCCACGCCTTTATAAAGAAGGAGTATATGGTGTTATTAGATGTTGTGTACCTGAGCATGAATAGGAACATATCCTACACAAGTGTCACTCCGAGGCATATGGAGGACACCATGCTGGAGATAGAACTACACATAAGGTATTGCAATACGGTTTTTCTTGGCCTGCTCTCTTCAAGGATGCCAGTAAATTCGTCTTGTCTTGTGATGAATGTCAAAGAATTGGTAATATTAGTAGACGTCAAGAAATGCCTATGAATTATTCACTTTTAGTGAACCATTTGATGTTTGGGGCTTTGATTATATGGGACTGTTTCCTTCCTCTAATGGGTATACACATATTTTAGTGGTTGTTGATTACGTTACTAAGAAGGTAGAAGCTATCCCAACTAGTACTGTTGATCATAACACCTCTATTAAGATGCTTAAAGAAGATATTTTTTTGAGGTTTGGAGTCCCTAGATACTTAATGACTGATGGTGGTTCACATTTTATTCATGGTGCTTTTCGTAAAATGCTTGCTAAGTATGATGTTAATCATAGAATTGCATCCCCATATCATTCACAGTCTAGTGGTCAAGTAGAATTAAGTAATAGAGAGCTTAAATTAATTTTGCAAAAGACTGTTAATAGATCTAGAAAGAATTGGTCAAAGAAACTTGATGATGCATTATGGGCTTATAGAACTGCATATAAAAATCCCATGGGTATGTCTTCATATAAAATGGTTTATGGAAAAGCTTGTCACTTACCTCTCGAACTAGAACATAAGGCATATTGGACCATTAAAGAGCTCAATTATGATTTCAAACTTGCCACTGAGAAGAGGATGTAGCGACCAGACCTTAAACGGCCTGATCTCTGTGCTTCAGTGTCATCCCTAGATCAGTAATGCTGACATGCACAGTACTTGAAGAATTTATAACAGAGTAGCAATCACACACTTATTACAACAAGTGTCTCAAAAGAGAACTTATTACAATAAATATGGCTTAAGGCCATCTAATAATGATAACAGCGAAAGGCTTGGAAGATAAGTGAGTCCATCAACTCCAACGACATCACTGAGTATAGAACAACGACCTAAAAGCACCTTACTCGTCGTCTGAAAAGTCTGCAACATGAACGTTGCAGCCCGAAACGGGTCAGCACATGGAATATGCTGGCAAAGTAACACATAGAGAGTAATGCAAGAAATAGGCTATTCTACATGCATATATGGCTGGTGGAAAGCTCTATGGTTATAGTTTTGCGTAAAGCCAATTTTTCCCTACTGCAAAGGAATAAATTTTATTTAACTATCATGGTAGTTGTTGAACATTGAGAGTGTAGACACCCTCTCAATCCCAATTAAGCATCATCTTTAAAACCCAACAATATTAATTAAAGTAACATGAAGATATTCACATGATAATCCAAGTACTAGATACTCAAGATGTCCATAACCGGGGACACGGCTAACCATGATTAGTTTATACACTCTATAGAGGTTTGCGCACTTTTCCCCACAAGACTCGATCTCCTCCGTTGGGATTCTCACACTACATGATGTTCGAGAAACGGATGACCGAGACATAGTCTTTTAGAAGCGCTAGCACCTTACGATCGGGTAGACCGTACCAACCTACATCCCCTACATCTGCTAGTTTACCACTGTAAGAGTTTGCATGACTTAGTCAACTATGCTAGAGCCCATAGTAGCTTGTGGCTGCACACGGAAGTTTCTAGTATGAATAATCTCATGATCCCTGTGAGCCTGGGTGGCGGTCCATAAAGAAAAACAGGCAATCGCTGGAATACCCAGGTGCCTCAGTCCACCTAGATGTGTGTTTAAGTTGCCACCTTAAGTAAACCATTAATTTAGCAATCTCACATCTGTCATGGATACACTCACTCAATCCACGTCTACTAGCATAGCATGGCAGTATAAGCAAACGTAGAAGTAACTCCCAAGGGTTTGATAACAAAACAGGTAATAGGTGCTACCTCATCTACTTCCCAAAACCCACTAGATCCTAATCATGCAATGTTTGAGGATTGGTCTAATGCAATAAAACTGGGTAGTAAAGAGGTATGATCAAAGTGTTACTTGCCTTGTTGATGATCCGCGAAACCTAGCAATTCAAAGTAACAAGCGGCGCACTTCGGGTACTCTATCGCAAACAAACAAGCATACAATAAGAACTCATCTAATGCACAGGTAAAACTCAAATAAGAGATCTAACCAGAAAGTTCAACTTAAGAACTCCGGTTTGCAAAAAGAATCAAATCGAACGAAGCAACGAAAGTCAAATGGCGAAAGAAACAAGCTTCGTTAACTAATCTGAATCTAGGTCAAATTTTACAGAAGCAAAAACTTGTTTGAGTTGGTTAAACGGAAAGAGGATTTTGATAGGAAACTCCAGGCGCTTGAATCGCCAGATTCTGATAAACGAGCGAAAAGTTATACTAGAACGAAAATTGGATCAGAAATCGCGATCAGAAATAATCGGGGAAAATCCGAGAAAAAGAAAAACGACGAACAAATTAACGAACGAACGTTCGTTTTCTGTAACTAAAAGGTGAACGCGTTCGTTAAAACGAACAAACGAGCGAACGCTCGCTAAATAAACTAAACCGGAAATAAACCGTTCTAAAAAACGGATTTAAAAAAAGAACGAAAAACCGGCGAAAAACCGAACGGTTTTCTAGGGAAAACCGGCGGCGGGGCGGGGTCAACCTCGGCGGGCGGCGGGGTCCGGCGGTGGCGGCTCCGGCGTGCGGCAGCGCGGGGATGCGGCGGCGCGGGCGGCGGGGTCCGGCGGCTGCGGCGGCACGCGGCAGTGGCGGCGGGCTAGGGTTAGGCCGCGGCGCGGCTTGGGGCTTAACGGGCTCGGGGCGGCGCCTTTGTAGGATCGATAGTATGTCTAGAGGGGGGTGATTAGACTACTTGATGATCACGATTTATATGTTTCGCTAAAATTGGGGCACGAAGTATGTCTAGCGGCGCCTTTTTAGTTCTTGGCAGATTTTAGCTATCTTAGCACAAGTCAAGCAATCTCCACACAACTCAAGCAAGCATGCAAAAGAGTATATGAGCAGCGGAAAGTAAAGCATGCAACTTGCAAGAATGTAAAGGCAAGGGTTTGGAGGATTCAAACGCAATTGGAGACATGGATGTTTTTATCGTGGTTCCGATAGGTGGTGCTATCGTACATCCATGTTGTTGGAGACTTCAACCCACAGATGGTAACGGTTGCGCGAGTCCACGGAGGGCTCCACCCACGAAGGGTCCACGAAGAAGCAACCTTGTCTATTCCATCACGGCCGTCACCCACGAAGGACTTGCCTCGCTAACGGTAGATCTTCACGAAGTAGGCGATCTCCTTGCCCTTACAAACTCCTTGGTTCAACTCCACAATCTTGTCGGAGGCTCCCAAGTGACACCTAGCCAATCTAGGAGACACCACTCTCCAAGAAGTAACAAATGGTGTGTTGATAATGAACTCCTTGCTCTTGTGCTTCAAATAATTGTCTCCCCAACACTCAACTCTCTCTCACAGGATTTGGATTTGGTGGAAAGAAGATTTGAGTGGAAAGCAACTTGGGAAGGCTAGAGATCAAGATTCATATGGTTGGAATGGAATATCTTGACCTCAACACAAGTGTAGGTGGTTCTCTCTCAGAAAATGTGTATTGGAAGTGTAGGTATGTTCTGATGGCTCTCTCCACGAATGAAGAGTGGGTGGAGGGGTATATATAGCCTCCACACAAAATCTAACTGTTACACACAATTTGCCAAACTCGGTGGGACCGAATGGTTAAACTCGGTCGGACCGATTCAGCAAACCTAGTGACCGTTAGGATTTTCGATGGGACTGAGATGCAACTTGGTAGGACCGATATGGTTAGGGTTAGGGCATAACGTAATCTCGGTGTGACCGATTACACAAACTCGGTGGGACCGATTTTGGTAATAAGCTAACCAGAGAGTTGGTCAGGTAAACTCGGTGGGACCGATTCGCTCATCTCGGTGAGACCGAAATGTTACAAAAGGGAAACAGAGAGTTTACATTGCAATCTCGGTGGGACCGATCACTCATCTCGGTAAGACCGAAATGTTACGAAGGGAAACAGAGAGATTACAATCCATCTCGGTGAGACCGAGATCCCTATTGGTGAGACCGATTTGCCTAGGGTTTGTGGTAGTGGCTATGACATTTGAAACTCGGTGGCGCCGGATAGAAAGAATCGGTGGGGCCGAGTTTGACTTTTGGTTTAGGTCATATGTGGATGTGGGAAGGTAGTTGAGGATTTTGGAGCATATCACTAAGCACTTTGAGCAAGCAAGCCATTAAGCAACACCTCATCCCTCCTTGATAGTATTGGCTTTTCCTATAGACTCAATGTGATCTTGGATCACTAAAATATAAAATGTAGAGTCTTGAGCTTCACACTTGAGCCAAACTTTTTGTCCTTAGAATTTTGAGGGATCCACTTTCCTCATCCATGCCATGCCATTCATTGAGCTTTTCCTGAAATATTAATCTTGGAATAATGTTAGCTCAATGAGCTATATGTTGTTAGGAATTACCAAAACCACCCAGGGATAGTTGCACTTTCAATCTCCCCCTTTTTGGTAATTGATGACAACATATAGATCAAAGCTTCGACAAATGATAATAAGAGTGAAAGATATTGTCGCTTTGAGAAGTATGTGAAAAGCAAGAGCTCCCCCTAAATTTGTGCATATCTTAAGATTTGCTTTGGACTGCAAATGCACAATGAGTTAGGATCATGGGTTACTCTTCCATGTCACATACATCTTGGTGGAGCGCTCAAAATGATAAGAATTAAATACATGCACTCATCACCAAGCAAAATGAATGATCATATAAGGATAAGTAAGATAATATCATCTAACAAGCATAAGTGTAGCTTATGATCAACCACATGATCATCAATGTCTCACAGATAATAGCATAGTATCTCAAGCAATCAAAAGACAAACAAAGTTCAACCACCAAAGCAAGAGAGAATAAAAAGCAACACTCTCTCTCGAAGCCTATGATCTATACATTTTTCTCCCCCTTTGGCAACAAGTTACCAAAAAGTTCATAGAAAATGCATAGCACTAAAACGTCTCTCAAGCTTGGTCTTCATGTGGTGGTGTCAGGAGAACGCTAAGTACGAAGGCTTCAGTCGAAGTAGATGGAGCTGATGGAGTTGGTGCTGGAGCTGGTTGCCCTGGAGCTGTAGCTGGTGCAGATGAAGTGACTCTAGTGTCTAGAATAGGCACTGCAGCAGATCTCTGTGCTCAAGGCACTCTGGCAAATGCATCAATGGTTGTCTTGCCCTTCCTCTCCTGCATGTCATCCTGTAGCTGCTCCACAACAGACTGAATCTCAGTTACTTTGACATCTAAATCATAGAATTTTTGTTCCACGATTCTTTCCAGGCTCTCCTGGTTTTGAGTTAGGGTGGCCAACCCCTTCTCAATCCTCAGAGTTGATGCTATCAAATAACCAAGCTGGTCCTGCTTGCTTTTCAAAAAGTACTCAGATGCCTCCTCTTGAGTTGGCATCTTGGCAGCCTTCTCTTTCTTTGCTTTCTCCTTCTTCTCTTGAGCTTGTACTGATGATGGTTCATTCTCATTCATCACAACTTGATTGTCCTCAAAGTCAGGATAGATAGACAAGTGTTCCTTATCCAACAAGTATGTGCCTGTGCCCATCTTTGAGTTTATCAACTCCTGGATCTGTGGGGCATATCCAGAACTTCTTTTCTGGTCAGCTGCAGTCCTCTTGATAGTCTCAACTATAAGGCTCATGACCTTGAACTTCTGTGGCACATCAAATATATGTAGCAAGTTAATTGCATGGCCTCTGATCATTCTGTGATCACCAGACTTGGGTAAGAGAGTGTGCCTAAGGATCCAATTGACTGTAGGCAGCCCTGACAGCAAGTGTTTTACTGACCCAAACTGGTGAGTCTCAAGATCATCTTTAGGAATCTCCTTGTACATGTTTGCCATAGAGTTGTGATCCATCTTCTTCTTGGCATAGACATCCAAGTCATCTTCTTCTTCCTTAGGAGCATTGATCAGATTTGCCCATTCCTCAATAGTTGAGTGGTACCTTGTACCTTCAGACATCCATACTATCCTGCCATCTGGATAGAAGTGTGTTGTGGAGTAGAATTGCATTATGAGCTCCTCATTCCACTTTGTGAGCTTCTGCCCAACAAAGTCTGCAACTCCATAAGCACTAAAGATGTCAAACACGCCAGGATAGTGTTCCTCATTTTCCTTGATATACTTCCAGTCGACCCACCTCATTTCACACAATATAGGCTTCTTGTCCAGCAGCATTGTCTTATAGAAATCTTGTTGTTCCTTTGTGTGGAACCTGTAATCAACAGCAGTTCTTATTCTTGTAGCATATGGGTATGTCTCTCTCCATTTCCTCAGTCCTGAGTCTCTCCTGATCTTCATGTTCTCAGCCACAGGATGAGCATCATTGTGGTCTGGAATCTTGGGTTTGAGCTTTCTCAGGACTTGTCCTTCATCATCTTCATCAGCAGCAACTTCAGGCACTGGGGCCTTGTTCTTCTCAGCAGCTGGTATACTCCTGGTATTCCTCTTCGGTGCACTCTTGGGCTTGGAGGCTGCTTTGGGTGCTTCTTTGGGCTTTGATGAAGCAGCCCCTGTCCTGATAGCATCACCCATAAGCTTCTGGGCCTTAGGTGCTGGTGCAGCAACCTCTTCTTCCTCTTCTTCTTCAGAATCTCTCATGATTGAGGATCTCCCAAGCACTCTAGGAGTGGTCTTTTTGATCCTCTCCTTCCTCTTCTTCCCTTCTGCAGCAGCCTCTTTGGGTTGAGATTCCAAAGATGCTTGAGAGGAGGCTCTGGCTTTAGACATTGGCTGTCTCCCTCCTGACCTCTTGGTCTTCAGACCTGGCTTGGTTGAAGCAGATGTGCCATGTTCCTTCTTAAGAACTTTCTTCTTTGATGTGACATCATCCTCAGTGGCCACATAGTCTTCATCCTCGGACTCTGAAGTTTTCTTCTTCCTTGTTCTAGTGGCAGCTTTGGGCAAGTTGCTGGGAGTGCTCCTGATACCATCATCTGAACTGCTAGAGGGACTAGTGCCCTCACTCAGGTGAACCTGCTCCTCTGACCTATTCTGGCTGTCACTCTGATCAGACATATTGCAAACACTGACAGCAGACCCTGTGAATAGATATAGATGAGATAGAGTGGATGAGCATCACAAAATGCAGAGGTTTTTGCAAAAGAATGAGTCAAAAACTTAGTTTTAGTTTTCCATAGAAAGCATTTTGGATCAACCAATTTGTAAACTCGGTGATACGGAAGTAGCTGTTGGTACCTAAACTAGTGAACTCGGTCAGACTGAGTCACAGTTCGGTGGCACCGAGACTGCTAGGGTTTCACAAAGTCCTAAACTCGGTCACACCGATTTGCAATTCTCGGTCAGACCGAAAATTACATGTGCAATGGCCTGAGCCGAATCGGTGGTACCGAGTTCCACAACTCGGTGGGTCCGAGATGGTTTCGGCGGAAACCTAACCCTAAATTTTCAATTCAACTCTAATCTACGGAGTGTTTTGACTGGATAAGATTGTTTCAATCGTGGCAAGATTCATGATGAACACAATGTGCTAGGAATCGTACAGGGATAGCACTGTGATCGAGTCCATACCCTAGTTCGGCGATGAACTTGCTACGGTGGCAACAGCGAGGAAGAATTCCGTTGACGGCGGTGGAGACCAGCGATAGGAGGCGGCTGGCGACAAGGAGGACGATCCGGAGACCCAGGAGGCAGAGCGAGCTATGTGCGGGCGAAGGGGTTTCGGAGAAATTTCCAAAATTTTGCCTGTGAGTATATATAGCCCGACCCTGTCGGTGTGACCGAGTGGAACAACTCGGTGGCACCGAGATTCATAACTCCAAGCAGTTACTGAAACTCGGTGTGACCAAAAGGTTCAAATCGGTTGCACCGAGATTGAAAACCTAGATCGACTTAGTGATCTCGGTATGACCGAAATGGAGGAATCGGTCAGACCGAAATGCACAAAGAAGTTTTGGAAGTTTAAGTCTATGACGAATCGGGGACTCCGAGTGCTCCTCACACGGAGTGGTTCGAATCTGACTTGATCAAATTTTGTGATGTAGCATGAATAGAGTTTGAGACGAGAAAAGCATAGATAGCTAGAGAGGGTTCTTAGGCATTCTTGTCCATCCACTTGGCAAAAGAAAAGAAAACCAATCAATCAAAACAACAAGTGGATGTCCTCGAATGAATAAAATATGCAATCAACATGCTCACACAATAAAATGGCAATTGAAATATGTGGCAAAGCATGCACAACCAATTCTAGCATCTATCAAACAATTTGCGATGACTAGGTCATCTATATATGAGTATATTGACTTAGGAGTCAAATGAGAACATTTGATCATAGGTCATACTCATCGTTTAAGCACAAGTGGGGTTACCACTTTTACATAAAGCATTGTTGTGTTCACACCATTAGAGTTGCTTTAGCTCAATTCTTAGAGTAAAGCTCCCCCTAGATGTGAGATCCCCCCTAAGAGGGATGAACTAACCTTGGGTTTTTTCGATGATGACTTCATGTAGATGTTGAAGATGTGGATGCTCAATGTTGATGTAGATCATTTGGAGCTATCCATTGGAGTGAGTTGCACTTTCAATACCTACACGGGTTAGTCCCACAAGGAACAAACAAGGATATCCATAGACATAAAGTGATGCACACACAAGATGATGTCTATGAAAGCTTTTAGGTTACCTTGTCCCTTGTCTTACCAACAAGAGGGTTTGTGACTCCTTGAACTAGTGCAAGATGTGGAAGTTGATTGCACTTGTTCTTGCCAAGATGATAAGAGTGAAGTATGTTGGTGGAGTCACCCTCAAGAACTCTCTAGTTCTTCTTCTTTGGGATCCACACCATCTTGATGGGAATCCTCGGTGTTGTAGTTGTACTTGATGAAGTGGAACTTGAAGTAGTCTTGGGAACCCACTTGACCAAGGCCTTAGGAGCTTCTTCAAATGCATCAATTTCCTCTTGAAGCTTGTCCTTGCCTTTTTGCTTGTGGTCTTGTGGTGGAAGATCATCTTGAGCTTGTGTCCCTTTGAGAGAAGTAGGATCATACTTCTCTTGTTGAGGAACAAACTTCGTCTTGGGGTATTGATCTTCTTCCCACTCAACTCCATTGGCATTGAACTTTCATTCAAAATCAACACCTTGATTCTTCCGGTGCCTTCCTTGCTTGCGTACAATTTCCTCGAATTGATTACTTCCGGTAAGGCTCTTGTAAACACCTTTCTCTATAATTCCCTTCAATAAGCTATTTTCTTGCTCAAGTGTAACTTGGCTAAGAGAATCATTAGTGGAATCAAGAGAACTACTAGAAGCAACAATATTGGATTTAGAATGATTATTGTTACTACTAGAGGAAGAATCTTTCTTGTTCTTGTTACTAGACTTGACTTGAGACATGTAAGTGGATAAGAGTAAACGCTTGGCAATGTAATAAGAACTTTTCTTACGAAGATCATCACTGATTGCTTTTAAGAACTCATGCTCTTGCTCAAGGTTGAGCTTTTCAAAGCGTAATTCCTCATGAGTCCTTAAAAGTTCTCGATGATCTCCTAAGATAGTTTCATGAGCTAACTTAAGAGTGTTTAGTTCTTTAGTTAGAGACTCAATCTTCTCCTTATCATTTTCATTCGTTTTATCTTGATTAGCATGATTAATTGACGTTTCATCATAGTATTCATCACTAGAGTTGTCAACAAGTAAATCATCATCACCTAACAAGTCATCTTCATCACTATTGAAATCAACATACTCGGGGTGTGATACCTTTGGGCCTTTAGCCATGAAGCATGTTCCAACTCCTTCATTTGGTGAGTCAAATATGTCATAGGAGTTGGTTGTCACAAGTGCTAGACCGGCAACACCTTCATCTTGAGTATATTCGGAGTCGGAGTGATAGCTTCTCTCGGAGTGGTTGTCGGAGTCGGAGCCGGATACCCATTCACCAACATGAGCTTGATGTCTTCGTTTTGTGTAGCTCCTTGATGACTTGTCCTTTCTTTCCGAATCCTTGCATCTCCGTGAGGGTCTTCGTTCATAATGATCATCTCTACTCCTTCTTTCTCTAGATGGTGATTCTTCTCTTCTACTTCTTCTCTTGGGAGAATCTTCTCTTCTCTTGTAGGGGGCCGTACGCTCATTGGAATAGTGTCCGGGCCTTCCACAATTGCAGTAGTTTCGCTCTCGACTAGAAGATCTTTTGTCATTGTAGGACCTTGACTTGGAGCTTCTCTCTTTGCTTCTACTCTTGTAGAACTTGTTGAAGTTCTTCACCATTAAGCTCAATTCTACATTGAAGGTTTGTTTCTCACTCGATGATGTGGGGGCTTCACATGAGGATTTGTAAGCACCACTTGATTTGTTGTGAAGTTCCTCTTTATCCTTGAGTGACATCTCATGAGCAACAATTCTTCCGATGACTTCCGTTGGCTTGAGATCTTTGTAATTGGACATCATTTGGATCAATGTGCACACGGTATCATATTTTCCATCCAAGGCTCTTAGGATCTTCTTGATGATGAATCTATCTGTCATCTCTTCACTCCCTAAGCCGGCAATCTCATTTGTGATAAGAGCAAGCCTAGAGTACATTTCAGCGACACCTTCACCATCCTTCATTTTGAACTTGTCAAGTTGACTTTGAAGCACATCCAATTTGGATTCCTTGACGGAGTCGGTACCTTCATGCATATCAATCAAAGTATCCCAAATTTCCTTTGCATTCTCAAGACGGCTGATTTTGTTAAATTCTTCGGGGCATAATCCGTTGAAGAGGATATCACAAGCTTGAGCGTTGTATTGCAGCATTTTCAACTCTTCCGCGGTGGCTTCACGGTTCGGTTCTTTCCCGTCAAAGAATTCACCTTGCAAGCCAATACACACAATAGCCCAGACGGCGGGGTTATGTCCAAGAATATGCATTTTCATCTTATGCTTCCAACTAGCAAAATTAGTGCCATCAAAGTAAGGACCTCTACGGTGATAATTTCCCTCGCTAGACACCATACTCTCCTAGGTTGTGAAACCAAGGCTATGACCGCCAAAAGCTATGGAAATCAAAGCAAATGGAGACCAAAGCTCTGATACCACTTGTAAGATCAAAAGTATGTCTAGAGGGGGTGATTAGACTACTTGACCAAATAAAAATCTAGCCTTTTCCAATTTTAGTTCTTGGCAGATTTTAGCTATCTTAGCACAAGTCAAGCAATCTCCACACAATTCAAGCAAGCTTGCAAAAGAGTATATGAGCAGCGGAAACTAAAGCATGCAACTTGCAAGAATGTAAAGGGAAGGGTTTGGAGGATTCAAACGCAATTGGAGACACGGATGTTTTTGTCGTGGTTCCAATAGGTGGTGCTATCGTACATCCACATTGATGGAGACTTCAACCCACAGATGGTAACGGTTGCGCAAGTCCACGGAGGGCTCCACCCACGAAGGGTCCACGAAGAAGCAACCTTGTCTATTCCATCACGGCCGTCGCCCACGAAGGACTTGCCTCGCTAACGGTAGATCTTCACGAAGTAGGCGATCTCCTTGCCCTTACAAACTCCTTGGTTCAACTCCACAATCTTGTCGGAGGCTCCCAAGTGACACCTAGCCAATCTAGGAGACACCACTCTCCAAGAAGTAACAAATGGTGTGTTGATGATGAACTCCTTGCTCTTGTACTTCAAATGATAGTCTCCCCAACACTCAACTCTCTCTCACAGGATTTGGATTTGGTGGAAAGAAGATTTGAGTGGAAAGCAACTTGGGAAGGCTAGAGATCAAGATTCATATGGTTGGAATGGAATATCTTGACCTCGACAAAAGTGTAGGTGGTTCTCTCTTAGAAAATGTGTATTGGAAGTGTAGATATGTTCTGATGGCTCTCTCCACGAATGAAGAGTGGGTGGAGGGGTATATATAGCCTCCTCCACACAAAATCTAACCGTTACACACAATTTGCCAAACTCGGTGGGACCGAATGGTTAAACTCGGTCCGACCGATTCAGCAAACCTAGTGACCGTTAGGATTTTTGGTGGGACTGAGATACAACTCGGTAGGACCGATATGGTTAGGGTTAGGGCATAACATAATCTCGGTGTGACCGATTACACAAACTCGGTGGGACCGATTTTGGTAATAAGCTAACCAGAGAGTTGGTCAGGTAAACTCGGTGGGACCGATTTGCTCATCTCGGTGAGACCGAAATGTTACAAAAGGGAAACAGAGAGTTTACATTGCAATATCGGTGGGACCGATCGCTCATCTCGGTAAGACCAAAACGTTACGAAGGGAAACAGAGAGATTACAATCTCATCTCGGTGAGACCGAGATCCCTATCGGTGAGACCGATTTGCCTAGGGTTTGTGGCAGTGGCTATGACATTCGAAACTCGGTGGCGCCGGATAGAAAGAATCGGTGGGGCCGAGTTTGACTTTGGTTTAGGTCATATGTGGATGTGGGAAGGTAGTTGATGATTTTGGAGCATATCACGAAGCACTTTGAGCAAGCAAGCCATTAAGCAACACCTCATCCCTCCTTGATAGTATTGGCTTTTCCTATAGACTCAATGCGATCTTGGATCACTAAAATATAAAATGTAGAGTCTTGAGCTTCACGCTTGAGCCAAACTTTTTGTCCTTAGAATTTTGAGGGATCCACTTTCCTCATCCATGCCATGCCATTCATTGAGCTTTTCCTGAAATATTAATCTTGGAATAATGTTAGCTCAATGAGCTATATGTTGTTAGGAATTACCAAAACCACCCAGGGATAGTTGCATTTTCAGCCTTTTAAAGGCCCGGCCAGAGTCCTGGCCGAACACGGCCCAAGGTCGGTTACACGTTTTCTTTAAATAATTACGCGCGGAAAAACAAATAAAAGAAATACTAAACGGACTCCAAAAATCCCGAAATAAATTTTCCCTGACTTCTAAAATCAAGCCGAACAGGAAGAACAATTATTTGGGGCCTAAATGCAATTTTGAAAAACACGCATTTTTCCTAAATTCAAATAAAATAGCAATAAAACTCTAAAATAAAATCTTATTTGATTTTATTATTAAATCCTCAATATTTCTTTATTTTGGGAAAGTCATTTTATTCCCTCTCTCATATTTTTATAATAGAAATAATTGAAGATAAAATAAATAAAATCAAATGATCCTATTTTCAAAATTTGAGAAAACTCAAATATGAAAATAACGAAATCCCCAACTCTCCGAGGGTCCTTGAGTTGCGTAGAATTTCTAAGATCAAACCAAAGGCAAGTAAAATATGATATGCAGTGATGATCTAATGTATAACATTCCAAATTGAAAATTTGGGATGTTACAGAGGCTTTTTGACATTAGCTCACTTGATGAATGGAGAACCCAGGCTTATGAGAATGCCAAACTGTTTAAAGAAAAGGTTAAAAGATGGCATGACAAAAGGATACAAAAGCGTGAGTTTAATGTAAGTGATTATGTTTTGCTACAACTCTCATTTAAGATTTTTTGCAGGAAAACTCCTCTCTAAATGGGAAGGTCTTTATGTCATCGAGGAGGTCTATCGTTCCGGTGCCATAAAATCAACAACTTTGAAGGCACAAATCCGAGGGTGGTGAATGGTCAAAGAATCAAACATTATATCCCAGGTAATCCCATAAATGTTAAAAGTAATGTTATTGAAACTGTAACCCCGGAGGAATACATAAGGGACACTTTCGAGAATGTTCCAAACTCCGAAAAGGAATAGGTATGAGGTACGGTAAGTAAACCGACTCCAAAACAGTTCTAATAGCAATTTTCTCCATTTTGGAGTACTTAAGAAAATAGGAAAATAAGAAGCAGTCCGAGAAGGACACGAGGCGTCCACGAGGGTGTAACATCCCAAAATTCTAAATTTTGGAATGTTATATTAAATAGATAGATTTGATTGTTGTGTGATTGATTGACTGAAATTGAGTGAATTCGAAACTTTTTGAAAGTTAAATGAGAGGGAATAAAATGACTTTCCCAAACTTTAATTTGTGCATTTATGATCGCCGTGAATTAAAATTATTTTCAAATACGAAACCCTAGAGAGAAGATGACATGACTTCTTCCATTTAAATAAATGAAAAGGGTTTTTTAAAAATATTTGAATTTCACTTAGAAATATTTCAAATTCAGAAACTTCAGGCAACTCAATGATTTTCATGAAAGAAGATAAAATGACTTCTTCAAATTTATATGAAACATGAGTTGGAAGTTTAAAAGGATCAAATTCAAAGTCCTTTTGAAATTATTTTCAATTTGGAGTTATTTGGGTTCTATTCAAATTATTTTTCTCCAAAATAAAAATATATGGAAAATAGGGTAAAATGATTCCCTACATCAGAAATTGGAGATAAATAAATTTGAAATCATTTTGGTATTTTTAAGATGATTTTTATTGGATTTTAGTAGAGCAGGAGCACTGTTTGAATTATTGGAATTTGTGTGGATTTTATTTAACGCTAGAAAAATGTCCAGGTTGAAGAAAATGTTTTTCTGAAATTTTTGATATATTATATGCCTATATAATTTTTTTATTTATTTCGTTTTTATTATTTTCTTTGTCTGGAAAATCTTTATTTAAAAATAAACTTCTACTCCCCACCGCCGAACTGGGCCGGCCCAGCTCCCAGGCCAGGCCATGGCCCAGCCCACGCCGCCACCGTCCCGAGCTCGCGAGCGGGAGACCCGCCGCCGCACGACTCCGCCGCCGCGCCGTAACCGCCTCGGCCTTCGTGCCCCCTCCTCCACGCCTCGCCGCCCCGGCCACCTATAAGTAGCGGGCCCCGGACCCCAGTTCTCCTCCCCTTCGCCGCATCAAGTCGCCTCGTCGCCAGAGCCGTCGCTGCATCGCCGCCACCGCCGCTGCACAGCGCACCACGCCGCTCGTCGCCTAGTGCCGCGCCGCCCCGCCGCCGCCTTGCCCCGCGCTGCTAGCCGCCTCCCACAGTCGCGCCCCCCACGCCGGAGCCACCCACGCCGCCGTAGCCGCCGCTCGCCGCTGCCCGCCTCGCCGGAGCCGCTGCCGGTCTTTCCCAGCCGAACTGACGAACCGGTATAACCCTCCCTGGTCCGGTTTATTTTTTTATTTTTAGGTTTTCTTCGGTTTTTCTTTTAAAGCCGGTTTTATATTTTTGTTAGGTTATTTAGTGGACGTTCTTTAGTTAGGGTTCGATAGCGAACGTTTTCGTTCTGTAAAGCAGTTTAGCAAACGTTCATTGTTTAGTATTTTTCCTTTTTCTTTTTAATTTCTACCAGGGACCCGTTTGTGAGTAAATTATTTGCAGAATAGCCCCTGATGTTCAAAACACCATAACTTTTTGCTCGTTTATCCAAATCCAACGAAACCAACGCCCACTTCTTTGTTATGATTTCCTCTATCCAGTAAAACAACTTAAACTTGTTTTTGAAAATTTTAAACTTTCAGTTAGATCAGATTTGAATTCAAACTTCGTTTGATCATAACTTTGAGTTTTATAACTCCATTTTAGTTGATTCTTTTTGCTATTCGAAGCTCTTGACCTAAACTTTCTGATAAGGCCAAATTCACATAATTTTGGTATTGTTAGAAATTGTTTTATGTTGCAAGAGTTATTTGCCTGTTTTTGATGTTTTTCGAATTGTCTTCTTCGTTCTTTTCGATCTTTTGAGTGATTGCTTATGTGTGGTTACTATTGCTTGCTCACGATAGATTGACCGGAGTGTGACGAGTAGAACTATCAGGAGTTATGCGTGTGAATCATCTTCATCAACAGTACAAGCAAGTTCACACTTTGATCATACTTTTCATTACCCAGTTTTTATGCATTAGTTTCAACCCTCAAACACTGCATGGTTAGGACTTGATAACATGTGGGTATTGGGAAGTAGTTGATGAGGTAGAACCTATTGTCCTTTATATCAAACCCTTGGGAGTTACTTCTACGTTATGCTTATATTGCCATGCTATGCTCGTAGACGTGGATTGGGTTTGTGTGTATTCCATGACAGATGTGAGATTGTCTAATTAATGGTTCAACTTAAGGTGGCTACTTTAATACACATCTGGGTGGAATGGTAAGGGGCACCCTGGAGCACCCAGTGGTTTGCCCGGGCACCTGGAGAACCCAGTGCTTGCCCAAGGGGATCCCGGAGGACCCGTGTGATCACCCTATGGAATGCCACCCAGGCTCAAAGGGATCATAAGATTATTCATGCTAGAAACTTCCGTGTGCAGCCACAAGCTATTATGGGCTCTAGCAGAGTTGAGTAAGTTGCGTGAAGCTCTTGAAGTGGTAGACTAGCAGATGTAGTGCGTTGTAGGTGGTATAGTCTACCCAGAGTAGAGAGTTAATGCTTCAGAAAGACTGTCTCTCGAATCTCCGACCAGGGATGTATTCGAGTCTTGTGGGGAAAAGTGCGCAAACTAATCATGATTAGTCGTGTCCCCGTTTATGGACATCTTGAGTATCTGGTTCTTGAATTATCATGTTGATCTCAACACTTTATTTAATTAATTTGATTGGGTTAATGATTATTATTTTGGGATTGAGTTGGAGGAACCTTCTCAATAATTTTTTTCAACCAACTTTGTAGTTAAATAAAATATATTCCTTTGTTGTAGGAAAAAATTGGCTTTTCGCAAAACCTTATAACCATAGAGCTTTTCCACCAGCCATATATGCATGTAGTGATAGTCATTATTCATCATTATCCTCAGGTGTGAATTTGCTAGTATACTCAATGTACTCACCCTTTGTGGCTGCAACGTCTCATGTTGCAGGATTCTTACAACGAGTAAGTGATACGTTAGGGTTACGATTTCTACACTCAACTTTGCCGTTGGTGTTGATGGGAATCCACAACCTTGTAGTTACTTCTGCTATTTGGATTGAGGTAATAGTATTTACGTTACTTTATACATGTGATTTACCTCTGTTATAAATCCTCAAGTATTGTGTGTGTCAGCATACCAATCCAGGGATGACACTTAAGCATAGAGACTTGACCGTCTGAGGTCGGGTCGCTACAGAGACTTTACCTTGTGTGCTCTCCGGACTATGTTTTCTTGCACGATACTTCTTTTGGTCAGTAAAAATTCATTATATAATCTCCCGAAGGTTTTGACCATCGTATCACGCAAATATCTCCTGTTTTTGTTTCGAGCTATTTTCTGCCAGGGTTGTCAAGGCCAGGCACCATGGCTTCTCCCTCCCCCAACAATGAGGGCAACGATGCTTGGCTAATGAAGATAGAGCTGAAGAGAGAAGAACCCGGGGAGATCAACAAGGATAATGGGATCAAGAAGGCCATGGGAGATCAAGTTCTGACAGTAAAAGATGAATACATCCTTCAACCTCATCACAATCTCCTTACCCCAACGAAGATTGAAGCTTTCAAGATGATTGAGTTAGCTCGCATTCAAAACAAGTATCTCACAAGTGAAAATATTTGGTTGAAGGAGCATATTATTGCACTCAAGGGCATCATCCGCAAATTGGAGGATCTCCTACGCTCGATGTGCGACTATCCATCATCACCATCATCTTCTTCACCAACAAAGAAAAACTGAGTATCTGGTATGTGCACTCCCCTTGGCAACTGCAAAGCATGGGGGACTGCCCCGGTATCATATTGCCATCACTCTTTTATCTTTACCATTTTTCTTAGTTCGATCCTTTTGTTAATATCTTAATCTAGTAGAATAAAGTTTTAGTATGATCTAGTTTTGAGTTTTGCTTTATGATCCTTCTATGTAATCGAGTCCGTGAGTTATATAATAAATATTAGTGTTGAGTCAAGGGCTTTGCCATCTTGCTATGTGTTGGGGAACGTAGCATAAATTCAAAATTTTCTTACGTGTCACCAAGATCTATCTATGGAGTCATCTAGCAACGAGGGAGGAGTGGATCTACATACCCTTGTAGATCGCGCGCGGAAGCGTTCAAGAGAATGGGGTTGATGGAGTCGTACTCGTCGTGATCCAAATCACCGATGATCCTAGCGCCGAACGGACGGCACCTCCGTGTTCAACACACGTACGGAGCAGCGACGTCTCCTCCTTCTTGATCCAGCAAGGGGGAAGGAGAGGTTGATGGAGATCCGGCAGCACGACGGCGTGGTGGTGGAAGTAGCGGGATTCCAACAGGGCTTCGCCAAGCGCTGCGGGAGGAGGGAGATGTGTCATGGGAGGGAGAGGGAGGCGCCAGGGCTTAGGTGAGGCTGCCCTCCCTTTCCCCCACTATATATAGGGCCAAGGGAGAGGGGGGCGCAGCCTTGGCCCTTCCTCCAAGGAAGGGTGCGGCCAGGGAGGAGTCCCTCCTCCCCAAGGCACCTAGGAGGTGTCTTCCCCTTTTAGGACTCTTCCTTTCCCTTATCTCTTGGCGCATGGGCCTCTTGGAGCTGGTGCCCTTGGCCCATATAGGCCAAGGCGCACACCCCTACAGCCCATGTGGCCCCCCGGGGCAGGTGGACCCCTTTGGTGGACCCCTGGACCCCTTTCGGCACTCCCGGTACAATACCGATAATGCGCGAAACTTTTCCGGCGACCAAAACAAGACTTCCCATATATAAATCTTTATCTCCAGACCATTCCGGAACTCCTCGTGACGTCCGGGATCTCATCCGGGACTCCGAACAACTTTTGGGTTACCGCATAATAATATCTCTATAACCCTAGCGTCACCGAACCTTAAGTGTGTAGACCCTACGGGTTCGGGAGACATGCAGACATGACCGAGATGACTCTCCGGTAAATAACCAACAGCGGGATCTGGATACCCATGTTGGCTCCCACATGTTCCACGATGATCTCATCGGATGAACCACGATGTCAAGGACTTAATCAATCCCGTATACAATTCCCTTTGTCTAGCGGTACGATACTTGCCCGAGATTCGATCGTTGGTATCCCGATACCTTGTTCAATCTCGTTACTGGCAAGTCTCTTTACTCGTTTCGTAACACATCATCCCGTGATCAAATCCTTGATCACATTGTGCACATTATGATGATGTCCTACCGAGTGGGCCCAGAGATACCTCTCTGTTTACACGGAGTGACAAATCCCAGTCTCGATTCGCGCCAACCCAACAGACACTTTCAGTGATACCTGTAGTGTACCTTTATAGCCACCCAGTTACATTGTGACACTTGGCACACCCAAAGCACTCCTACGGTATCCGGGAGTTTCACAATCTCATAGTCTAAGGAAATGATACTTGACATTAGAAAAGCTTTAGCATACGAACTACATGATCTTGTGCTAGGCTTAGGATTGGGTCTTTGTCCATCACATCATTCTCCTAATGATGTGATCCCGTTATCAATGACATCCAATGTCCATGGTCAGGAAACCGTAACCATCTATTGATCAACGAGCTAGTCAACTAGAGGCTTACTAGGGACATGGTGTTGTCTATGTATCCACACATGTATCTGAGTTTCCTATCAATACAATTCTAGCATGGATAATAAACGATTATCATGAACAAGGAAATATAATAATAATCAATTTATTATTGCCTCTAGGGCATATTTCCAACAGTCTCCCACTTGCACTAGAGTCATTAATCCAGTTCACATCGATATGTGATTAACACTCAAGGTCACATCCCCATGTGACCAACACCCAAAGAGTTCTGGGTTTGATCATGTTATGCTTGTGAGAGAGGTTTTAGTCAACGGGTTTGCAACATTCAGATCCGTATGTACTTCGCAAATTTCTATGTCATCTTGTAGATGCAACTACTACGCTACATTTGGAGCCATTTCAAATAACTGTTCTACTTGGAGCTATTCTAAATTGTTGCTCCATTATACGTATCCGGTATCTCTACTCAGAGCTATCCGGATAGGTGTTAAGCTTGCATCGACGTAACTCTTTACGTCGAACTCTTTATCACCTCCATAACCGAGAAACATATCCTTATTCCTCTCAGGATAATTTAGACTGCTATCTGGTGATCTACTCCTAGATTACCTTTGTACCCTCTTGCCAGATATGTGGCAAGGCACACATCAGGTGCGGTACTCAGCATGGCATACCGTATAGAGCCTATGACAAAAGCATAGGGGACGACCTTCGTCCTTCCTCTTTCTTCTGCCGTGGTCGAGCTTTAAGTCTTAACTTCATACCTTACAACTCAGGCAAGAACTCCTTCTTTGACTGGTCCATCTTGAACACCTTCAAGATCATGTCAAGGTATGTGCTCATTTGAAAGTACCATTAAGCGTTTTGATCTATCCTTATAGATCTTGATGCTCAATGTTCAAGTAGCTTAATCCAGGCTTTCATTGAAAAACACTTTCCAAATAACCCTATATGCTTTCCAGAAATTCTACATCATTTCTGATCAACAATATGTCAACATATATTTATCAGAAATTCTATAGTGCTCCCACTCACTTCTTTGGAAATACAAGTTTCTCACAAACTTTGTATACACCCAAAACTTTGATCATCTTATCAAAGCATACATTCCAACTCCGAGATGCTTACTCCAGTCCTTAGAAGGATTGCTGGAGCTTTGCATACTTATTAGCATCTTTCAGGATTAACAAAACCTTCCGGTTGTATCACATACAACCTTTCCTCAAAAATCGTCGAGGAAACAATGGTTTTTGGCATCCTATCTGCAAGATTTCACAAATAATGCAGTAATTGCTAATATAATTCCAACAGACTCTTAGCATCGCTACGAGTGAGAAAGTCTCATCGCAGTCAACTCCTTGAACTTGTCGGAAAACATCTTAACGACAAGTGAGCTTTCTTAATGGTGATACCTACCATCATTGTCCATCTTCCTTTTAAAATCCATCTGTACTCAATAGCATTACGACCATCGAGCCGTTCTGCCAAAGTCTACACTTTGTTTTCATACATGGATCCTCTCTCGGATTTTATGGCCTCGAGCCATTTATCGGAATCAGGGCCCACCATCGCTTCTCCATAGCTCGTAGGTTCATTGTTGTCTAGCAACATGACTTCCAAGACAGGATTACGTACCACTCTGAAGTAGTATGCATCCTTGTCATCCCACGAGGTTTGGTAGTGACTTGATCTGAAGTTTCATGATCACTATCATAAGCTTCCACTTCAATTGGTGTAGGTGCCACAGGAACAACTCCATGTGCTCTACCACACACTAGTTGAAGAGACGGTTCAATAACCTCATCAAGTCTCCACCATCCTCCCACTCAATTATTTCAAGAGAAATTTTTCCTCGAGAAAGGACCCAATTCTAGAAACAATCCCTTATTGCTTTCAAATCTGAGACAGGAGGTATACCCAACTGTTTTGGGTGTCCTATGAAGATGCATTTATCCTCTTTGGGTTCGAGCTTATCAGCCTGAAACTTTTTCACATAAGCGTCGTAGCCCCAAACTTTTAAGAAATGACAGCTTAGGTTTCTCTAAACCATAGTTCATATGGTGTCATCTCATCGGAATTACATGGTGCCCTATTTAAAGTGAATGTGGTTGTCTCTAATGCCTAACCCATAAACTATCGTGGTAATTCGATAAGAGACATCATGGTATGCATCATATCCAATAGGGTGCAGTTATGATGTTCGGACACACCATCACACTACGGTGTTCCAGGCTGTATTAGTTGTGAAACAATTTCCACAATGTCTTAATTCTGTGCCAAACTCGTAATTCAGATATTCATCTCTATGATCATATCATAGATATTTTATCCTCTTGTCACGACGATCTTTCAACTTCACCCTGAAATTACTTGAACCTTTCAATAATTCAGACTCGTGATTCATCAAGTAAATATAGTCAACATCTACTCAAATCATCTGTGAAGTAAGAACATAACGATATCCACTACATGCCTCAGCACTCACTGGATTGCACACATCAAAATGTATTACTTCCAACAAGTTGCTTTCTAGTTCCATTTTACTGAAAACGAGGCTTTCAGTCATCTTGCCCATGTGGTATGATTTGCATGTCTCAAGTGATTCAAAATCAAGTGAGTCCAAACGATCCATCTTTATAGAGTTTCTTCATGCATATCTACCAACAAACATGGTTCGCATGTCTCAATCCTTTCAAAAATGAGTGAGTCCAAAGATCCATCAACATGGAGCTTCTTCATGCGTTTTATACCGATATGACTTAAGTGGCAGTGCCACAAGTAGGTGGTACTATCATTACTATCTTATATCTTTTGGCATGAACATGTGTATCACTATGATCAAGATTCAATGAACCATTCATTTTAGGTGCAAGACCATTGAAGGTATTATTCAAATAAACAGAGTAACCGTTATTCTCCTTAAATGAATAACCGTATTGCGATAGACTTAATCCAATCATGTCTATGCTCAACGCAAACACCAATCTCGATGGTAGAGGGAGCGTACGATATTTGATCAACCTTGGAAATACTTCCAACACATATCGTCATCTCACCTTTAGCTAGTCTCCGTTTATTCCGTAGCTTTTATTTCGAGTTACTAACACTTAGCAACCGAACCGGTATCTAATACCCTGGTGCTACTAGGAGTACTAGTAAAGTACACATCAACACAATGTATATCCAATATACTTCTATCGACCTTGCCAGCCTTCTCATCTACCAAGTATCTAGGGTAATTCTGCTCCAGTGGTTGTTCCCCTTATTACAGAAGCACTTAGTCTCGGGTTTGGGTTCAACCTTGGGTTTCTTCACTAGAGCAGCAGCTGAATTGCCGTTTCATGAAGTATCCCTTCGTGCCCTTGCCCTTCTTGAAACTAGTGGTTTCACCAACCATCAACAATTGATGCTCCTTCTTGATTTCTACTTTTGTGGTGTCAAACATCGCGAATATCTCAAGGATCATCATATATGTCCCTGATATATTATAGTTCATCACGAAGCTCTAGCAGCTTGGTGGTAATGACTTCGGAGAAACATCACTTTCTCATCTGGAAGATCAACTCCCACTTGATTTAAATGATTGTTGTACTCAGACAATCTGAGCACAAGCTCAACAATTGAGCTTTTCTCCCTTAGTTTGCAGGCTAAGAAAATCGTCGGAGGTCTTATACCTCTTGACGTGGGCACAAGCCTGAAATCCCAATTTTAGTCCTTGGAACATCTCATATGTTCTGCGATGTTTCAAAAACGTCTTTGGTGCCTCAATTCTAAGCCATTTAGCATTACGCACTGAACTATCATGTAGTCATCAAAACGTGTATGTCAGATGTTCGCAACATCCACAGACGACGTTCGAGGTTCAGCACACTAAGCGGTGCATTAAGGACATAAGCCTTCTATGAAGCAATGAGGACAAACCTCAGTTTACGGACCTAGTCCGCATAATTACTACTATCAACTTTCAACTAAATTTTCTCTAGGAACATATCTAAACAGTAGACCTGAAGCGCGAGCTACGACATAATTTGCGAAGACCTTTTGACTATGTTCAGGATAATTAAGTTCATCTTGTGAACTCCCACTCAGATAGACATCCCTCTAGTCATCTAAGTGATTACATGATCCGAGTCAACTAGGCCGTGTCCGATCATCACGTGAGATGGACTAGTCATCATCGGTGAACATCTTCATGTTGATCGTATCTACCATACGACTCATGCTCGACCTTTCAGTCTCTTGTGTTCCGAGGCCATGTCTGTACATGCTAGGCTCGTCAAGTCAACCTAAGTGTTTCGCATGTGTTCCGAGGCCATGTCTGTACATGCTAGGCTCGTCAACACCCGTTGTTTTCGAACGTAAGAATCTATCACACCCGATCATCACGTGGTGCTTCGAAACGACGAACTTTCGCAACGGTGCACAGTTAGGGGGAACACCTTCTTGAAATTTTAGTGAGGGATCATCTTATTTACTACCTTCATTCTAAGCAAATAAGATGTATAAACATGATAAACATCACATGCAATCAAATAGTGACATGATATGGCCATCATCACTTTGCTCCTCTTGATCTCCATCTTCGGGGCTCCATGATCATCATCATCATCGGCATGACACCATGATCTCCATCATCATGATCTCTATCATCGTGTCTTCATGAAGTTATCTCGTCAACTATTACTTCTACTACTACAGCTAACGGTTAGCAATAAAGTAAAGTAATTACATGACGTTTATGTTGACACGCAGGTCATAAATAAATTAAGACAACTCCTATGGCTCCTGCCGGTTGTCATACTCATCGACATGCAAGTCGTGATTCCTATTACAAGAACATGATCAATCTCATACATCACATATATCATTCATCACATCCTTTTGGCCATATCACATCACATAGCATACCCTGCAAAAACAAGTTAGACGTCCTCTAATTGTTGTTTGCATGTTTTACGTGGCTGCTATGGGTTTCTAGCAAGAAAGTTTCTTACCTACGCAAAAACCACAACGTGATATGCCAATTGCTATTTACCCTTCATAAGGACCCTTTTCATCGAATCCGATCCGACTAAAGTGGGAGAGACAGACACCCGCTAGCCACCTTATGCAACTAGTGCATGTCAGTCGGTGGAACCAGTCTCACGTAAGAGTACGTGTAAGGTCGGTTCGGGCCGCTTCATCCCACAATGCCACCGAATCAAGATTGGACTAGTAACGGTAAGCATATTGAACAAAATCAACGCCCACAACTACTTTGTGTTCTACTCGTGCATAGAAACTACGCATAGACCTAGCTCTAATACCACTGTTGGGGAATGTAGCATAAATTCAAAATTTTCCTACGTGTCACCAAGATCTATCTATGGAGTCATCTAGCAACAAGGGAGGAGTGGATCTACATACCCTTGTAGATCGCGCGCGGAAGTGTTCAAGAGAACGGGGTTGATGGAGTCGTACTCGTCGTGATCCAAATCACCGATGATCCTAGCGCCGAACGGACGACCCCTTCGTGTTCAACACACGTACGGAGCAGCGACGTCTCCTCCTTCTTGATCCAGCAATGGGGAAGGAGAGGTTGATGGAGATCCAGCAGCACGACGGCGTGGTGGTGGAAGTAGCGGGATTCCAACAGGGCTTCGCCAAGCGCTGCGGGAGGAGGGAGATGTGTCATGGGAGGGAGAGGGAGGCGCCAGGGCTTAGGTGAGGCTGCCCTCCCTTTCCCCCACTATATATAGGGCCAAGGGAGAGGGGGGCGCAGCCTTGGCCCTTCCTCCAAGGAAGGGTGCGGCCAGGGAGGAGTCCCTCCTCCCCAAGGCACCTAGGAGGTGCCTTCCCCTTTTAGGACTCTTCCTTTCCCTTATCTCTTGGCGCATGGGCCTCTTGGGACTGGTGCCCTTGGCCCATATAGGCCAAGGCGCACACCCCTACAGCCCATGTGGCCCCCCGGGGCAGGTGGACCCCTTTGGTGGACCCCCGGACCCCTTTCGGCACTCCCGGTACAATACCGATAATGCACGAAACTTTTCCGGCGACCAAAACAAGACTTCCCATATATAAATCTTTACCTCCGAACCATTCCGGAACTCCTCGTGACGTCCGGGATCTCATCCGGGACTCCGAACAACTTTTGGGTTACCGCATACTAATATCTCTATAACCCTAGCGTCACCGAACCTTAAGTGTGTAGACCCTACGGGTTCGGGAGACATGCAGACATGACCGAGATGACTCTCCGGTCAATAACCAACAGCGGGATCTGGATACCCATGTTGGCTCCCACATGTTCCACGATGATCTCATCGGATGAACCACGATGTCAAGGACTTAATCAATCCCGTATACAATTCCCTTTGTCTAGCGGTACGATACTTGCCCGAGATTCGATCGTTGGTATCCCGATACCTTGTTCAATCTCGTTACTGGAAAGTCTCTTTACTCATTTCATAACACATCATCCCGTGATCAACTCCTTGATCACATTGTGCACATTATGATGATGTCCTACCGAGTGGGCCCAGAGATACCTCTCCGTTTACACGGAGTGACAAATCCCAGTCTCGATTCGCGCCAACCCAACAGACACTTTCGAAGATACCTGTAGTGTACCTTTATAGCCACCCAGTTACGTTGTGACGTTTGGCACACCCAAAGCACTCCTACGGTATCTGGGAGTTGCACAATCTCATGGTCTAAGGAAATGATACTTGACATTAGAAAAGCTTTAGCACACGAACTACATGATCTTGTGCTAGGCTTAGGATTGGGTCTTTGTCCATCACATCATTCTCCTAATGATGTGATCCCGTTATCAATGACATCCAATGTCCATGGTCAGGAAACCGTAACCATCTATTGATCAACGAGCTAGTCAACTAGAGGCTTACTAGGGACATGGTGTTGTCTATGTATCCACACATGTATCTGAGTTTCCTATCAATACAATTCTAGCATGGATAATAAACGATTATCATGAACAAGGAAATATAATAATAATCAATTTATTATTGCCTCTAGGGCATATTTCCAACACTATGATCTTGAGGGAATAAAAATAAAAAGAAGAGAAAGAACAAAAAGAAATAAAGAGATCATATATGGATCTTATGGAGAGTAATGATACGTCTCCGTCGTATCTATAATTTTTGATTGTTCCATGCCAATATTATTCAACTTTTATATACTTTTTGGCAACTTTTTATATTATTTTTGGGACTAACATATTGATCCAGTGCACAGAGCCAGTTCCTGTCTGTTGCATGTTTTTGGTTTCGCAGAATATCCATATCAAACGGAGTCCAAACAGGATAAAAACGGACGGAGCTTATTTTTGGAAAATATGGAAAATTCGGAAGGAAAATCAACGCGAACCAGTGCCCGAGGTGGTCACGAGACAGGGGGGCGCCCCCCCAGGGCGCGCCCCCTGCCCTCGTGAGCCCACCAAAAGGCGGTTAACGCTCTTCTTTTGCCGCAAGAAAGCTAATATTCGGAAAAAAAATCACGGCGAAGGTTTCAGGCCAATCGGAGTTACGGATCTCCATATATACGTGAAACGGTGAAACAGAGCCAGGAGAGAACGCAGAAACAGAGAGAGACAGAGAGATAGATCCAATCTCGGAGGGGCTCTCACCCCTCCCACGCCATGGGAGCCAAGGACCAGAGGGTAAACCCTTCTCCCATCTAGGGAGGAGGTCAAGGAAGAAGAAGAAGGAGGGGGGCTCTCTCCCCCTCGCTTCCGGTGGCACCGGAGTGCCACCGGGGGCCATCATCATCACCGTCATCTTCACCAACAACTTCACCGCCATCATCACCAACTCTTCCCCCCTCTATGCAGCGGTGTAACCTCTCTCTTACCCGCTGTAATCTCTACTTAAACATGGTGCTCAACGCTATATATTATTTCCCAATGATGTATGGCTATCCTATGATGTTTGAGTAGATCTGTTTTGTCCTAATGGCTATTTGATGATCGTGATTGGTTTGAGTTGTATGTTTTATTATTGGTGCTGTCCTATGGTGCTCTCCGTGTCGCGCAAGCGTGAGGGATTCCCGCTGTAGGGTTTGCAATATGCTTATGATTTGCTTATGGTGGGTGGCGTGAGTGACAGAAGCACAGACCGGAGTAAGTAGGTTGTTTGCGTATGGGATAAAGGGGACTTGATACTTTAATGCTATGGTTGGGTTTTACCTTAATGAATCTTTAGTAGTTGTGGATGCTTTCTAGAGTTCCAATCATAAGTGCATATGATCCAAGTAGAGAAAGTATGTTAGCTTATGCCTCTCCCTCAAATAAAATTGCAATAAGGATTACCGGTCTAGTTATCGATTGCCTAGGGACAAATAACCTTCTTGTTGACAAAATCTCTTTACTAAAACTAATTTAGTTGTGTCTAAACAGCCCCTAGATTTTATTTTCGTCTTCTTTACTTTCTTGCAAGCCTACCCCAAAACACCTACAAAGTACTTCTAGTTTCATACTTGTTTCCGGTAAAGCGAACGTCAAGCGTGCGTAGAGTTGTATTGGTGGTCGATAGAACTTGAGGGAATATTTGTTCTACCTTTAGCTCCTCGTTGGGTTCGACACTCTTACTTATCAAAAGAGGCTACAATTGAGCCCCTATACTTGTGGGTTATCAAGTAATGACTTCACATATAAAGAGTATGATGAATAAAAGTTGTTGCGAGTTGACAAACATAGTTTTGGTCAACGTTGCAATTAATAGGAAGTAATAAAGAAAGAGAGTTCTTCACATATAAATATACTATATTGGACATCTTTTATGATTGTGAGCACTCATTAAAATATGACATGCTAAAGAGTTGATGTTGGACAAGGAAGACAACGTAATGGGTTATGTTTTCTTACATCCGAAATAAATTATATTGTCATGGATCATCCAACATGTTGAGATTGCCTTTCCCTCTTATGCTAGCCAAATTCTTTGAACCAAGTAGAGATACTACTTGTGCTTCCAAATATCCTTAAACCCAGTTTTGCCATGAGAGTCCACCATATCTACCTATGGATTGAGTAAGATCTTTCAAGTAAGTTGTCATTGTTGCAAGCAATAAAAGTTGCTCTCTAAATATTTATGATTTATTACTGTGGAGAAAATAAGCTTTATACGATCTTGTGATGTGGAAGAAATAAAAGCGATGGACTGCATAATAAAGGTCCATATCACAAGTGGCAATATAAAGTGATGTTCTTTTGCATTAAGATTTCGTGCATCCAACCATAAAAGCACATGACAACCTCTGCTTCCCTCTGCGAAGGGCCTATCTTTTATTCTTGTCTTATACAAAAGTCTTGGTGATCTTCACCTTTCCTTTTTACATTTTATCCTTTGGCAAGCACAATGTGTTGGAAAGATCCTGATATATAATATAGCCAATTAGATGTGAGTTTTCATGAACTATTACTGTTGACATTACCCTTGAGATAAAAGGTTGGGAGGCAATACTATAAGCCCCTATCTTTCTCTGTGTCTGATTAAAACTCCATACCCATAAATATTGTGTGAGTGTTAGCAATTGTGAAAGACTAAATGATAGTTGATTGTGTGGACTTGCTGAAAAGTTCTGATATTGACTCTTTCCGATGTTATGATAAATTGCAATTGCTTCAATGACTGAGATTATAGTTTGTTAGTTTTCAATGAAGTTTATGATTCATACTTGAAACTGTGAATGAACTGTTACTTTAGCATAAGAGATCATATGCCAATATATATGTTGTTGTTCTAAGAATGATCATGATGCTCTCGTGTTCATATTTTATTTTTATCGACACCTCTGTCTCTAAACATGTGGTCATATTTTTCGATATCGGCTTCCGCTTGAGGACAAGCGAGGTCTAAGCTTGGGGGAGTTGATACGTCCATTTTGAATCATGCTTTTATATCGATATTTATTGCATTATGGGCTGTTATTACACAATATGTCACAATACTTATGCCTATTCTCTCTTATTTTACAAGGTTTACATGAAGAGGGGGAATGCCAACAGCTGGAATTCTGGGCTGGAAAAGGAGCAAATATTAGAGACCTATTCTGCACAACTCCCAAAGTCCTGAAACTTCGCGGGAGCACGCTTCAGAAGATATAAAAATATTGGGTGAAGGAAGTACCAAAGGGGGGCCACCCACCATCCACGAGGGTGGGGGCGCCCCCTAACCCCCTTGGCGCGCCCCCTGCCTCGTGGGCCCCCTGGCAGGCCTCCGGTGTCCATCTTCTGTTATATGAGGTCCTTTGCCCTGGAAAAAATTATAAGCTAGCTCACGGTACGAAACTCCGCCGCCACGAGGCGGAACCAATCTAGGGCTCTAGCGGGGCTGTTCTGCCGGGGAAACTTCCCTCCGGGAGGGGGAAATCATCACCACTGTCATCATCATCGATCCTCTCATCGGGAGGGGGTCAATCTCCAACATCTTCACCAGCACCATCTCATCTCAAACCCTAGTTCATCTCTTGTATCCAATCTTTGTCCCAAAACCTCAGATTGGTACCTGTGGGTTGCTAGTAGTGTTGATTACTCTTTGTAGTTGATGCTAGTTGGTTTATTCGGTGGAAGATCATATGTTCAGATCCTTTATGCATATTAATACCCTCTGATTATGAACATGAATATGATTTGTGAGTAGTTACGTTTGTTCTTGAGGACATGGGAGAAGTCTTGCTATAAGTAGTCATGTGAGTTTGGTATTCGTTCGATATTTTGATGAGATGTATGTTGTCTTTCCTCTAGTGGTGTCATGTGAACGTCGACTACATGACACTACACCATTGTTTGGGCCTAGAGGAAGGCATTGGGAAGTAATAAGTAGACGATGGGTTGCTAGAGTGACAGAAGCTTAAACCCTAGTTTATGCGTTGCTTCGTAAGGGGCTGATTTGGGTCCGTATGTATCATGCTATGGTTAGGTTTACCTTAATACTTCTTTTGTAGTTGTGGATGCTTGCAAGAGGGGTTAATCATAAGTGGGATGCTTGTCCAAGGAAGGGAAGTACCCAAGCACCGGTCCACCCACATATCAAATTATCAAAGTACCGAACGCGAATCGTATGAACATGATGAAAACTAGCTTGACGATAATTCCCATGTGTCCTCGGGAGCGCTTTCCTTTATATAAGAGTTTGTTCAGGCTTGTCCTTTGCTAAAAAAGGATTGGGCCATCTTGCTGCATCTTATTTACTTTCATTACTTGTTACCCATTACAAATTACCTAATCAGAAAACTATCTATTACCGATAATTTCAGTGCTTGCAGAGAATACCTTACTGAAAACTGCTTATCATTTCCTTCTGCTCCTCGTTGGGTTCGACACACTTACTTATCGAAAGGACTACGATAGATCCCCTATACTTGTGGGTCATCAGGCGGCAACAAAGTAATCCAGGAGTGGATCACTAGACAGCGGTCAAGAACATCTTGAAATACCTGAAAAGGACTAAGGATATGTTTCTCGTTTATGGAGGTGACAAAGAGCTCATCGTAAACGGTTACGTCGATGGAAGCTTTGACACTGATCGGGATGACTCTAAGTCACAAACCGGATATGTATTTTTATTAAATGGTGGAGCCGTCAGTTGGTGCAGATCTAAGCAGAGCATTGTGGCGGGATACATAGAGATTTGCAAGATACATACGGATCTGAATGTTGCAGACCCATTGACTAAGCCTCTCTCACGAGCAAAACATGATCAGCACCAAGACTCCATGGGTGTTAGAATCATTACTATGTAAGCTAGATTATTGACTATAGTGCAAGTGGGAGACTGAAGGAAATATGCCCTAGAGGCAATAATAAAGTTGTTATTTATATTTCCTTATATCATGATAAATGTTTATTATTCATGCTAGAATTGTATTTACCGGAAACTTAGTACATGTGTGAATACATAGACAAATAGAGTGTCCCAAGTATGCTTCTACTTGACTAGCTCATTAATCAAAGATGGTTGAGTTTCCTAGCCATACACATGTGTTGTCATTTGATGAACGAGATCACATCATTAGAGAATGATGTGATGGACAAGACCTATCCATTACCTTAGCATAATGATCGTTTAGTTTTTCTGCTATTGCTTTCTTCATGACTTATACATGTTCCTCAGACTATGAGATTATGCAACTCCCGAATACCAGAGGAACACCCTGTGTGCTATCAAATGTCACAACATAACTGGGTGATTATAAAGATGCTCTACAGGTGTCTCCGATAGTGTTTGTTGAGTTGGCATAGATCGAGATTAGGATTCGTCACTCTATGTATCAGAGAGGTATCTCTGGGCCCTCTCGGTAATGCACATCACTATGAGGCTTGCAAGCAATGTGTCTAATGAGTTACCCATGGGATGATGCATTACAGAACGAGTAAAGAGACTTGCCGGTGACGAGATTGAACTAGGTATGAGGATACCGACGATCGAATCTTGGGCAAGTAACATACCGATGACAAAGGGAACAACGTATGTGGTTATGCGTTTTGACCGATAAAGATCTTCATAGAATATGTAGGAGACAATATGAGCATCCAGGTTCTGCTATTGGTTATTGACCGGAGATGTGTCTCGGTCATGTCTACATAGTTCTCGAACCCGTAGGGTCCGCACGCTTAACGTTTGATAACGATTTGTATCATGAGTTATGTGATTTGATGTACCGAAGGTTGTTCAGAGTCCCGGATGAGATCACAGACATGACGAGGAGTCTCTAAATGGTCGAGACATAAAGATTGATATATTGGACAATGTTATTGAGACACCGGAAGTGTTTCGGATGGTTTCGAGTAAAAACGGAGTGCCATAGGGGTTACCGGACCCCCCCCCCCCCCGGGGGGGGGAACGAATGGGCCACCATGGGCCTTATTGGAGAGAGGGGAGGGCAGCCAGGGCAGTCTGCCCCCCCTGCAGTCCAAATTGGACAAGGGAAGGGGGCGACGCCCCCCTTTCCTACTCCCTCTCCCTCTCCTTCCTTCCCCCTCTCTCCCTTTTGGTGGAATCCTACTAGGAATAGTAGTCCTAGTAGGACTCCCCTCTTAGGCGTGCCCTAGGGGCCGGCCGGCCGGCCCTCCCCTCCTCTCACCTTTATATATGTGGGGAGGGGGGCACCCTAGAACACACAAGTTGATCTTTTAGCCATGTGCGGTGCCCCCCTCCATAGTTACACACCTCGGTCATATCATCGTAGTGCTTTGGCGAAGCCCTGCATCGGTAACTTCATTGTCACCGTCGCCACGCCGTCGTGCTGACGGAACTCACCCTCAGCCTCAACTGGATCAAGAGTTCGAGGGACGTCATCGAACAGAACGTGTGCTGATCACGGAGGTGTCGTGCGTTCGATACTTGGATCGGTTGGATTGCGAAGACGTTCGACTACATCAACCGCGTTACTAAACGCTTCTGCTTTTGGTCTATGAGGGTACGTAGACACACTCTCCCCTCTCGTTGATATGCACCTCCTAGATAGATCTTGCGTGACCGTAGGTAATTTTTTTTGAAATACTGCATTCCCCAACACAAGCATGCACACAGTTGCCATTTGCAAAGCGTGTATGATGTCAGACAATATCACAAATGGTGCGGGCAAACTAAACGTTTGCGTTAGTAGCCTTATCGTACACGATTCACATCCATGAAATGTTTCTGATGAAGTATGCATCGTAAACGTTGCACCACAGAATAGTGTGTGCGATAGTTGTCGTGTACGACGATGTTATGACGGTCCGACGTTTCGTAATCCTGTCCGACACTCGTACAACGATTAGCTAATCTTCTTAATTAGTTATCGCATACAGTCTGGCAAAGCGAATGTGTGTGATTGTATGCTTATCATACACGTTATATAATAGTGAACCGTTTGTGATGGGCCGCGCATCGTAAACGTAGCACCACAGAATACCGACTACGATGGCAATGCGAGCACAAACGAGTAGGAGTACTGTAGGGTCCCTATCCCCGACGGTTTCTGGGTCGTGTGAGAAGGACCCCCTATCGCCGTCACTCACTAGGCGATGGTTCCAAATGCCATTGCGGAAAGGGGTTAAAAACCGTTTGTATAGTGATACGTCTCCAACGTATCTACTTTTCCTAACACTTTTCCTCTTATTTTGGACTCTATTTTGCATGATTTGAATGAAACTAATCCCGGACTGACGATGTTTTCAAAAGAACTACCATGGTGTTGTTTTTGTGCAAAAATAGAAGTTCTCGGAATGAAACGAAACTTTGCGAGGAATTTTTATATAATATATAAGAATTTCTGGAACCAAGACCTATTGAAGGGGGGCACCTAGGTGGGCACAACCCACCAGGGCGCGCCCCCCTCACCGGGCGCACCCAGGTGGGTTGTTCCCACCCGGTGGCCCCGCAGACCCTAAAACCGACGCTATAAAATCCTATTTTCCAGAAAAATCAAGGAGAAAGAATTATCGCGATCCACGAGACGGAGCCGCCGTCACCTCATGTTCTTCATCGGGAGGCCAGATCTGGAGTCCGTTTGGGGCTCCGGAGAGGGGGTCTTCGTTCTTCGTCATCACCAACCCTTCTCCATCGCCAATTCCATGATGCTCCCCATCGGGAGTGAGAAATTCTTTCGTAGGCTCGCTGGTCGGTGAGGAGTTGGATGAGATTCATCATGTAATCGAGTTAGTTTTGTTAGGGCTTGATCCCTAGTATCCACTATGTTCTAAGATTGGTGTTGCTATGACTTTGCCATGCTTAATGCTTGTCACTTTGGGCACGGGTGCCATGATTTCAGATCTGAACTGTTTATGTTATCACCATTATATCCATGTTCTAGATCCGATCTTGCAAGTTATAGTCACCTACTACGTGTTACGATCCGGCAACTCCAGAGTGACAATAACCGAGACTTCTCCCGGTGATGACCGTAGTTTGAGGAGTTCATTTATTCACTATGTGTTAATGCTTTGTTCCGATTCTCTATTAAAAGGAGGCCTTAATATCCCTTAGTTTCCAATATGGACCCCGCTGCCACATGAGGGTAGGACAAAAGATGTCATGCAAGTTCTTTCCATAAGCACGTATGACTATTTATGGAATACATGCCTATATTATATTGACGAACTGGAGCTAGTGCCGTATCGCCCTAGGTTTATAACTGTCTCGTGATGAATATCATCCAACAAGTCACTGATCCAATGCCTACGAATTTATCCTATATTGTTCTTGCTAAGTTACTACTACTATTGTTACTGTTACACTTGCTACAAAACTATTGCTATCACTGTTACCGTTACCGTTACTACCGCTACTATCATCAAAACTATCATACTACTTTGCTCCTGATCACCTTGCTGCAGATAATTAATCTCCAGGTGTGGTTGAATTGACAACTCAGCTGCTAATACCTTCAAATATTCTTTGGCTCCCCTTGTGTCGAATCTATAAATTTGGGTTGAATACTCTACCCTCGAAAACTGTTGCAATCCCCTATACTTGTGGGTTATTATATAGCACCGACGCGCACCCGTGATATGGCTTTATACAGACTTTTGGAGAAGCATGTATTTACAAGAAAGTGAGTGGGAGCTCTGTAGCATTTCTATTATTATATGTGGATGACATATTGTTGATTGGAAATGATATAGAATTTCTAGATAGCATAAAAGGATGCTTGAATAAAAGTTTTTCAATGAAAGACCTCGGTGAAGCTGCTTATATATTGGGCATCAAGATCTATAGAGATAGATCAAGACGCTTAATTGGACTTTCACAAAGCACATACCTTGACAAAGTTTTGAAGAAGTTCAAAATGGATTAGTCAAAGAAAGGTTTCTTGTCTGTGTTACAAGGTGTGAAGTTGAGTCAGACTCAATGCCCGACCATTGCAGAAGATAGAGAGAAAATGGAAGTCATTCCCTATGCCTCAGCCATAGGTTCTATCATGTATGCTATGCTATGTACCAGACCTGATGTGTGCCTTGCTATAAGTCTAGCAGGGAGGTACCAAAGTAATCTAGGAGGGGATCACTGGACAACGGTCAAGAACATCCTAAAGTACCTGAAAAGGACTAAGGATATGTTTCTCATTTATGGAGGTGACAAAGAGCTCGTCGTAAATGGTTACGTCGATGCTAGCTTTGACATTGATCCGGATGATTCTAAGTCACAAACCGGATACATATTTATATTGAATGGTGGAGCTGTTAGTTGGTGCAGCTCCAAGCAAAGCATTGTGGAGGGATCTACGTGTGAAGCAGAGTACATAGCTGCTTCGGAAGCAGCGAATGAAGGAGTCTGGATGAAGGAGTTCATATCCGATCTAGGTGTAAGACCTAGTGCGTTGGGTCCAGTGAAAATCTTTTGTTACAATACTGGAGCAATTGCCTCGGCGAAGGAATTCGGATTTCACAAAAGAACCAAACACATCAAGAGACGCTTCAACTCCATCCGTAATCAAGTCAAGGAGGGAGACATAGAGATTTCCAAAATACATACGGATCTGAATGTGGCAGATCCGTTGACTAAGCCTCTTCCACGAGCAAAACATGATCAGCACCAAGACTCCATGGGTGTTAGGATCATTATAAGGTAATCTAGATTATTGAATCTAGTGCAAGTGGGAGACTCAAGGAAATATGCCCTAGAGGAAATAATGAAGTTTTTATTTTATATTTCCTTATATCATGATAAATGTTTATTATTCATGCTAGAATTGATTTAACAAAAAGTTGATACATGTGTGGATACATAGACAAAACACCGTGTTCGTAGTAAGCCTCTACTATACTAGCTCGTTAATCAAAGATTGTTAAGTTTCCTAACCATAGACATGTGTTGTCATTTGATGAACGGGATCACATCGTTAGGAGAATGATGTGATGGACAAGATCCATCCATTAGCTTAGCATATTGATCGTTCAGTTTTATTGTTATTGCTTTCTTCATGTCATATACATATTCCTTTGACTATGATATTATGCAACTCCCGGATACCGGAGGAATACCTTATGTGCTATCAAACATCACAACGTAATTGGGTGATTATAAAGATGCTCTACAGGTATCTCCGAAGGTGTTTGTTGGATTGGCATAGATCGAGATTAGGATTTGTCACTCCGAGTATTAGACAGGTATCTTTGGGCCCTCTCGGTAATACACATCATAAGAAGCCTTGCAAGCAATGTGACTAATGAGTTAGTTGCGGGATGATGTATTACGGAACGAGTAAGGAGACTTGCCAGTAATGAGATTGAACTAGGTATGAAGATACCGACGATCGAATCTCGGGCAAGTAACATACCAATGACAAAGGGAATAACATATGTTGTCATTACGGTACGACCAATAAAGATCTTCGTAGAATATGTGGGAACCAATATGAGCATCCAGGTTCCTCTGTTTGTTATTGACCGGAGAGGTGTCTCGGTCATGTCTACATAGTTCTCGAACCCATAGGGTCCGCACGCTTAACGTTCAATGATGATTTTGTATTATATGAGTTATGTGATTTGGTGACCGGATGTTGTTTGGAGCCCCGAATGAGATCACGGACATGACGAGGAGTCTCGAAATGGTTGATAGGTGAAGATTTATATATAGGACGATGGTATTCGGACACTGAAGTGTTTCGGGGGTACCGGGTACATATCGGGTCACCGGAAAGAGGTTCCGGGCACTCACGACAAAGATATGGGCCTAATGGGCCAAGAGGGGAAACGCAGCAGCGAGCATGGGTTATTGCGCCCCCCATATAGGTCGAACCTGGAGGGGAAGGAAAGAGGGGAAGAGAGAAAGGAAGGGGAGGGATTTGGCCTCCCCCCTCCTTCTCTCCTCCCTCCTCCTTCCTTCCCCCTTTTGGAATTTATGGTAAGGGGGGGCGAATAGGACTAGGGCCCCAAGTAGGATTCCTCCTACTTGGGCGCCCCCTTGGCTGCTCCCTCTCCCTCCCACCTATATATATGAGGGGGAGGCGCCTAGAACACACAACAACATCTGTTAGCCGTGTGCGGCGCCTCCCTCCACAGATTACACCTCCGGTCATATCTTCGCAGTGCTTTGGCGAAGCCCTGCATGGATCACTTCACCATCACTGTCACCATGCCGTCGTGCTGACAGAACTCTCCCTCGACACTTTGCTGGATCAAGAGTTCGAGGGATGTCATCGAGTTGAACATGTGCAGAACTCGGAGGTGCCGTACGTTCGATGCTTGATCGGTCGGAACGAGAAGAAGTTCGACTACATCAACCGTGTTGTCAAACGCTTCCGCTTTCGGTCTACGAGGGTATGTAGACACACTCTCCCCCTCTCGTTGTTATGCATCTCCTAGAAAGGTCGTGCGTGAGCGTAGGAATTTTTTTGAAATTGCACGCTACATTTCCAAACACTCTGGTATTTTCTTCGCCTAATATTTTTTATATAATCCAAAATAATTCTCCATAAATTTTCAGGACTTTTGGAGTTGTGCAGAATAGGTCTCTTAGATTTGCTCCTTTTCTAGTCCAGAATTCCAGCTGCCAGCATTCTCCCTCTTCATGTAAACCTTGTAAAATAAGAAAAAAAGGCATAAGTATTGTACCAAAATAGGTAATAACAACCCATAATGCAATAAATATCAATAAGCATGATGCAAAATGGATGTATCAACGATGATCACATCGACCTTGGAACCATTCCTTACGCACATCGTCACCTCATCCTTAGCCAATCTTCATTTATTCCGCAGCTCCTGTTTCGAGTTACAAATATGAGCAACCGAACCAGTATCAAATACCCAGGCACTACTACGAGCATTAGTAAGGTACACATCAATAACATGTATATCAAATATACCTTTGTTCACTTTGCCATCCTTCTTATCCGCCAAGTATTTGGGGCAGTTCTGTTTCCACTGACCATTTCCTTTGCAGTAGAAGCACTTAGTTTCAAGCTTGGGTCCAACTTTGGGCTTCTTCACGGGAGCGGTGATGTCTACTACACAACCTTCTTCTTGTAGACGTTGTTGGGCCTCCAAGTGCAGAGGTTTGTATGACAATAGCAAATTTCCCTCAAGTGGATGACCTAAGGTTTATCAATCCGTGGGAGGCGTAGGATGAAGATGGTCTCTCTCAAGCAACCCTGCAACCAAATAACAAAGAGTCTCTTGTGTCCCCAACACACCCAATACAATGGTAAATTGTATAGGTGCACTAGTTTGGCGAACAGATGGTGATACAAGTGCAATATGGATGATAGATAAAGGTTTTTGTTATTTGAAAATATAAAAACAGCAAGGTAACTAATAATAAAAGTCAGCATAAACGGTATTGCAATGCTAGGAAACAAGGCCTGGGGTTCATACTTTCACTAGTGCAAGTTCTCTCAACAATAATAACATAATTGGATCTCATAACTATCCCTCAACATACAACAAAGAGTCACTCCAAAGTCACTAATAGCAGAGAACAAACGAAGAGATTATGGTAGGGCACGAAACCATCTCAAAGTTATCCTTTCTGACCGATCTATTCAAGAGTCCGTAGTAAAATAACACAAAGTTATTCTTTCCGTTCGATCTATCATATAGTTCGTACTAGAATAACACCTTAAGACATAAATGAACCAAAACCCTAATGTCACCTAGATACTCCAATGTTACCTCAAGTATCCGTGGGTATGATTATACGATATGCATCACACAATCTCATATTCATCTATTAAACCAACACAAAGAACTTCAAAGAGTGCCCCAAAGTTTCTACCGAAGAGTCAAGACGAAAATGTGTGCCAACGCCTATGCATAAGTTCATGAGGTCACGGAACTCGCAAGTTGATCACCAAAACATACATCAAGTGGATCATGTGATATCCCATTGTCACCTCAGATAAGCACATGCAAGACATACATCAAGTATTCTCAAATCCTTAAAGAATCAATCCGATAAGATAACTTCAAAGGGAAAACTCAATCCATCACAAGAGAGTAGAGGGGGAGAAACATAATAAGATCCAACTATAATAGCAAAGCTCGCGATACATCAAGATCGTGCCAAATCAAGAACACGAGAGAGAGAGAGAGATCAAACACATAGCTACTGGTACATACCCTCAGCCCCGAGAGTGAACTACTCCCTCCTCGTCATGGAGAGCGCCGGGATGATGAAGATGGCCACCGGAGAGGGAATCCCCCCTCCGGCAGGGTGCCGGAACGGGTCTAGATTGGCTTTCGGTGGCTACAGAGGCTTCTGGCGGCGAAACTCCCGATCTAGGTTATTTTCTGGAGGTTTCAGTATTTATAGGAATTTTTGGCATCGGTCTCATGTCAAGGAGGTTCCCAAGTCATCCACGAGGTAGGCCCATGCACCCGTGGGGGGTGGGCGCGCCCCCCACCCTCATGGACGGCTCGAGACTCTTCTGGCCCAACTCTTTTACTTCGGGGTCTTCTTTTGGTCCATAAAGAATCGTCAAAAATTGGCACGTCAATGGGACTCCGTTTGGTATTCCTTTTCTGTAAAACTCAAAAACAAGGGAAAAACAGAAACTGGCACTGGGGTCTAGGTTAATAGGTTAGTCCCAAAAATCATATAAAATAGCATATAAATGCATATAAAACATCCTAGATGAATAATATAATAGCATGGAACAATCAAAAATTATAGATACATTGGAGACGTACCAAGCGACAACTTGCTTGCCATTCTTCTTGAAGTTCCTTTCTTTCCCTTGCCCTTTTTCTTGAAAATAGTGGTCTTGTTAACCATCAACACTTGATGCTCCTTCTTGATTTCTACCTCCGCCGATTTCAGCATCGCGAAGAGCTCGGGAATCATTTTCGTCATCCCTTGCATATTATAGTTCATCACGAAGCCTTTGTAGCTTGGTGGCAGTGACTAAAGAACTCTATCAATAACACTCTCAACTGGAAGATTAATTCCGAGCTGAGTCAAGTGGTTATGATACCCAGACATTTTGAGTATGTGTTCACTAACAGAACTATTCTCCTCCATCTTGCAGCTATAGAACTTGTTGGAGACTTCATATCTCTCAACCCGAGCATTAGCTTGAAATATCAACTTTAGCTCTTGGAACATCTCATATGCTCCGTGACATTCAAACCGTCTTTGAAGTCCCGGTTCTAAGCCGTAAAGCATGGCACACTGAACTATTGAGTAGTCATCAGATCGAGTCTGCCAGACATTCATAACATCTGCATTAGCTCCTGCAGCAGGTCTGTCACCTAGCGGTGCATCAAGGACATAATTCTTCTGTGCAGCAATGAGGATAATCCTCAAGTTACGGACCCAGTCCGTGTAGTTGCTACTATCATCTTTCAACTTAGCTTTCTCTATGAACGCATTAAAATTCAGGGGAACGGTACCACGGGCCATTGTCTACAACATAGATATGCAAAAACTAGTAAGACTAAGTTCATGATAAATTAAGTTCAATTAATCAAATTACTAATGAACTCCCATTTAAATAAACACCCCTCAAGTTATCTAAGTGATACATGATCCAAATCAACTAACCCATGACCGATCATCACGTGAGATGGGGTAGTCTTCAATGGTGAACATCTCTATGGTGATCATATCTAGTATATGACTCACGTTCGACCTTTCGGTCTCTAGTGTTCAGAGACCATGTCTGTACATGCTAGGCTCCTCAAGTTTAACCCAAGTACTCTACATGTGCAAAACTGTCTTACACCTGTTGTATGTGTACGTAGAGTCTATCACATCCGATCATCACGAGGTGCTTCGAAACGACGGACTTTGGCAACGGTGCATACTCGGGGAGAACACTTTCATCTTGAAATTTAGTGAAGGGATCATCTTATAATGCTACTGTCATTCTAAGCAAAATAAGATGCATAAAGGATAAACATCACATGCAATCAAAAAAATATGACATGATACGGCCATCATCATTTTGTGCTTTTGATCTCCATCTCCAAAGCATCGTCATGATCTCCATCTTCACCGGCTTTACACCTTGATCTCCATCATTGCATCAGGGTCGTCTAGCCAACTATTGCTTCTACAACTATTGCTAACGCATAGCGATAAAGTAAAGCAAGTACATGAAGCTTGCACTTCATACAATAATTAAGAGACATCCCTAAGGCTCTTGCCGGTTGTCGATATTACAAAACATGATCATCTCATACAACAGCGTATATCACATCACGTCTTGACCATATGACATCACAACATGCCCTGCAAAAACAAGTTAGACGTCCTCTACTTTGTTATTGCAAGTTTTACATGGCTGCTACAGGCTTCTAGCAAGAAATGTTCTTAACTACGCAAAAACCACAACAGTGATTATCAAGTTTGTTGTTTTGACCTTCTTCAAGGACCGGCCGTAGTCAAATTCGATTCAACTAAAGTAGGAGAAACAAACACCCGCCAACCACCTTTATGCAAAACAAGTTGCATGCTTGTCGGTGGAACCAGTCTCATGTATGTGGACATGTAAGGTTGGTTCGAGCCGCTTCATCCCACAATACCGCCGAATCAAAATAAGACGTTCGTGGTACGCACTATGACCATCACCACCCACAACTCATTTGTGTTCTACTCGTGCATATCATCTACGCATAGACCTGGCTCGAATGCCACTGTTGGGGAACGTTACATGGAAAACAAAAAAAATTCTACGCACATGCAAGATCTATCCATGGAGATGCATAGCTACGAGAGGGGGAGAGCATCCTCATACCCTTGAAGATCACCAAGCAGAAGCGTTTATCAACGCGGTTGATGTAGTCGTACGCCTTCACGATCAGTCCCGATCAAGTACCGAACGTATGGCACCTCCGCGTTCAGCACACGCTCAGCTCGATGACGTCCTCGCCTTCTTGATCCAGCAAGAGGGGCGAAGTAGTAGATGAGTTCCGGCAGCCCGACAGCGTGGTGACAGTGTTGGTGAAGAACAATCTCTGCAGGGCTTCGCTAAGCACAACAGAAACTATGACAGATGATAAACTAGAGGGACGGGGTTGCCGACACACGGCTTGGTGTATCTTGATGTGTTCCGGGTGCTAGCCCTGCCCCTCTATTTATATGTTGAGCCCTGGGGTCGAAACTTTGAGAAAGAGCCTCCTCAAAGTCGGTTTTTCCCACAAGGAAGAGTCCTTCTCGGACTTCCAGGACTAGACGCCACAGTCCTTGGCGTCTGGCCCAGACACCACGGGCCTCGGCGTCTGGCCTAGGGCCAGTCGCTCGGATCTCTGGCGTTTGGACCCTGACCTCTGCAAAACATCCTTTTGCACCGACCTAAGGCCCCGTGGGCCTTACCCCTTGGCCTAACCATATCATCCTATATATCAATCTTTACCTCCGGAACATTCTAGATCTCCTCATCATGTACGTGATCTCATCAGGGACTCCGAACAACATTCGGTCACCAACATACATAATTTATATAATACTATATCGTCAACGAACGTTAAGTGTGCGGACCCTACGGGTTCGAGAATGATGTAGACATGACCGAGACATTTCTCCGGTCAATAACCAATAGCAGAACCTGGATTCCCATATTGGTTCCTACATATTCTACGAAGATCTTTATCGGCCGAACCTTATGACAACATACGTAATTCCCTTTGTCTGTCGGTATGTTACTTACCGAGATTCGATCGTCGGTAGCTTCATACCTAGTTCAATCTCGTTACCAGCATGTCTCTTTACTCGTTCCGTAATACATCACCCCGTAACTAACTCCTTAGTCACTTTCCTTACAAGCTTCTTGTGATGCTGTATTACTGAGAGGGCCCAGAGATACCTCTCTGTCATACAAAGTGACGAATCCCAATCTCGATTCACGCCAACTTAATAGACACCTTCGGAGATACCTATAGAGCATCTTTATGATCACCCAGTTACGTTGCGACGTTTGATAGCACACAAGGTATTCCTCGGGTATCCGGGAGTTGTATGATCTCATGGTCAAAGGAATATGTATATGACATTAAGAAAGCAGTAGCAATAAAATGAACGATCATACGCTAAGCTAACAGATGGGTCTTTTCCATCATATCATTCTCCTAATGATGTAATCCGGTTATCAAATGACAACTCATGTATATGGTTAGGAAACCTTAACCATCTTTTGATCAACGAGCTAGTCTAGTAGAGGCTCACTAGGGACACAATATTTGTTTATGTATCCACACATGTATTTAAGTTTCCGATCAATACAATTCTAGCATGAATAATAAACCTTTATCATGAACAAGGAAATATAATAATAAAAACTTTATTATTGCCTTTAGGGCATATTTCCATCATATTTCACGAGGAAGAAGGCACCAAACAGAGGTGAGAGAGATTTTTCATGTTAAGCCCACGCGAATAGAACTTGGTCCCACCTGTTGTATTCAAGTACTCTGTCAGGGTGGTGTAAGATCATATTGCAATGTATAGATGGAACAAATCAATTCACATATTTACACAACCGATCGACACATGAATCTAGACTTTGGAGCGAATGGCGGACGCGGTGCCGTTACATGCCCTTGCCACTAAAAAAGCGCTTTCACCTTACTCTTTATTGGAGTCACATCTACAAACATATTGAATCTGTCGTAGATCAAGTGTGGGACTATCCAAATTCTCCGCTGGGATGACACTTGTTCCAAACAGAGTATCAATGATGGATCTGTACGGGCGACCAATGCTAGTACAAGATTGTCGTGTTTCAGTGGGCAAAATAGCTCTTCTCTTTTGGAACCCGTGTGTTTCTAGCAGAGGTTGTCGACGTCGGAATACCTCTCTTAAGAGTGCTAAAGTGTGAATTTTCACCCAAGTGACTCTTGGGTTGGGAAGATTGTGATCATGTAGACGCCAATCCTTTTCTTTTTTATTACTCTAAACATTATTTTGATGCTTTATACATCCTCTTATATTCCCGTTGATCTTCTACACACATGCTTATTTTGTATTCTAATTTTTAGTAAAACATCTACTTGCGGAGCATGTCTTGTCATACTCACCTTTGCTTCCTCTGTATTTTTGATGCAGTTATAAATTTACATAAGCCCGGGAAATGTCGTCATCCATAACAGTCTTGACCAACAAAGGAAGTGACTAGAAAATCTTATGTAATTCTTCAGCTATTTGCAAATGTAAAGAAATTTGTAAAGTGAATATATGGACTTTCATGTTCCGCTGTTGGCTAATGCTTGCTTAAACTACGCCTTTGTGTGCGTATAGATTATCGATCTATACACGCATGACTACTGTCTTGCCTAGGCCTGGTCTCGAGACGCAACATCAGGTATGCTTGAGTTTGTTGGGTTTTCTTGTATTTGTATTTTAGATTTGCATTTGCGGTTGACTTATCTCCTCGCAACGACACATATTTGATATATTAAGCATGTTTGCAATGAAATTAACTGGTGTGTAGTTCAAAAAGTGTTGGTCGTTGATGCCGACCGGCTTCAGGTTCGATGATGGTACGAGATCTCACACTCTGATTGATCATTTCACATTACCATAACTATCAAGGAAGCCATATGTTGCATCTGTCCCGAGAAACTTTTAGGTGAAACATCCATCCACATCGCTTCCTTGCTAGTCAGGTAGTCACAAATATAAATATTTTTAGTATTTGTTGAGTTGTCTACTTATACTGATATTGGTTTAGTTTAGATGCGGAATATGTCATACATTCCAATTTGTTGCATCAACCAAGAGGGAATGCTCAACGCTGACATCTCATGGACACATGCAACAATATTCGAACCAATCAATCATTGATTATTGTGTAGGATCATTGCTCGAGTATGCGTGACAATGGAGGACATGTGCCGTCATTTATTCTTTTGCTTTTTAAGACTAGCCTGGCATTGAAGGCCAACAAGGGTAGATGAGCTCTATACCAAGTCCGACGTTGTCCTGGACAAGATCAAATTGGTGATGCATCTGTACCACCTCGATGGCGTCGAGGCCTAGAAGGCGGGAGCTGATCGTCTGTATGATCTTATACCAGATGTCAGAGCACTAGAAAAGAAATATGTCAAGAAGAAAGCAACAACACGACATCCAAAATGCACCTCCAACATATCACGAGTCGAGTATCGAGTTCCCCACTCGTGACTGTAGCTAAATGCGATGTCTCTGAGTCTAAAGGCGTCGCTCCAAAGACCGACAGAACGTCGACCCACTGGACCGTAAGGCGGGACCCCGAGAGTGCACCACTCACTTCACGTCATACAAAACTAAGAATTTCACGCGGATTAGGTTATATCAACACCATCTTACATACCTAGATGTTCTTTATGCGTGTGTTTGGTTTGAGAACCAAAGTTGCATGAACCAAATGTGATGGTTGGTATATATAGCACTATAACAACTATGAGTTACAGTTTCATAGTACAATTGCTCTCACTTTTCGGTCGTATTTGATTTTTGCGCAGTGCAATGAGTGATCTACAATATGTCCATTACGTACAACGTACATGTGATATTAACGCAAAGCAAACGGCATATGCCAATGGAATAAAGTCGCCACAATGGCTTTCAAGGAAACAAAGCGTATAAAGGCTCGCACCTCCTACCCCGTGCCGGAGTTACCG
>NC_041388.1:506696737-506726741 GCF_002162155.2 Triticum dicoccoides
GGATCCCACCCGCCCGCTCCGCGCGCCTCGAACCCTAGCCCCAGCCCTCGCCATGGCACCGCCTCTCGCCGCGGCAGTCGCTCTTCCCCTCGGGCCTCTGCCGCCGCGCCTGGCGTCGGCAGGGACGGCGCAAGCAACGGTGAAGTTTCTCTCGGTCTTTTCGCACTCTCCTTCCTTTCCATGCGTACATCGATTGGCGGGTGCTGTGGGTAGATCTGTATTGGATTGGTTAACTGGTCGATTAGATGCTACCAGGCTGCGGTTAGGTATTACTACTTCGGCAGGACTGGCCCCGTGCTTCGGGTGAAAGCTTTGGTAGTACCTCTGTACCTACAGTGTATTTGATAGATTGAGAGTTAAGTCTCTAGCTCTAGGGTTAGAGCTTTTGACTCTGGGGATTGTGCTAAACTGAGCTTTTGACTCTCCATTTGGTATAATACGATAGCTCAACGGTAGCCTCTAAGGAATTCAGGTACATATTATTGCTCTGGATGATGCTATTTTCTGTGAAGCATAGGTGCTCCGTTCATACGACTAGCTGTAGGCTATGAGGTCTCTGTTATGTAAGGCTATTAGCATGTCCATCTGCTTCACACGTACCCCAATATACACACATCAAATGCTTCTCCATGAGCATAAGACTGCCGTTTGGAAACCTTAATTACTATAATACTGAACAATAGTTTCATATGCAAACGGTGTAAAATAATATTTCATATTTTCAGTCAAAGTATGTTAGCTGGTTTGCTCCTTGTGCAGTGATGCTGTGTTCTTGATTTTCTTACTTCTATCACATCGACTCTTGATAATGTCTCGTGTCAGCATGCTGATTGATAACTATCTGCTTCAGTCTCATAAGTTGTCTACATGGCATATGCCCCACAGTTGTCTTTCTTTCATGGTATTAGCCCCGCCTTCACTATCTCAAAACCTTCCATTTCCAGTTTAATGCTAACAAGAGGATATATTTTGCAGACTCAGTGGGTTTTATCGGACAATCTGTTGATACATCCCAAGCGGTAAAGTTATTTAAGAACATCTGAATAATTTTAGTTTAATTTAATTCAAGCTAACTGTTTTATGTACAAACAACTTTGTTTTCTGCTCTTGGCTTATCCATGCGAATGAATTCAATCCCAGGTAGTTGGATTTAGAATATCTGGTCAAGAGGATGATCCGTACGCCCAAGAGGTTAGTGATGTTTCTGAATGCCAGTCTTCTGGACAGGGGAGTTTGCGTCTCACAGTGCACAGTGGCGGCTCAGTTCAGGCAGATGTTCAGAGACTTGAGTTGGTGGGGTCCCTAGAGATTGACCATAGTTCTGATGGACTTCAGGGTAATGGAGCTCTGATGGCTTCTAGAAAGAATCAGGCTGTGAATGCAAATTATCTTCTGAATTTCCAGTATGATCCTATTTCTCGACCGCAGCCTCATGGCCCTAGAACATATCCACCGAGAAGGCAAAGGAAGATTAAGCCTTACAACAAGGACTTGTTCCTCCAAGCAAATTTTAAGTTCGTTGTGTTGGATACTGGAAATTATCAGATTGATTCAATGGATCCTGATAAGATGCTCCAGTGGGAAGATATCATCTGTGTAAGATATTGTAGCCCTTCTGAGGTGCGATGTCCAATTTGTTTGGAAAGCCCGCTGTGCCCGCAGATTACATCATGCGGTCATATCTATTGCTTTCCATGCATTTTGCATTATTTACTAATGGGTAAAGAGGATTACAGAGGTGAGTGCTGGAAGAAGTGCCCACTGTGTTTCATGATGATATCTGCAAAAGAGTTGACCACCATCTTTGTCACTCAACTTCAGCATTTCCATATTGGCGACAATGTGACCTTCGCACTTCTGGGGCGGTCAAAAAATTCACTCACTCCTTTTCTTAGGAATTCGCCTAGTGAATATTCTTCTTTAGATGAAGATCCTTGCAATGTTTTCTCCAAGTTCATTCTGACATCTGATGTTGCGCTCTCCGTTAGAGGGGCAAAATCAGATCTCAGTAATTGGTTGCAGATGGCTGACTTAGGCCTTGTTGATGACTTGGAGAAACTTCCATATGTTTCTGCTGCTTTGGAGCAACTGGAAGAAAGGATGAAATACTGGTCTGAGTTCAGATATTACAGTAGCAGTCCTCTAAAAAATAGCTCCTCTCCTATCTCTAGTACCAAATTGAAGAACTCTGATAATCCGAAAACTTCACATACGAACAGTGGGCATAAACTCTCCCCTCTTTCAGATGGAGATATTATTACCGGTGTTTCAGGGCTTTCTGTTTCACCCCTATATATTAACTCCAAAAAGGGAGCGCCACAAAAAATGGAAGAGAGACATGCTGTTGCGGTTGATTCAAATGAACAAGACTCATACACATTTTACCAGGTTTGTGTCATGCCTGAGACTATGTGATGCTGATTCTCCAAGTGCTCAAGGTTTGGTGTTTACAAATTTTTTAATTTTAAAATCTTGTTGCAGGTGATTGATGGTCAGCACCTAATTCTTCATCCATTGAACATGAAATGCCTTCTTAACCATTTTGGAAATTCTGATATGCTTCCACCAAGGTAATATAGGATTTTTTTTATTCCCTAAAGTCTGGAAACCCAGACAATCTGTTGTCATTATTTTATTGCTATTGTACAACTATTGTAATGGTTAAATTGCATCCTAATGATGAACTTTGGAATATTAAATTTTGTACCAGAAAGAGTTCATTTTGCTTGATCTGATAACCAGTCTTACTAGAACTTTGAGGTATTAGATTTTGCACCAAATATAATTCATTTTGCTTGATCTGGTAACCAGTCTACAAACCAAGTTTTGGCTCCCTTCTCATTGGAAACATTCATGATATCGGTAACTGGTACCATACCAGTCAGGTGCTGAGTAGGGTTAAATAGGCGAATTAGTTAGTTAATCGGAACATTGCTCATTGGTAGCATGGTAGCTTGCTGGCACATGAAAGGAGGATGGATGTAGCGGCAGGAAATAGGTTCTTAATGGAGGGGTTAGTGACCGTCCATGAGCCTAGTGGCTTTGTACTCCCAGGTTGGGTTAGTTTTATCAACCTTAGAAACCCGAGACATCACTTAATCAGGATGAGTAGGGTTAAATAGGCGAATTGGTTAGTTAATCGGAACATTGCTCATTGGTAGCATGGGAGCTTGCTGGCACATGAAAGGAGGATGGATGTAGCGGCAGGAAATAGGTTCTTAATGGAGGGGTTAGTGACTGTCCATGAGCCTAGTGGCTTTGTACTCCCAGGTTGGGTTAGTTTTATCAACCTTAGAAACCCGAGACATCACTTAATCATGTGGCGTGAATGCTGTTGTTGTTTCAGACATGCTCTGGTGCTTGGGCCTACAACAACATGCCAGACCTAGAGGTGTCCATGAGTCGTAGATGTTTGAATGCTCCAGAAGAGTTACATGCTAATGTTTCTTGATCAGAGAAAAAAGAGATATAAAGCGACATGTTGTATTGGATTTGCCCGAAGTCGAAGGTAAGGAAAACATGATGTTTAGTGCACACTGCGAATGTTTGGAATGAAGAACTCATATATATGATCATATAATTATACACATGATTCTAATTGTATGAAATTCCTATAGAATCCGTTTTTCCAGAGAAGCCCCAACTCTTGCAGTTGACAGATGCTAAACAAAGTTTCTAAGACTAAAACATATAAAACTAGCTAAATACCCGTGTCACGGGACAATAAAACATATAGTAAATAACTAAACAATTAATCAAACAATTTTCTCTTATCACATTATATCTCTCCACATGTTGACTGAATGACTGATGCACGATGGCTATGTGGAACACACCCACTTTCCAGCATCTATCATCTCACACAACCCTCTAGGCCCCTTCCTTCCTATTCCATGTCTGCTTCATTGTCATATTTTCTGCATCTGTCAAATCTATGACATGGCTTATCACCCCTGCCGAAGAATGGCCACTCATTATGCACCTCAATAAACTTGAGCTGGGAGGATATGCTCTGTTGTCGAACAATACCTACAAAAGGTGTAAAAATATCAGGCCAACATAGCTAGATCAAAGGTTGGAGACTGGAGTCCATGCAAAAATAGTTATTATCATGGTATTCGGTCATAGGATTATCTTCCTTCCACAAAATTAATTGTTCCGCAGTTTAACTAACTAATTCCCAGCCAAACCCCCAGACCTTGGTGGTTACCTCATTGCTGCCTGCATGGGCGGGGACGGTAGCAGTGAGTGTTGGCGGTTAACCTTGTTGCCGCCTGTGTGAGCCAGGAAGGCAGCAGTGGGCAGTGGCGGCACATCCAGCATCATGGGCTCTTCATGGGTCATTGTTCTATGTGGTGAGTATCATGCCTTTCGTCACAAGCAAACCTAAGAAATTCGCTTGTGGTGAAAGGTTGCTTGCGAAGAAGTGCATAACCAATCTAAAATTGCCTTCCGACCTTTGGATTAGAGGAAAAAGTTACTGGAAAACACAAGCCACAATGAATTTACCAACGCGGTTGGAGAGGTTGTCGATCAAGGCGACGAGAGGCCACATGGATCCTAATTCTACAATCACATACAAAGATCAGCTGCAGGTGACCCATCGTTAAAAACCCAGACAAGATTAGAAACATGTATCAATTACTGGAGCAAACACTTACATGATTACTTTATATTACCTGAACATGAGGGTGGTGCAGAATCCAGCCTTAGTGCTACCGATCCAATGTTCATGAACCCTGCCCAAATACGAGCCACACCTTGGTGCATATTAGTTTTACTCCTGCCATAGAAGAGGGATGGTGACATGCAACACACATGTATAAACAAATGAATCCTTTATTAATTGCGCAAGTGCTGATGAAGTAACTTCATGCTTCTTTCGGTAATCAAAGGTAAAATGTTATGTACTCTGGTAGTTAATTTCTAGCAAGGTGTGCCGATGGTGCTTTAATGATGCGGAGACACCAGTGACGGCGACATGTATTACGTTTGGGAGAGGGAGAGACTGGTAGGCGGGGTAGATGGAGAAGCGAGTGCAGTCGGCTTAGAGGACGTCCTTCGGGAAGAGAAGGCGGGGATCTAGGAGATATACATGTTTGTTGCGACTGGGGGCGAGCAAGTGCTAACAAGGAAAGAAAAGTAAAAGGAAAGGTGATGATGGCCAAAAAATCGGTGCAGTAGTAAAAAACCAGAAATTAGGGAGGAGGTGGGGTATGGATTTGAAAACAAATCGTGGGGGTTGAGGCAATCGCTGGAGGGAGCTGGAGGCGATATAGGAGCGTCAAATATGATTGCTGTGGTTACCCTGCATTGTGTGTTTCACAAACCGCTGCATCATTTATTTATGCATATGCTACATACAAAAAGGCACACACAACACATAGGAGCAGTGCGGCGCTACATATGGCTACTGTGTTACTCCCTCCGTTTCAAAATGTAAGACACTTGCCATCGGGAGAGCCGCTTGGGGGAAACGTCGGCGTCGGCGTCGGCGTCGAGTCCAGGCAGCGGCGGCGGCGAGTCCAGGCGGCGTCGAGTCCCTGCGACGGCGGAGGAGGCTGGAGCAAGGCTGTCTTCTGTATCGCTGGAGGTGGAGGAACGTTGGAACCTGCCTGATGTTTTTTTTTGAATCGGGCATTACCCCTTTCCATTACTGCGACATAACGGAAATACATCAATGTCCAGAAAATGAGGCGGGAAAGAGGAAAGCGGTTCAAGCATCGCTGGGAAACCCACCGCGAGGACTCGCCATCGAGATTACTCACTGTGGGGCGAAAACCAGACGACACTATTACACTAAATCACTACCACCAAACCACTGCACTGTCTAGTTTTAGACCACAGATAGATCGCTCACATGTGAGCATCAAAAGAGAACGACCCCACGCAGGGGGGATAGACGAACCAAACTGATATCCTAGGCTGAGACGGAGAAGATGTCATCCATCAACGAGCCCCATCTTCCTGGTACACGGTAGCACATATTTGCATCAGCCTTCAAGCGTTGTTCTTCAGCATGATCCCCCCAGTCCTCAGATCAGACGCATCCTCCTGCTTCATCAGACCTGCCCAGTAACATAGAAGAGCACAAGTGGAAAATATGAATTCAAACGGAGTTTTAAGTGATCTAAACTCAAATGTAGCTCTATTACGACAGGTCCATACCGATGTTTGGTTTTCTATCGGGCCGTTATTGGGCTCCCGAGTCCCAGTCGTGTCCAAGCCGTATCTAGGCGGTATCCTGTAATTTTTTTTTTTTGCTTTTTATAAAGTTCAAAAAGAGTGGGATACTGCAGGATACGCGTATCACGGTGTATCCACCCGTGTCCTTGTGTCCCATCATACTAGGACGGCCATATGGCACTTCTAGCTGTGTCTGTGCTTCTTAGCTCTTCACCAGTGTCCAGTGAGGCAATGCTAGTAGCTTGAAGATCTTTTTTTCTCGAAACGGAGGCAAATGATTTGCCTCATCGATTAATTAAGAAGAGAATTGCCCGGTTCAAAGTGGATGAGCTCTCAGCTCAGTGTTCATAGTGCAGTGCTGCCTCCTAGCCGGCGCGGGTTTGAACCTCGGTTCTTACACGGGTCTCACATCTCCTTCTCTATTAAAAATCAGTAGGGGCTTCTCCCCCTACTGGTCTAGTAGCTTGAAGATCTTGATTTGTGCAGAAATTGTATGCGGTCTTTTGGTCAAATCAAAAGGTGTTTGTGCTTTTCAGTTTATAAAGTTGGAGTGGTTATTTAGTTTTAGTGTTGTCTCTATATGTGAACTGATTTATTTTGTATGTCTAGTATGATAACAGATTCAGGTTGGAGAGTGTTTTTGTGTGAGTTCTGAGTGCTGCTTGTGTTCTCTAATGATACTGTCCCACCTTGTACAGAGTGACTGGAAAAATCTTGGAGTTGGAAACTATAACACAGTCCGAGGCTTCAAGAAAACGCTACCGCTTCTTAAGCCACTTCTCATTAACTACAACGTTCCAGGTAAATCTCGTGCGCAAATCTAGTCTTGCTTTTGATCCTATTCTGACCTTTTATAACGCAAACGTTACAGTTCTGCGAAATTGACCTGAGTGATATGTTACCTCCTATCTCATTGGCTCCATTCATGGATGAAATCAAAAGGCGCGAGAAACAAAGAATGCAAACTGCCAAGAAGGTCTGATCTATTATTGCTTGGTGTTTGATGCTTATATTGTTTTGTTAAAAATCATCAGCATCCTGTGCATCTGTGGTTATTTGTGACGGTCTAACTTCGGAAAAATGAGTTCCTATGTAGCAATTGGGTTCGGAACTGCAACGACGAGTCCTAACACTGTTACATGTTTTTGGATCTCGGCTCCTGTTGCATACAGCCGCTGCCTGGACTATCGCATCTGATTTTCAGTCTCTATCTTGTCGAGAAAAAAGAATGAAAGAAAAGGAGATATCTGCACTTAACAAGTATACAACATCAATTAATGGGGATATGTACCACCTAAGTTTAGCTTGGTAAAAGGTGCCCTACAAACAATACTGATGTATTCCATTTTTAATTTAAAATTGGTCAAGCTTTATAAAGTGTAACTTAAGATAAACCTAAAGTGAAAAACCAGAGGGAGTAGTTGGCAGGTAGCCATTTCTGTGAAATTGGTTTCTGAAGCAACCAGAGTATATTCAAGAGTACAATTGGTACACCCAATGGTTTTGTGTGTGCGTCTCTTTTCTCATAGTTGAGGGAAGCTAAAAAATGTTTTGTTTTTGACCATTGCTGCTACATATACTATGAAAAACTTGTTGTAAAGGCACATAACTATCAGTCATCTTTGCAATGACATGTACAAAAAGGCCTCTTATTTATTGCTCAATATATTTTAAAACTTCAAACATCCATCCTGGTAATCCTGTGCCTGCTACTGCTTAGATGGAAGCTGACGAGTTTAAATTTACCAGGAATAAGATCGATCTAATATTTAGATGTCTCATGCATGACAATACATTCTTACTGTTTTCTAGGAAGAAAAGGACAGGGTGAAGGCCGAAGTAGCTGCTGCTGCGCAGGAATCTGCTATGCGTTTTGAATATACAAATTTCTCTCGTACTCAGAGCGATGTTATGTTCTCTCTCGATGACTTTGAAGGTAAATTTTGTAGCTCATTATATACCCTGTGTTATGTTCAGAACTGATATATCTTCACCATGGGCGACATCTAGAAATTTGGCCCAACCTCAGCCAGATTGGAATTGATAAAGGAAATTCCTTCTCTATATACTCCCTCCGTTCACAAATATAGGAAGTTTTGGATATTTCAATATGGACTACATACGGAGTGAAGTGAATGGACAAACACACTAAAACGTGTCTATATACATCTTATTCAGAAAAAAGTTAGAACATCTTAATTGTGAATGGAGGTAGTATGTAGTACTGCATACTACGATATTCCAACATTTTGTGTTCTCTTCATGTTTGCAATTCTGCACGAGTGCCTTACACACGGATATTTCTCACTGAAGCTCTGGGAAATAATGCTGCTGGACCATCAACGAGTCCACCGGCCGGTGAACGTAAACTTTTCTCCGATGTTACACGGCTTGGTTTCGCGTCTGCGCAAGACTCGCCTCCTCTGAGAGCTGAAACTGGAGACGCCAATAATGAAATCACAAGGGATCAAGGTACGCCCCACCATAACCAGGTCATTTTATATATGTAATCTGTACTAATAAAATCCTCGCATAACTGTGCTGCTTGTTGTGCAGGGCCGGTATCAGCGTCTTCCGTGTCCTTTGCCAGCATCTTATCTTCCACCAGAGCTGCTGCGGACAGCAGCGTCGAGACGCCTAAACCAAATGGAGTCGGAAAGGCGGGCAAGAAGCGCACCAAGGTGCTCTTATCGACCGGTGGTGGCCGCCGATACTAGAGGAACGCTATGCTGGAAAACATTTTACCATTTCCTTTATAGCTCATGAACAATGTGTATAGTGCAGAAGTTGGATTTCTTATTATACTGTTAAAGGGGTGTTGGTGTTTGCACATACCTAATTTTATTTTTGTGATGCGAGTCCTCCCCTCCCCCCTTCTCCGCACGGAAAAATAATTACGCCCACACATGCAGTACGAAACTAGGAAAATCACCAAGTATGGTAAAACATCGTGGTAATCGTTGTTTATATGGTTGTTTATGAGATTTTTATTCACTGATCGTTGTTTATACGGTTGACACATCTTCTAATTTGTTGATACGAGAAGCAAATTATTGTGCGGAGGGATCAATATATCTCACATAAGCCAAGTGGTAGATCCTGGGATTCTTTCCTAGAATTCCAACAATTTCTTCCTTCATATAATTCCAACAATTTCTCCAGCTCCTTGATAGTTCGTGAGTACTAAGCAGCCGAATGATTTGAAAAACAAATCATGTAATAATGCAATAACTCTCTTATATTAAGCTTGTAATGATACCTCACAATTCAAAAGACCACACTGAGGAATTCTCTTATCAATCACATGAATTATTATTATTGCAATATTTTTCTAATGGTAAAGATTGCACCATAGCACCTTCTACTTCTAATAGGCCATGAACTATCGACAGAGAAGGATAATTTGATTCACTTTTTTTCATTGGTTTTAGGGGAAGACCAAAGATTTTACGCGACTAGTCCGCCTGAAAAATTAAAAAGAGAAAAAGTGAAACAACACAAAGGTTGTGGAGGAGCAACTGCACTTTGCTGATACAATGTGTACATCACAAGTGTTGAAGGAACAACTTCAGGGCCTCTTTGGATTGAAGGATTTTCATAGGAATATTGGAGGATTCCAATCCATTAGATTTTTTTCCTAAAGAAGCCATTTGGATCAAAGGAACTACACCTCCAAAATCCCTATGGATTGCATTCCTACACCTCAATCATATAGGAATTTCAACATCCACTATAACCTCTTTTTTACACTGATTCACGTAGGATCGAGGCACTTTTCCTGTGTTTTTCCAGTATTCCATCCAAATGACCATTCTTGCAGTTTTCCTCTGTTTTGTAATCCTCTGTTTTGTACCTACAATCCCGTCAAATTCCTGTGTTTTTTGAATTCATATGTTCTCTAATCATGTGATCCAAACAAGCCCTCAACGTGTTGCGCTAGATATCGCTCTAGAGACGAATGTAGGTCGATATGGCAGCAAGAGTTCAATCCAGAACTCCTAGAGCACAAGATCTACTCCAAGATCTTAGATAAGAACAAGTTCTACTATAGGTAGTGGCTACATAGTATGGTTTACAAAGTAGAGGTGAGGACCTCTATTTATAGGGCTTTGGGAAGCCTTCACATACTTCTACTTATAGCTGGAACACTCTAGAGAACATTATTTAGGATTCATCTCTCTACTCACAACTACTTATAACTAGAGAACTCTAGAAATAGCGGGCAGGGTAAAGAAAACAAAGAAATACTACACTAGGGTGGAGGCATCTAGAAGTAGCCAAACTGATCTGGCATGTGTTTTTCTTTCTTCTCATCTAGTGTTCCTCGTCATTCTCCCCTGGTTGTTTGGAACTCGCCCTCGAGTTATCTTCATAAAGCGCTTCTTCTGGATGGTAGAGAGTCACGTCCGCAACATTGAAAGTGTTAGATATACCCATGTCACTTGGAAGATCTATCACATAAGCATTATCATTTATCTTCCTCACGATAGAGAGGGGTCCATACCTTCACTGTCTAAGTTTCTCTTTAACACCTAAAGGCAACATCTCTTTTCGGAGGTAGACCATCACCTTATCACCGACTTGGAATGATTTTGGCCTCCTTCTGCAATCAACAAGTTGTTTATATTTCTGATTTTGTGCTTCCAAAGTACCGCGAATCTCTTCAAATAACTCAGTGTAATTATCAGGAAAGGACAATGCTGATTTTGAGTTTCCCCTTGATGGTAGCTTCACCAGGTCCCCCACATGTGTTGGAACTTTAGTTTAGACAATGGAAAAAAGGGCTCCCTCCCGTGGATCTATGCTTGGAGTTATTGTAGGAGAACTCTGCAAGAGATAAAGCAAAATCCCATTGCCCCTTTCTTTATCCACAAATGCAACGGATCAAATTACCCAAAAACTTGTTCACCACTTCCGTTTGTCCATCTGTTTGTGGATGAGCAGTGCTAGAAAATTTCAATTCAGTGTTGAATTGCTTCCACAAAGTGAGCCAAAATGCGGCAAGAAACTTGCTATCACGGTCTGAGATGATGGACCTTGGTACTCCATGAAGTCGGACCACTTCTCGAAAGAATAGGTTTGCCACATGATGAGCATCCATTGTCTTGCAACATGGGATGAAATGAGCCATCTTAGAGAATCTACCCATGCCCACAAATACAACATCACTTCCTCTTCTTGTTCTTGGCAAGCCCAAGATGAAGTCCATAGAGATGTCCTCCCATGGAGCAACAAGAATAGGCAAAGGCATGCATAACCATGTGTTCTAGACTTGGCCTTTACAGGTTTGACACATGGGACACCGCTGAACAAACTTTCTAGCATCTCTCTTTAGTTGTGGCCAAAAGCAGTGAGCTTCCAGGTTAGCGATAGTCTTGTCCCGTCCAACATGGCCACTAAGATCACTTGAATGGAGTTCTCTAATTAGTTTGTCATGCAGAGAACTCCTTGGGATGCACAAACGGTCATTTTTGAAGAGATAGCCATCCTACACCAAATAGTCGTCACCTAATGGCTGGCCGTTGATGTGATTCACCGAAACATGGCCAAAGTCTTCATCATCCTCATACAACTCCTTTATTTGATCCATGCCTGGAAGTTCAGCTTCAAAAGAAGTCAAGAGGCATGCACGACAACTCAAAGCATCAGCCACTCGGTTAGTTATCCCAGATTTATGCACAATCAGATAGTTAAACCTCTCCAAATATGCTGCCCATCTTGCTAGCATGCGGTCAACATGTTTTTGATTTCTAAAATGCTTCAAGGATTGATGGTCGCTATAAACAATGAACTCTTTAGGCAGCAAATAGACTTCCCAAGTTTTCAACGCTCTGAAAACGACATATAATTCCTGCTGATAGGTACTCCATTTCTGTCTAGCTTCACTTAACTTCTCACTAAAGAAAGCAATGGGCTTCCTTTCTTGAGATAGGACAGCTCCAATGCCTACTCCCCTTGCATCACACTCCAACTTAGAAGTCTTGTTGAAATCAGGTAGTACCAAGACAAGAGCTTGTGATAGTTTTTGTTTAATCTCGTTGAAACTAGCTTCAACTGCTTCTGTCCATTGGAACTTTTCTTTCTTCAAACACTCGGTAATTGGTGCCATGATAGTGCTGAAATTCTTCACAAATCGCCTATAGAAAGTTGCAAGGCCATGAAAACTTCTTACCTCAGAAATGGTCTTCGGAGTTGGCCACTCTTGGATTGCTTCAACCTTAGAATCATCAACATGAATACTGTCACATGTTATGACAAATCCTTGGAAAAGAAGTTGTGTTTGCAGGAAAACAATTTTCTTCAAGTTGAAGTAGAGCTCATTTTCCCTTAGTACTTCTAGCACCTTCCGAATGTGATCAAAGTGTCTAGTCTCATCCTTGCTATAGATCAAGATGTCATCGAAATAGACCACAATAAAGTGGGACAAGAAGGTGTTAAGGCATATCTCTCTCGATGTAGTTTTGGTGATTGATGACAACATGCACTACAAAAAAAGACACATCCATGACATTTTGGGCTGAACAAATTGTTTTCTGTCATACATATGACACTTCTATGATGATAATTGTGACAAAACCCGGTATCATCATAGATGTGGTGGGCTCCTACTTCTATGACAAAAAATCATGACAGAAAATGGGCTTTTCGTCCTGGGCGGGCTGGAGACGCAGCTGCATGACATTCTTTGGGCCGTTCATGACAGAAAAAACCGTGGTAGAAGCGGGGGGGAGGAAAATTTCGGGGAGTTCCCGGTTACGGTGGGAGGTTGGGACCGAGCGATGCGCGTTTCTCTCGTACACGTACGCGCGTGTGTGCGAGGCGTTGGCTCTAACTGAACCCGAGCGAGGCGTTGGGCTCTAACTGAACCTGAGCGATTGCACTGCAGGCTACGCGTTACTGAACCCGAGCGATTGATCGATGGCTGTTAACTGAACCCGATCGAGCGATTCCTTCGCTACTATTTCTAACTGAAGCCGATCGATACTGCCTCTGGGATGAACAGTGAGCGTTGCGGGGGGTTTGGATGAACAGTGAGCGGTGGCGTTGCCTCTGGATGAACAGGACCCCGTGGTGTGGTGGAGGGCTGGATGAACAGTAGACAGTGGAGGGGTGCCCGTGGAGGGGTGGTTGAACAGGACCCCGTGGTGTGGAGGGCTGGATGAATAGTAGACGGTGGAGGGGTGGTTGAACAGTAGCCGGTGGAGTAGCGCACGGTGGAGGCTGGATGAACAGGAGCCTGTGGAGGCTGGAGGAGGTCGACGGTAGCCCGTGGAGGCTGGAGGAGGTCGACGGTGGAGATGAACAGTATCCCGTGGAGTCCCGTTTTGCGGTACGCCACACGCCTCCCGATGAATAGGACCCCCGTTTCGACCGTAGGAGGTCCGTTTCGTCCGTTTTGCGGTACGACACACCCCTCCCGATCAACATGACCCCCGTTTTGACCGTAGGAGGTCCGCTTCATCCATTTTGCGGTACGCCACACCCCTCCCGATCAACAGGACCCCCATTTTGACCGTAGGAGGTCCGTTTCCTCCGTTTTGTGGTACACCAGACCCCTCCCGATCAATAGGACCCCGTTCATGCCTCGTTTACATCGCCTGTTCCGTCCAAGCCCTCCCGATGAACACGACCACGCATTCCATTCCGACCCAGCCGGTTGGCTCCCACGCGTTCCATTGCCTCCCGATGAACACGACGCATTCCGTTGCCTCCCCATGAACACGACGCATTCCGTTGCCTCCCCATGAATACGACGACGATGCTGTTTCTCCGTTCCGACCCAGCCATGTACACGAGCCCTGGCCGTACGTATGCGCAAGTAGGCATTTGAGACCCCGCCCGTATGTACACATACGTGGCCGTATTTTCTTTCTTGCACCCTGGCCGCTATACGTACGTGTACATGCTACGTGCGCGCCTCTACTACGACACGTACGCGCCTCTACTACGACACGTGCGCGCCTTTACATCCACCAGTATATATGTGCGTACACGTTCACGACCAGAATGACAACGCTACGTACGCTTCGACTAGGTGGGTCTCGACTGTCAGGCACTTCCTTGCCTGCGAAGATGTAGCTGGTGGGTCCCAGTAGTCAGGGGGACGAATCGTTCTTTTCCCGGACGCACTTCCTTGCGTGCGAAGATGTAGCTGGTGGGTCCCAGCAGTCAGGGGCAAATGTTTTTTTCATGAAATACGGTGGCCCGTCCGGTGGGTCCCCGCTGTCATGTGGAGGAATAATTATTTTGCACGTAATAAGGAGGCACTTCCTTGCTGCGGCTGTGGACCCAGCTGTCAGCCTCTCCACGTACAGTCCACGGCCGATGGAAGCCTTTCCTTGACCATGTTGACCATGCCGCGCCGAGAGCACCAGGGCGGTGGACGACGGCGAGGCCTAAGGAGGGGACGACGTGGAGCCGGGGAAGACGCGGCAGTGGATGCCCACGCGTAGAGGAGTACGAGGGTTCACTGGTTCGCTGCGGTGTGAGGCTGCCGTCGCCGCAGAATAACAGGGGGTGTGGGTGAGTAGAGGGATGGCCTGGCCAGCGGTGGGAGTAGTAGGGGGCGGTGAGGCCTCCGCCGCATCGCAACCGGTCACGGGAGGTAGGAGTACGAGGCACGACCGGCGCTGGTTTGGGCGGCTGGAGCAAGAAGACCAGAGGTTGAAGAAGCACTACGGCCGTTGGATGGACATCGTACGGTCACTGGAGCTAGAATCGTGCATATTGACTAAGTTGACAAAGCCCTCCGTCCCCGTCAACTTAGTAGGCCCACAAGTTAGCCTGCCACTATACTGGGTCCCAGCTAACAGGGGGAGTATTCATATTTTTTGTGCGTAATAAGGAGGCACTTCCTTGCGTGCGAAGATATAGCTGGTGGGTCCGAGCTGTCAGCGGTGGTAACGTTTTTTTCATGAAATACAGAGGCCCTTTCAGTGGGTCCCTGATGTTAGGTGGACGAATCATTATTTTGCGCGTAATAAGGAGGCATTTCCTTGCGTGCGGCCATGGACCCAGCTGTCGGCCTCTCCACGTACAGTCCACTTCAAATGCATGTCGGTCGTTGACCACGTTGACCAGGCCGCGTCGAGAGCACCAGGGCGGTGGACGACGGTGAGGCCTAGGAAGGGAACGCCACGGAGGCAGGGAAGACTCGACAGTTGTTTCCCACGCGGAGGGGAGTACGATTGTACGAGGGTTTACTGATTCGTCTGCCGTTGCCGAAGAATAACAGCAGGTGTGGGTGAGTAGAGGGATGTCTAGGCCAGCGATGGGAGTACGATGGGGCGGTGAGGCCTGCGCGGCAGCAGAGCCGGCCGCGGGGAGGAGGGACCAGGCAGTCCCACCGGTGCTTGTTTAAGCGGTTGGAGCAGGAAGAACAGAGATTGAAGAAGCACGACGGCCGTTGAATGGCCATCCAACAGTCACTGCTTGTGCGTCAACCTTTTTTTAGGAAAGCCTCAAATCTGTGGAAAATAGCATACATCCCATCTGCCATTATTTCTAATAATTTACAGCCCATTTGCTAATTATTAAGGTTTTTTGGAGCCCATATTCTTTTTGTTAGCATTACATCCCATATTGTGGCCATGGTTAAAAAATTATACGAAATTTTGCATATTTCGGTGCGGTCCGAACTGTTTTTAATCCCGAAATTTTGACTCACATTCAAATTGATTTTAAAAATAAATGTATATCAATATAAAATCCAACAAATTCTCCACGCATAATAATTAATGTAATTTAAAATCTCGAAATGAAAAAGAGATATTTGAAACTAATTGCCGGTTTGATGTGTTTTAAAAATGTACAGCCCATTTCTCATTACTGATGGGCCATTTTCTCGGCCAGCCGAATGAAGGCTCTCCTCGTCTTGAAAGATTTGCAGCCCAACAGGCCTGACAAAGCGACTTACTTGGCAAATCACAAAAAAACTAGGCTGTGGCCATGGACCAAGCTATCAGCCTCTCCACGTACAGTACTCTTTCGATGGAATGTCGTTGACCATGTTGACCACGCCACGCCGAGAGCACCAAGGCGGTGGACGACGGCGAGGCCTAGGAAGGGGACGACGCGGAGCCGGGGAAGACACGACAGTGGATGCCCACGCGGAGAGGAGTACGAGGGTTTACTGGTTCGGCTGCGGTGTGAGGCTGCGGTCGTCGCAGGGCCTGGCTAGCGGTGGGAGTAGTAGGGGGCGATGAGGCCTCAACGACAGCACAGTCGGCCACTGGAGGCAGGAGCAGGCGGTCTCCCTGGCGCTGGTTTGGGCAGCTAGTGCAAGAAGAGCAACGATTGAAGAAGCAGCAAGACCGTTCGATTCAAATCCAATGGTTACTGCTGCTAGAATCGTTTGTTGACTAAGTTGACAAGCCCTGCGTACGCGTCAACTTAGTAGGCCCACAGGCCAGCCTCCCAACCGGTGCGCCCCAGATGTTAGTGGGAGGAATATTTTTTTCGCGTAATAAGGAGGCAGTTGATTGCGTGCGGCCAGGCCAGCGGAGGGAGTAGGGTGGGCCGGGGAAGCCCGCGCGGCATCACAGCAGGCCACAAGAGGAGGGAGCAGGCAGTCTCACCGGCGCTAGTTTAAGCGGCTGGAGCAGGAAGATCAGAGATTGAAGAAGCACGTCGGCCGTTGGATGGATATCCAACAGTCACTGCTGCTAGAATCGTGTGTTTAATGACAAAGCCTTGCGTAAAGAAGTCAACCTCGAAATCTGTGGCGTGTACAACCCATTTGCTATTATTTTTATAATTTTTACTCATTTTCTAATTCATATGGAATTTATTACAGCCCGTTTTCTATTTTTAGAATTGCTGGCCATTTTCTCGTCAGTATCAGGGTCAAAAATTTAACTAAATATATGGGAAATTTTGAAAATTCGCAATTTTTTGCTGGGGAACGAAATATTCTTAATCCAAAAATTAATAGGCATACTAAAACAAATTTAAAAATAAATTAGTACTATGTCATGTTAAATCCAATGAAATACGTATAAGATATTAGTGAAGAACAAAAACAAAAAAAGAAACTTATATCCCATTTGCTATAATTTTTTTGGAATTTTCAACCCCTTTTGATATTACTTTTAACAGACATTGACCATACTCTTAAGTCAGGCCGGAATGCATCCCTCCTCATCTTGAAAGATTTGCAGCCCAGTAATTCGGAGAAAAAAAATAGGCCTAGCTTGGGTATTCTTCAAAAAGAAATACTGGGCTACCTATTTTGCCAAAGAACTGGTGCATGAGCATTTAACTTTATTTATTTATTTACTTACTTATTTATGTTTAGGGGACCATGAGCATGTACCTGAGCCGGATTCATGTGAGAGCCTCCCTTCCAGTTAATTATGGGCTTCTCTATTGGGCCTTCATCAGTGGGCTGCATGTTATCAACAAGTGGAAAATGTGTTCCGTACGAAAAATAGTATGCACTACATACGGTACGGGGCACTAAAGGATCGAACTGTGCAACGACTTTCAAAACATTGTGTTTGTCGTTCTAATAACACATTTATTCAACCAACAGACGAAATATACTACTGATTGTACATTGAAAACAGCAGCAGCAGCAACCAGGGCTGGGGGTGCAACAAAAGCAGTAAGCAGGCCAGAAGAGTGAAGACGCAGCTCTCTCTTCCAAACCAAACATCAGCCATCATTACAAAAGGGCTACCAAAAAAAACAAGTGTATGCATCAAACTAAATAAAGATCCTACTACACCAAGTGTACGCATCTAACTAACTGGCTCAGTTAGACGTTACTATTTATTAAGCTATGGAGATTGGCTGACGGCTTGAACCAGATGGGTGCCTGACGGGGGAAACTCCAGCCAGCAGGTCGAAGTCTGATACTTGCGGCCCTCTCTCCTACTTTGGGCCATAGAGCGTGGCGGGACATATCAGGGTATGGTGCATGTAGAGATGCATGGTACGTTGTGTACACACAGTTTTGCCTAATGAACGAAACCGCGCTGCCATCATGATCCTTGCATGGTACTGAGATTGTCCACACGCGAAAGAATGAGCTTGATTACCTCTGTGGGGAGCGAATTCCAGCCACTCTTTCGGCGGACGCTGCTCGGTTCTGCCATTGTTAGTGCTTGGGTTTTGGACGAGGGGGGGAGGCGCCTTAGCGGGGATGGAAGATTGGACGAGATTATGTGCGGACAAAGATGGAGAAGCGAATATGTGATGCGGGAAGTGGACAGGTGATGATGACTACAACACGTCGCTTGACTTACGAGACACATACTAGCAGCGTAGGGTCATGTCGATGCCAGACAACTTGCTTGAGTGATCACAGTACTGGTACTTCCTACAGTGCTATGCCCTAACTTGCTTGAGTAGAGTAGTAGAGTAGGACTCTGCTCTACTACTAGCACCGGAGGAGTAGTATATTCTAATCTAAAATAGTTACAAACTTCAATGCCTGAGCGTGGAACGACTACGAACCATGCTCAAAGACCGTGTCCCTGTTTGGATATGGGTTAGAGTTAGTTTGGGTTAGTTTGGACTCAACTAATAACCCAAAAATATCCAAACAGGAGGGTTAGTTTGGGTTAAATCCATCTAACCCACCCCAAAAAACTAACCCACCCAAGAGGTGCTTATTTGAGTTAGTTCTTCTTGGGACCACTAAAAAACACATTTTTCTCTCGCTCTTCCCGTGGCAGATCCCACCCCACTTCCTCGAAGCTTCTCGTCCTCTTCCTCCCTCCCTCTCGCATCGTCCATGAAGGCGCCTCGTCCTATCTGCGCTCCATCTAACCCTGCCATCCAAACATCTTTTTGGTTAGAGTTAGTTCAGAGCTAGTTTAAGGTTAGAATCTAACTCTAACCTCTAACTGAGTTAGAGTATCCAAACAGGGCCCGTGTCTACGTGGTGTTTGGACATGGGCGACAACCTCAATGCCAATGGTGCTGCTCCCATTGCACCGTATGTGTTTCTGTCCTTCCTGTTCGAAATCGTGGTAGAATTCATGTTTCTACTATGTATCCTACTACTATGCTAGTCCACATGATTAGTTTCATCTCTGTTATAGCCGTCATGATTTATTTTGTGCTTATTCGGATTAAATCTCATAGTAACTTGCTCATATATTCAACTGGTGCAACGTCCCCTACAGCCACTCCCGTTTCATGGACAGCCTGGTCGATGCCTCCAAGGAGCCCTTCGTCCACTGCTATGAGTGCCCGATGCCATTTTGTGGCTCACCGGCGGACATGGTGCATCACCTCACGGATGCGTGCAGCGGTCACTCCTGTCCCTTGGCGGAGAACATCAAGTATGAGACATGCTACCCGTTCACCATGCCGGAGTCGCCGGAGGATCACCGCCGCCTGCTAGTCTCGGAGGAGGACGACAGCGTCTTCCTCTTGATCATGGGCACTGGCGAGGCCCGCACAGGCTACTGCCCCGTCCCTGTAATGTGCGTCAGGGGCGACGCCGCTGACGCTGACACTGACACGAGGCCGATGTAAGGGTGCGTGGTCAGTGTTACTACCCCTCTGGGTCGCGTGGGCGGCGACACCGGCCTCATCGAACGGACTTGGACTCTGGGGAGCTGGGACTATCCCGCCAATGTGGACTTGGAAAACCCATGGCATCCTTTACCCGCTGATGCGGTGCACGGGGACTCCAAGGAGGTTCACCTGGACATACGCATTATCAAGTTAAATGTTGATCATTAGTCTTCGCTCAATGTAATCCGCTGTCTAAGCATGTGGGGACTTCCATCCAGGATATTGCTCTATTGGAGTATCGTGCATGAATAAAAGTGTATCCATTTATGGTTTAGTCTAGAATCTTCCATGTATGAATTTTTACTACAGTACTGGTGAAAGACTTACAATGAACCATTTCTTACATCTCCTCTGCCCGCTTGCAAGTCATCCTGATTTAATCCCTCCGTCTAGGTGTATAAGGGCATGGTTAATATTACTTAATAGTATAGCCAACTGTTGACTATAAGAAAGTGCCATGTCATCTGTAGCCAACATGTATAACAATCGACACTCAAAAACTAATTCTTACTAGTGTGTATGCACGTGCAATGCACGTCTTAATAGTATGGTGTGATTCCACCAAAAAATACTTTGAAAAATGAATTCCGAGCAAAAAAATATTGTTGATGCACACGAAATAGAGTTTAGAAATTTACTAATTGGTAGTACAAAATGCAACTACTGCCTGCGGTTATCCAGAATTTTTCGAAGAATATAAAAAAAGTACATGGTGGAACCCACAAATTGTTTACTTCAACTTTAGTTTCTCCTCCAGACCATCTCACATCGGCTCACAACCAACTCTTTTTTTACTCATCACAACCTGACAATTGCAGCATAGTAGAGGAGGCATAGGTCTTCTTTTCAGGAAGGTATGCCACATTGCAGTGATGGTTCCAGAACCAAGTAGATTCAGCTGCAGGCACTGTTCACTGCGGATCCCTCCAATATCAGCCGTTAGATTTAGGAGATGAGTGGCTAGGATTGATGCTCTAGGTGCAATCCTGGACTCGTATACTATATAGTAGTATAGATAGTATAGAAAAGACCATTTCTTGCAAAGCACAATAAGTGTTATTTTTTCACAAGTTTTGGATGCAGGTTGAACAGTTGAACGCTTTTGTTTGCAAAAGATACCTTTTTATCTATTTCACCCGGATGTTTGTGAGCTCTAGAGATGAAATAATATCCAAAGAAACCTATCGATACCCGTTACACATGAGATGACCCCCACATCCTTTGTCAAAATAAACAACTCCCCGATCAATGCATTTCACTCTTCGGTGCAACGCACGGGCACCTTACTACTATAGATTAGTACGACCAGAAATTGAGCTAACATTATATATAGTACGATAAATGCTGATGCATGTCACCTAAAATTATATCATTCAAAACTATGTTCAAATACGAATCCATTGATATAGTTTTTGTTGGCATGCACTAACATTTTGTCAGTTAAATCTTCAGTCAAATTCAACGGGGGACTAATAAACCACGACCGATGTAGTACAAGTGTAGAGGGCGGCGCTGCATGGGAGTCTCACCTCTCACCCCGCTCGTGGCGCGGCAGTAAAGCCGTCATATCACAAAACCCAACCACTCCCAGTAATAAGTGGCCTGGTAAAATAAACGGACAAGCAACCATCACATCCCTCCGTCTTTTTTGCATTTCATCTCTCTGCATTTAATTTCTCCGGTTCATCTCGCACACTCGATCCCTAGCTACTACTCCTAGGGCCCGTTCTTTTGGCAGCTTCCCCAACTTTTCCCACAAGACTAGTCATAGTGGAGAGTAACAATAAGGCACCTCACTCATTTATTTGGGCTTCTAAACTACTACTCCGTCCTGGTTTATTCCTCACCATTGTAATTTGTGCTAAATTTTGACCAAAGATTTAACTGGTTTATTCCTCACCATTGTAATCCCTCCGTCTAGGTGTGTAAGTCATCTTACGAAAACCAAATAATCCCAAAACACTTAGGCACGGTGCATTAACTTCTACCCCGTTTCTTATTTCTTGACATATCAACCAATAAGAGATAAAGAGTGTGCATGCTTTTAATGACTTGAGATATCAAACATGACATGCAGTGGTTAGTTCATTGCATGCAATACTATTAATTAGCAAATAAACATTAATGTTTCTCGTTTTCTCCTCCTCCTTGGTCACGGTGCACAGCCTAAGAGCAAGTACAATAGAGACTAGTCAGCAGGCTATAGCATCTTCCACATCAGCAAAATCATAGCTGGAGGAGAGAGAAGTGAGAAGAAAGGACCAAGCGGGTGCTTCGCGAGTCGCCAGGCGATGGCACAAGCAATGAGAAAAAGGAGCCTGCATGCAGCCCATGCGAGCGCTACGGCCGGCGTTCAGCTCCCCCCAGCCAATCCTGTCACTTTCCTTTGCCTAGCACAGCATGCATGCATTAAATGTATAGCCAACACTACAGCCATTCTACTATATGAACTTTTTCAAATACAGGCTACAAGTGACATGGCTCTACTATAGAGCCGACAACAGGCTTTACTATTAACCTTGCTCTAAGATGACTTACTCACCTAGACGGATGGAGTAGTGCATGTGACATGCACTAACATTTCATTAGTTAAATTTATGATCAAAATTTGACACAGATTACAATGGGGACCAATAAACCAGGACGAAGGTAGTAGTTATGGGATTACTAATCTAGAAGCCTAAAAGAACTGGCCCCTGGTACTCCTACTTGTAGTAGTACTCAAGTTGGAATTCCAATTGCACGGCACAACTTGTTAGGCAAAAAATTCGATACAGGGTGTAGGAAGCGGTTTGGGAATTTGCATGCCTTTCCAACCAGTGAGATACTCCGTACAAAGTATGACAGAGAAATAACCACAGAGAAGGAAGCTAAAAGTAAACAATCAAACGAGCATTTTTGCATTTGTTTTGCATTGAATCATTTCACAAGCTTGACTAGTGCTGTTTTGCATTGAATCAAACCGCATCATAATGTTAAAACGTGCATTTGCACGTACATAAGTAATAGTAGTACTCCCTCCGTCTAGGTGTATAAGTCTTCCCTCCTTCTTGGTCACGGTGCACAACCAAAGATGACTTATTGACCTGGACAGAGGGAGTAGCACAGTCTGCAAGCATATATCGAGAGAGACGTGTAGTGCGATAGTATATAGTAAAGTTTGTGCTATATGCACGTACTTGCAAAATGCGTACGAATACACAAGGTTTCCAAACTTTCCCTTTTACATACTTAATTAAGGACGCTAAAAATTCCTGAACGTTCGGGATTTATCATTTGCGTCCCAAAACTAATGAGATCGCCTTACGAAACAAAAATTATACTCCTCCTAAAAGCCACGACGCTCGTAGGAGCGCTTGCGGCACGCCACGAGTGCCCTGGTGCACGGACGTTTCCTAGCGCGCCGACACAACACTTCTTCCTCAGCCTCGCAACTCGCGAGGTGCTGATTGGCGGCTTGCCGGCGGGCGAGCGCGATCTCACCGGTGTGGTGATCCGGCGCCAACAAGTACTCCTCCTCGCTGGAAGCGTGCACCCGGTCCACGTACCACCAAGCGTAAATGAGGCGCTTGGGCCCGACTACACTCAGGGCGTCGGCACGGGCGTCCTACGCCACCCTCACGGCCCTCGCACGAGCCTTCTACCAAAGAGCCAATCGCCTGACTCTCTCGGATGTGACATAGGCCTCACAGGCAGCTTGTTCCGTGGTGCGCTTCTCTTCCTTGGCCTTCTTCTCCGCCTCTATTTTGGCATGCTCTGCTGGAGGCAAAGCCTCCCACAAGGCGACATCCATTTCTTTCCAAAGCTCCTCAAGGCTGGGGGGCTCGGCGGGCGGCGCGGCATTCTCCTCGTAGCGGGGAGCCGACGCGTCCTCGAGCACGCATGCTGGCGAGATTGGGAATGCCGACGCGTCCACCTCGACGCGTCGCGGCGAGGAGCGGAACACCGACGCGTCCTCCTCGACTAGTGGCGGCGAGGAACGGAACGGCGACGCGTCGCGTCACGGTGAGGAGCAGAACACCGACGCGTCCTGCTCGACTAGTGGCGGCGAGGAACAAAACGGTGACGCGTCGCATAGCGGCGAGGAGCGGAACACCGACGCGTCCTCCTCGACTAGTGGCAGCGAGGAACGGAACGGCGACGCGTGACCGTCCGCGCAGTGCAGCGAGGGGCTCCTAGGGATTGGAAGGGGCGATGCCATGGTGGTCGACGTGAGAGGGAGGGGGAGGAGATAGCGATAAACGTGAACTTGAGGGGGAGGAGATAGCGATGTCGTGGGAGGCGCATTATTTATAGCGAGCAATGGCACACCTACGTAAGATATGGACTGAGCTGCACTGACTTAACTACAGGTCCAGTTGCGTCACTGACATGTGGGCCATACCCCTGTTGGGCCCATATGTCAGTGACCCAATGCACCTGCAGTTAAGTAACAGCTACGTGGGCATATTTGTTGGAGTAAATTACGGGGGAGCGAAGGGGTGGAAATATTGCTGGTCACAACGGATTGGACGAGCGTGGGGGGAGGAGAGTCATGCATGCAGATTTTTTCACATGGGGTGGAGTGGTGGGACCGCCGGAGGGAGAAGGAGAGTTTGGCAGACATATTGTTTCCACACATGGAGAGGAAAAGATTTGGAGACGAATGGGCTTCCTGCAGGTATGGGGAACGGTGCATAATAAGTCATCTTGCATGCCGGGCTAGGTATAGTCTCAGGGAGTGTTTGTTTCCAGGGACTTTTTTGTGTAGGGACTACAAAAAGTCCCTCTTAGAGACTTTTTTACCAAACGGGTGGGACTTTTTAGGGACTAAACTAGGCATTTGGGACTAAATGAAGAAGACTCTCAAGGAGAGTCTTTTTGGGACTTTTCCAACAATGCCCCTCCATGCACCCATTGGCCCGGTACCCCATGGTGTTGTTTGATTGTTATTTTTTATATACTAGGGGCAACATGGTCATTTAATAATCTGTAGGAAGGGACTAGGGACTTTTTAGTCTCTGGAAACAAATAGGGAGGGACTTTTTAGGGACTAGGGACTTTTTAGTTGGGACTAGAAAAAGTCCTAGGACTAGCGAACCAAACACCACCTCAAGTCATTAAAAACATCACGCCCAACACATATTCATATTTCAAGGTGCACTAAATTATTGCATGTGATGATTAAGGCTGGCCATAATGGTGGTACCTTAGCTGGTATCATGCACACGGGAATAGCAAACATGCTGATGTGGCAAAGAATTAAAGAAGAGAGGGGGTTAGAGTAACTAGTGTTCATGCATGCATCTCGTTTTCCAATCACATTTTACAAGTAAAATTCGTGGACAAACTTTGACCCAAAGTACGATGGGGACTAGTAAACCAGAATGGAGGTAGTAGTTTTTTTAATCAAAGAAGGGTTTCCCCTTCCGATTTTCATTACTGAAAACCAGCATCTAAATCTAAACCATAGTATTTGCCCTAGAACTACCAGGTTCATCATCTCGCAACATAAACCCATACAACCTCCATCGCAAAAACTACTTACTACTTATAACGCGCCATTGAAAATTGGAACTCTTAACCCCGCTAAAAAAACGATATTTTAAACGTGGCTACTCGATCTGTGGCAACTGGCGAGCCACTGCGCTCCAAGTCGTTCACCTGTGGTCCCGACCATCAACTCCTACGGATCAAATTATCATGCGAGCTGACTATTCCTACAAAGGTGCTCCACCACGTACCCGGTACCCGCGAATGCAGCAATCGTGCACCTAGGGTTTTAGGGTTTATTTGTTAACGTCGCCTTTACGTAACACTCATGTGTGCGAGACAGTGAGAGGCTGACTGCGTGCGTGCGCCTCTTCTCTTCGTATATGTACTCCACCGTTTGTCTGGTGTCCAAAAAATTATAATAACTACTAGCAATGTGCCAATGCGTTTCCACACGATCAAAGTAGATTAATACATATTCATCGATTTGATAGAAAAAGTCTAGTTTTGAAATACGTATATCACTAAAAATATGTTATGTTTCACTCAAAATATATTCCTTTGGCGGTTTCGATGAGATAGGGAGGAATGTTGTTGGTTTCAAGATTCGAGAAGTGGTATATATCTAATTTCTACTCTTACTAGAAAGATGCCCGTGCGTTGCATGGAACATCAAGATCTTGTGGGAGAAAAGGATGAACAAGGGAAGGCCTTATCTGCAAATGTGGTGAAGAGTGCGGGTAAATTGCCATTTTTCCTTCCTATCCGTCAGATATAAATCAGACGACCTACATTGCAGGATGGCAGGCCCACCATCATCACCAACTCTATTTTTATCCCTACTCTTATAAAAAGCATTGTCGGTGATGATCGTGTGCCTGCCATCCTGCAATATAGGCCGTCCGATCAATATCTGACAGATAGGAAGGAAACTATGGCAATTTTGCAAAAAGATACCCACACCCCTCTCCACATTTGAAAATAAGGCCTTCCCTCGTTCATCCTTTTCCCCCACAAGATAAACTACTCATACAAATGCATCTTGATGTTCCGTGCAATGCATGGGCATCTTGCTAGTTGTTGCAAAAAGCCCATGTGTGTGTGAGAGAGAGGGAGAGTGGAGGAGGACGGATTGCATGTGTGACAAAGACACAAGGAGTGTGTGTGCGATAGGTATCATCTTAAAATGAGGCGATAGTGTGTGTGTGCACGATCGAGAGGGCGTGTCTCAAGAAGGGAAGAAAAATCTACATAGATACAAGGAGCGGGAGAGAGACATGTATGCGATGGTGGAAGCACGAGTGTGCGGGTGTATAAACCTATCTAGAGGCTAGCTAGTTGATAAATGTTTGTGAGAGAAATACGAGTCGGGGTGCGAAAGCGAGAGTTTTGTGTGTGTGTGAGAGAGATGGTAGTCGGGAAGGGGAGTGGAAGCAGGAGTTGTGTGTGTGTGTGTGTCTGTGTGTGAGAGAGAGGAGACAGTAGTCGGGGTTGTCTGATCGGTAAACAAATGAATAATGTCAGTCTGGGATGGAGACGAAAAGGAGACAACAACAAATGTTGTGTCTACAGGAGAGAGAGAGAGAGAGAGAGAGAGTAATTTTAGTGGTATGAGTCATATGTAGAGACATATAGGGTGTGTGAGAGAATCCCATAGAGAGGAAGACAAAGTGAAAGACGAGTGGAGACTGTGTGTGTGGCGGTGAAAAAGAAAGCTTAGGTACCGAGTGATACCAAAGAATAGTAGAGACGTGAGAGATAATGAAAACCGTGTAATGTATAATGATAGGGAGAGTGTGACATTTCTCAAGGGAGACGTCGAGAGACCATGTTTGCGAGGATAGGAGAAACATGAAGTGGGCGTGCGGGTGAGCTGGAGATAAGAGAGTGATAGCTACCTGAAGGAGCATGCATGCGAGAGAGATGGGCGTGAAAGGAGTGAACAAAAAAGGGATTCAGATATTTGAATTCGAGATGATGATACATGTAATCCATACTCGAACCAAAATTGATCTATCAAACATGCATACTCATATGAATTCACGCACATCTATGTTATTTAATATGTAGATATTACTGATCCATACATTTTAGTAGAACATAATTTGGTTAAATTTTTTCGAATTCAACCTTAAGATTTCGAGATCGTTGTATTTGTAAATCATATTATACATATAAAGGAGCAGAATTCTTTGTTGTGCTTTTGAAAGTATATATATAAAAAATGATGTATATAGAATGTAATTCCAATTGAAAATGGATCCCGCCCAAAAAAATAGAATACAAACGGGATTCGAATTGAGTTGGCACGGTAAACGTGCACTCTGCAAAATTTGAACGAAGCGGGGAAAGTCGCAGTAACCGCCCGAAATCAAAATCTGCGAGATGTAAATCACTACTGCCTATCCCTGCCACGCAAAGCCTATCTGCTGGATTTCTATAGGTTTCGATAGGGGTAGGTTTGTAATTTCACCCAAACATGATGTAACCGCCTCTCACCCGGATTCATACACGGTGGGCGCCAAAACACAGTGTGTCCTCGGCTGAAATCGACTCCCTCCCCGATTCATATTCATACACGGTGGGCGCCAAAAACAAACTCTCGTCGGCAAATATTCGGTGTATGCGAGATTACCGTCCTATCCCCAACCGACTAATGTTGCTGTGACGTAGTAGAAATTTGAAACGTTGGCTAAGTTTGTAAATTTCCTCGCATTTGAGACAAGCGCACCCTGAATACATGGTTCCCCCTTCCTCTCTACCTCCCTTTTCCCCATTCATACTCCGTGGGTGCCAAAATACCCTCTCCACCCCACCCTCCTCCGTCCGCCGCCGTCCGTCACCCCATCCACCGCCGTCCTCCTCCACCATGCCGGAGCTAATACCCCGACGCCGCCGTCCATTACAAGAGATCGACCTCTCTCATCCACGGCTTCAGACCGGGATCCTTGCATCCCATCCTCCCGCTTCATCCCCGCCGTTGTCCACCTTGCCGGCGCCGCTCCTACGACTGTCTCGTCCACCGCGCCCCGCCGCCACCGTCTACCCGCCTAGATCTTCTTCCACGCTGCCGACAGCCATCGCTACCGCATCACCGTCAAATTCTCAGCAGATGCGTACATGGCGCCGCACCAGAGGCGGTACTCTTTCGTATCTGCTCAACTTATTTATCACAGCAAGAAAATAGATCGCCACTGCTTTACTTTGATTTCTTGTCTTGGTTGCGAAGTTGCCTTTATCCAGTTTGCACCTTCAAATCCGCCATGGCACGATCAACACTATACTCCCAATGCTTATGGTTTCCCCCCTTTATATTCCACACTAGTTAAATCACAGTAGACTAAATTTCAAAATTGGGTCAGTCGATTTTTCAGAGCTCGCCGGAGTTCGCCGATGCGATCGAAGGGGCTCGGTGGTTGTGGGGCCTTGCTGAATGAAGAAAACTTGACGTGGGTGGGGGTTGGGGCGGGGGTGGGGGGTGGGGGTGCCGGAGGTAGTAAGACAGGGCGGTGGGGGCCGGTGGTCCGCCCGGCGGCCCGTGCGGTGTTTTGTATGGGAAGAATCAGAGACGAGGAAGAAGAAGGGTTATGAGACGTAGGATCTTTATCCAACTGCCTTAAATGGTCGAGAGACAGCTGGGAGTTGCATTCTTAATGCGCTCTGGTTCATCATGTGTGGGCACTGCGCAACCAACATTTTATTATCCAAAATCTGCTTGCTCTTCTTTACCATGTTCCTCTTCCGTTCTTCTTTAATATGTACTCTCTCCGTTCCTAAATACAAGTCTTTGTATAGATTCCACCAAGGACTAAATATGGAGCAAAATGAGTGAATCTACACTCTAAAATGTATCTGGATACATTTGTATGTGATCCATAGTGGAAATCTCTACCAAGACTTATATTTTGGAACAGAGGGAGTATGATAGTAGTACAGTATATTCCTTGTACAGAAGATGAGCAGGGACATTTGCAGTGTAGAGGTCTACACGGTCAGTTGTGATGGACACTGTAACACCCCGGATATGATTTTCCTAATATGTACTCCAACTCTTGCCGTTTCCGGCCTTAAGTTATTTTATTTTCTCGGGTTCGGGTTTTTGTCTCCGTGTGTTGTTGTCGTTGTCATGCATCTCATATCATGTCATCATGTGCATTGCATTTGCATACGTGTTCATCTCATGCATTCGAGCATTTTCCCCGTTGTCCGTTTTGCATTCCGGCGCTCCGTTCTCCTCCGGTGGTCTTTTCTACCTTTCTTTTGTGTGTGGGGATTAAACATTTCTGGATTGGACTGATACTTGCCAAGCGGCATTGGTTTACTACCGGTAGACCGCCTGTCAAGTTTCGTGCCATTTGGACTTCGTTTGGTGCTCCTACGGTTAACCGAGGGACCGAAAAGGCCTCATGTGTGTTGCAGCCCAACACCCCTCCAAGTTGTCCCAAAACCCACCAAAACCTTCTCCATCATCTAGAGCGTTCGATCACGATCGCGTGGCCGAAAACCGCACCTCATTTGGACTCTCCTAGCTCCCTCTATGCCTATATAAAGACACCCTCCGAGATCCATGTTTCTTCTTCCCCCCGAAACCCTAGAAATCGCATCGCGCCGTGCCGGACATGTCCGTCCCTGGCCGGACGCTTCGCGTCGCCGCGCCCGGCCAGTGACAGCGCGCCACGTGTCGTGCTGGGAGATCCCCTCGCCGCAGGCCCGCTCGGCCCGCCGCGGGCTCCCGAGCCCACTCCCTCCGCGCCGCTCGAGCCTGCCTCGTCCTCGCCCGAGCCGGCAGGCTCCTCCGCCCGGCGCCACCGCGCCC
>NC_041388.1:506727316-506783644 GCF_002162155.2 Triticum dicoccoides
CTCCACGCTGGCTCGCCGCGGAACCGCGCCCCGCCGCCGATCTACTCCATCCCCGGCACCGTCCCGCGCTTCCTCCTTCCTCGCCGGCATCTCTCCGACGAGCTTAAGCTCCATCTCCGGCGAGGACAAACCTCGGAAGCGCGCCGAATCGGATCCAGATCTGGGAATTGGATCGGTTGAATTTTTTGCCCGAAACCCTAATTATTTTGCCCCTGTTCATCGCATCGTAACTTTGCATCTGTAGCTCCGTTTTGGGCATATAGCATATCAAAATGTTCGACTCAGAGAGTACATCATTTCATCTCATTGCATAATTTTCATTTGAGTTCATCTTGATGCCCGAAATGCTGTTAGAAGAATGCTATTTGAGATAATTGTCAGATCTGCTGCTCCAATTAGATATTTGTCATTTTTGCCATGATTATTGTGTGCATGATATGCCCCTGAGTTCTACATGTGTTTTGTCATATGCTTTGCCATCTTTCCAGAGGTGCAACCCATGTATTTTTGTGATGTGTGTGGTGACTAGCACAAGCTTACAAAGTGGAGCATATGTTAATGCTGATTTCAGGGACTTAGCATTTCCACTAAGTCCTTGGTCTGTTTATCTCATTATGCCATATGTTCATGTTGTTTCCTACTGATCCGTGCCTATTTTGAGGATGATCAGTAAGGATGTTTTGTTAATCTTGTAGTGCTCTATCCATCCATGTCTTTGTTTGCAATTATGGAGCACCCTAGCTTGAGTCAATGGAGCTCTACTTTTGTCATTTCGTGAATCTGGGCAGATTGTCTACTTGTTAGCAATTTTGCCGAGGATGTTATAGTTGATCCGTGCATGCTATGTTATTGTTATTGACATGTATAGCTTGTATTTTGTGTATTTTTGATGGGTGTATGCTTAGTTTGTCATGACTTTCTCTGTAGTGAGTGCATCGAGCTTGTAAACATGCCTACTTGATATCTGTTTCAGCATGCTCCAGATTTCACTAAGTCTGAGAACTGATTATGTTTTTGCCATGTTCACATGCTTGCAAATATATTTTCTGATCCTTTTTGGCTCAAGGTCACTAAGGGACTTTTGTTAAGATCTTTGAGTAGCTAAATGCCATGCTTTACTTTGCCATGTTCAGGTCCTGTAGCATATAGTTTTCATGCTCCAAAGTGGGCTACCTGATCTGAAATTCCAGACAAGTGTTGATTTCACTAAGTCTGAAATCTGTTTACCAAATGCATTTTTGCCATGCTTGTTTGAACCTGTTAATGGATGAATTGGCCGTAGCGCACTGCTAGTCTTTTGTTAAGCATCATGAATGGATCCCTGCCATGTATTTTGATGCCATGTTTGAGTGCTGTAGCATGTTCATCTTGTTGCATTTAGATGGCTACTTGCTGTAAATCGCAGAACGTGGTCATATTTGAATTGCTTGCCATTTCCAAACCGTAACTCCGATTCCGGCGTTCTTTATATCGTTTTCAAGCGATTTCATCTCACCTTTCTAGTGGCACACTTGGATTTCCAAGTTGAGGCCAGGTTCATGCATTCCTTGTCAAATCTTGCATATGCATCACATATTGCATCCCGCATAACATACCATCTTCGCATCATGTTGTTTGAGTTTGCACGTGGTTGATTGTGTCCTTGTTGCTTGTTTGTCTTGTTTGGGTAGAGCCGGGAGACGAGTTCGCTAACGAGGAGCCCATTGAGTTTGCTTTCGAGGATCCAGTCAACTCTGACAACTTTGCAGGCAAGATGATCATAGCCTCGAAATTACTACTATCTTTGCTTTGCTAGATGCTCGCTCTTTTGCTATGCCTATGCTACGATGCCTACCACTTGCTTATCATGCCTCCCAAATTGCCATGTCAAACCTCTAACCCACCATGTCCTAGCAAACCGTTGATTGGCTATGTTACCGCTTTGCTCAGCCCCTCTTATAGCGTTGCTAGTTGCAGGTGAAGATTGGAGACCGTTCCTTGTTGGAACATTATTTTACTTGTTGGGATATCATTATATTGCCTTGTTATCTTAATGCATCTATATACTTGGTAAAGGGTGGAAGGCTCGGCCTCTCGCCTAGTGTTTTGTTCCACTCTTGCTGCCCTAGTTTCCGTCATATCGGTGTTATGTTCCGGGATTTTGCGTTCCTTACGCGGTTGGGTGATGATGGGAACCCCTTGATAGTTCGCCTTGATTAAAGCTTTTCTAGCAATGCCCAACCTTGGTTTTACCATTTGCCACCTAGCCTCTTTTTCCCTTGGGTTTCCGGAGCCCGAGGGTCATCTTATTTAACCCCCCCGGGCCAGTGCTCCTCTGAGTGTTGGTCCGAACCAAGCAGCCTGCGGGGCCACCTCGGGGAAACTCGAGGGCTGGTTTTACTCGTAGCTTAACCTATCTAAGCGTGCCCTGAGAACGAGATATGTGCAGCTCCTATCGGGATTTGTCGGTGCATTCGGGCGGTGTTGCTGGATTTGTTTTAACTTGTCGAAGTGTCTTGTAGAACCGAGATACCGAGTCTGATCGGAATGTCTCGGGAGGAGGTCTATTCCTTCGTTGACCGTGAGAGCTTGTCATGGGCTAAGTTGGGACTCCCCTGGAGGGAATTGAACTTTCGAAAGCCGTGCCCGCGGTTATGGGTAGATGGGAATTTGTTAATGTCCGGTTGTAGATAACTTGAACCTTAACTTAATTAAAATGAATCTACTGTATGAGTTACCGTGATGGTCTCTTCTCGGCGGAGTTCGGGAAGTGAACACGGTGTTGGAGTAATGCTTGCCGCAGGTTGCTCTCTAGTTTCTCGTTCGCGCTTTGCCTCCTCTTCTCGCTCTCTTTTGCGAACAGGTTAGCCACCATATATGCTAGTCGCTTGCTGCAGCTCCACATATTTTACCTTGCCTTACCTAAAAGCTTAAATAGTCTTGATCGCGAGGGTGCGAGATTGCTGAGTCCCTGTGGCTCACAGATTACTTCCAAACCAGATGCAGGGCCTGATGACTCCGTTCCAGATGACGCGCTTGAGCTCAAGTGGGAGTTCGACGAGGACTCACGCTGTTACTATGTGTCTTTCCCTGATGATCAGTAGTGGTGCCCAGTTGGGGCGATCGGGACCGTGTCGCTTGTTGGGTTTATCTTTTATTTTGGCACCGTAGTCGGGCCATGAGTGTTTGAATGTTGTAATGCTATTTATGTACTTTGATTGACGTGGCGAGTGTAAGCCAACTATGTATCTCCCCTTTTATTATCTATAATACATGGGATGTTAAGAAGATTGCCTAACTTGCGACATTGCTTTCAATGCGGTTATGCCTCTAAGTCATGCCTCGACACGTGGGAGCTATAGCCGCATCGAGGGCGTTACGAGTTGGTAATCAGAGCCTTCCCCGACCTTAGGAGCCCCCATTGCTTGATCATTTTTAGCAGCCGTTGTTGAGTCTAGAAAAAATGTTTTGAGTCATTTAGGAATTATATATCGGAGAGTTTAGGAATTCTTTTTACTCCCCAGTCTCCTCATCGCTCTAGTAAGGCATCTTGACATAGAGTTTTGACTCTTCTCTTCTCAAATTTCACTAAAAAAAATTTTAGGATCACGCGGGTATGTTGGAATCGTTCCGATGGTTTTGTGACGAGAACATTGTTCTTGGTGCCTCCTGTCTTTAGGGGTTGTGGCAGTGTCCCGGGGAGTTGAGCTCCAAGGTGTTGTCGTCACAATTTTATCATTGCAGTTCTGGAATACCTGAGTTTAGTACGCTGACATCGAAAATATCTTTTATGCAGTTCGTTGGTGAGATAACCTCGACGTCACCCAGTACTGGGGCGGGAGGTCGAGAGTATCGCCATAACTTGTACAACGGATGCTTTTCAAAGGTTGAGGTAGATGGTTTCCGAAGTTTTCTTGGTTATGTGTTGAAGGACGGATACAGCTGGATGTAGGATTTGCTAGATTTGGGTGAGATATTATGCTTCCCCTGTATCCCCAGCACCTGATTGCATAACCGGAAAGGTTCGGGAGTTTCATAGGTGGGAATTCTTGTAGCTCTAGTTCTTCTTCCATGGATATTTGGTTTGAGATTGGGATTTCTTACCGAGTATTCGTTCTTGATCCGTACCTTGTTGATTTATTCCTCTACCTAAATTCTAAGTGGCTTCTCAATTTATGGATATGTGACCATTTCAAGTGGAATGCATTCGTTCTTATGTTCGGATGTGAAGACTTTATGTTGCAAATTTCATTCCGTTGGATTCAGCTTCATTTTATCTGTCAATGTGCTAACGGTTGTCACCCTCTTCAAGATGGCTCCCGCTAAGAGCACCAATCAGAATCAGAATCAGGATCCGCCACCACCTCCTCCTCCTCCGGAGGCATGGCAAGCTGTGATGGCCGCAACCAATGCAAACACACAGTTGATCATGCAAATTCTTCAAGAGCGCAATCAAGCGAACCAAGGCAACCAAGGCAACAATCAGAATCACTTTGCTACACTCAACCATTTCCTTGCTAACGGGCCAAAGACTTTCAGCAATTGTGTTGAGGCAACTGATGCTGACGATTGGCTCGTGGATCTATGCAAGCATTTCGAGTGCAGTAACGTCAGGCCTGAGGACTTCGTCAAGTTCGCTTCCTTCCAACTCAAAGATCGAGCTGCAGAATGGTTCCAGCAGTACAAGGATTCCAGAGGAGGCCGTGTGATTACCTGGGATGAATTCCGTCAAGACTTCAAAGCTCATCATATTCCTCAGAGCGTGGTTGAGAGCAAGCGTGAGGAATTCCGCAACCTGAAGCAAGGCTCTTTGTCTGTCTATGACTACAACAAGTTGTTTCAGAAGCTTGCCCGCTTTGCTAAGCAGGATGTCCCTAACGAGAAGAGCATGATATACCAGTTCAGGGGTGGTCTCAGAGAAGAAATTCAGCTAGCTCTTGTTCTCTTTGAGCCCTTGAGATACGATGAGTTCTACAACATGGCATTGAAGCAAGAGGCCGCTCAACTGAGGTGTGATGCTTCCAAGAAGCGAGTCAGAGATGCTACTCCTTCTTCCTCTACTCAAGTGGCCAAGCAGCAGAAGTATTGGCTTCCTCCTCCTCCATTTCGTCAGTCGTATCAGCAGAAGAGCAAAGGTGGCAGTGGATCTTCCCACCCACCCAACCCTGGCTTTCAGAACAAGACTTCGTCTCAAGCTCCAAGATCGAGTGCTCCGTATCACCGTACGCTTTCAGAGGTCACGTGCAACAAGTGCCAACAGAAGGGTCACTATGCCAACAAGTGCTTCAATCAGAGGCGTCTCCCTCCTCCTCCTCCTGTGAGATCGGCAAGTACAGCTATGGTCAAGCATAACACCAAGTCTGCCAAGGTCAACTTGATGAATGCAGCTCAGGCAGAGGACTCGTCAGATGTCATCATGGGTAACCTTCCTGTTAACGATATTCCTGCAAAAGTTCTTTTTGACACTGGTGCATCGCATTGTTTCATCTCGAGACCATTTGTTTCTAAGCATGAGTTGCCTTTACAAGATTTGCCTAGACAGTTATCTGTTATTTCTCCGGGTAAATTCATGAATGCAAGCGCTATGGCCCCGGATGTTACTATCACCTTGGGTGACTACAAGTTCCTTTCTTCTCCGGTGGTTCTCGGTAATTCGGATATTGATCTTATTCTCGGGATGGATTGGCTTTCTAAGCAGCCAGGCAGATTCAATTGACTCATTCGTCTGAGGATGTAATTGTCTTTGCCGCTCGTGATGATACCATCCGTCTGTTTTCTCTCAATGAGAAGGGTGAACTGGATGCTATCTCGCAAATTCCAGTCATTTGCGAATATCAAGACGTCTTTCTAGAAGAGCTTCCAGGAATGCCTCCGCACCGGCCAGTTGAATTCGTCATCGATCTTGAGCCTGGCATGGAACCTGTATGCAAGCGTCCTTACAAGCTCGGACCTGAAGAGTTGAAGGAGCTGAAGAAGCAACTCGATGTTCAAGAGAGAATGGGTCTCATCCGGCCTAGTTCTTCTCCGTGGGGTTGTGGTGTTCTTTTTGTGAAGAAGAAGGATGGAATGGACCGACTTTGTGTTGATTACCGTCCATTGAACAAGAAGACTATCAAGAACAAATACCCACTTCCCAACATCAATGAGCTGTTCAAACAACTCAAAGGCGCCCAAGTATTCTCCAAGCTTGATCTCCGTATGGGTTATCATCAGATTCGAATCCGTGAGCAAGATATTCCCAAGACGGCTTTCAGGACAAGCTTTGGTTCATACGAATACACTGTCATGTCTTTTGGCCTCGTCAACGCTCCTCCGACTTTCTCTCGTATGATGAACTTCATCTTCAACGCCTACACCAATGACTTCGTTTTGGTCTATCTTGACGACATTCTGGTTTTCTCGAAGAATAAGGAAGATCATGCCAAGCACTTGCGTTTGGTACTCGATAAGCTGAGGGAACACCAGTTCTACGCCAAGTTCTCCAAGTGCGAATTTTGGCTCGATGAGGTTCTTTATCTTGGTCATATCATCTCTGCCAAGGGCATTGTGGTGAATCCTGAGAAGGTGTCTGCAATTGTGAATTGGGAACCACCTCAGAACGTGAAGCAACTCCGTAGCTTCCTCGGTCTCGCAAGCTACTGTCGAAGATTCGTTGAAAAATTTTCTAAGATCGCGAAGCCTCTCTCAAATCTTCTCCAGAAGCACGTCAAGTACGTTTGGTCTCCGGAGTGTGACATTGCTTTCAACAATTTGAAAGAGAAATTGGTCACTGCTCCAGTTCTGACTCCGCCTGATGAATCCAAGCCGTACGAGGTCTTTTGCGATGCCTCTCTCCAAGGTCTCGGCGCAATGTTGATGCAAGAGAAGAAAGTTGTGGCTTATACCTCTCGCCAGTTGAAGCCCAACGAGAAGAACTACCCCACTCATGGTCTCGAGTTGGTGGCAGTTGTGCATGCTCTTTTGACTTGGAGACATCTCTTATTGGGAAGAAAAGTGGACATTTTCACTGATCACAAGAGTCTCAAGTACATCTTCACTCAGCCTAATCTCAACCTCAGGCAAACTCGATGGGTCGAAATGATTCAAGAGTATAATCCGAGTATCGAGTATACTCCAGGCAAGGCCAATGTGATTCCTGACGCATTGAGAAGGAAGGCTTATTGCAACAGTCTTATTCTCAAGCCTTATCAACCCGAGCTTTGTGAAGCTTTCCGCAAACTTAATCTCCAAGTTGTTCCTCAAGGTTTCCTCGCCAACCTTCAAGTCTCTCCTACCTTGGAAGACCAGATTCGCCAAGCTCAACTTCTTGATGCTATGGTGAAAAAGGTGAAGATTGGGATTGCCAAGAGTCAACCCAAGTACAAGTGCTACCGCCTTGATGACAAGGATACTCTCTTCTTCAAGGATCGTATTGGTGTGCCCAAAGGTGACCTTCGTAAAGTGATCATGAATGAGGCTCACAATTCTCTCCTCTCCATCCACCCTGGGAGCACGAAGATGTATCAGGACCTCAAGCAGGCTTATTGGTGGACTCGAATGAAGCACGAGATTGCTCAGTTCGTGAATGAGTGTGATGCCTGCAGAAGAGTGAAGGCAGAACACCAAAGGCCAGCAGGTCTCCTCCAACCTCTTGCCATTCCAGAATGGAAGTTCGACCACATTGAGATGGACTTCGTGACTGGGTTTCCAAAGTCCAAACGTGGCAATGATGCTATATTCGTTGTCATCGACAAACTCACTAAAGTGGCTCACTTTCTGCCTATCAAAGAATCTATCACTGCAGCTCAATTGGCGGAGCTCTATACCTCTCGAATTGTCTCTCTGCACGGTATTCCTCAAGTGATATCTTTAGACCGTGGCAGCATCTTTACCTCCAAGTTTTGGGATTCTTTTCAGAAGGCCATGGGCACCAACATCCGCTTCAGCACAGCTTTCCATCCTCAAACTAGCAGTCAAGTCGAGCGTGTCAATCAGATTCTTGAAGATATGCTCAGGGCTTATGTGATCTCCTTTGGCATGAAGTGGGAGGATTGTCTTCCTTATGCTAAATTCTCCTACAACAACAGTTTTCAAGCAAGTTCGGGCAAGGCCCCATTTGAAATTCTGTATGGCAGGAAGTGTCGTACCCCTCTCAACTGGTCTGAAACCGGTGAATGTCAACTTCTGGGAAATGACTTAATCACAGAGGCAGAGGAGATGTGCAAAGTCATTCGAGATAACCTCAAAGCAGCCCAATCCCGCCAGAAGAGCTACTATGATAGTAAGCACTGTGATTTGCCTTTCGAGATCGGAGATCATGTTTACCTCCGCGTCTCTCCTATGAAAGGTACTCGTCGCTTCGGTATCAAAGGGAAGCTTGACCCTAGATACGTGGGACCTTTCAAGATTGTCAGCAAGAGAGGCGATCTCGCCTATCAACTCAAGCTTCCTTCAAACTTTGCAAATGTTCATGACGTGTTCCATGTCTCTCAGCTTCAAAAGTGCTTCAAGACTCCTGACCGCACCGTCAACTTTGAAGACATTGAGCTCCAAGAAGATCTCTCTTACCGTGAGCACCCAGTTGCTATTCTTGAAGAGACTGAACGCAAGACTCGCAACAAGTCAATCAAATTCCTCAAAGTCAAGTGGTCACACCATTTCGACCGTGAAGCTACCTGGGAACGTGAGGATCACCTCCGTTCTGAATACCCGGCGTTCTTTCAGTCCTAGATCTCGGGACGAGATCCTTTCATAGTGGTGGAGTGTTGTAACACCCCGGATATGATTTTCCTAATATGTACTCCAACTCTTGCCGTTTCCGGCCTTAAGTTATTTTATTTTCTCGGGTTCGGGTTTTTGTCTCTGTGTGTTGTTGTTGTTGTCATGCATCTCATATCATGTCATCATGTGCATTGCATTTGCATACGTGTTCATCTCATGCATTCGAGCATTTTCCCCGTTGTCCGTTTTGCATTCCGGCGCTCCGTTCTCCTCCGGTGGTCTTTTCTACCTTTCTTTTGTGTGTGGGGATTAAACATTTCCGGATTGGACTGATACTTGCCAAGCGGCATTGGTTTACTACCGGTAGACCGCCTGTCAAGTTTCGTGCCATTTGGACTTCGTTTGGTGCTCCTACGGTTAACCGAGGGACCGAAAAGGCCTCATGTGTGTTGCAGCCCAACACCCCTCCAAGTTGGCCCAAAACCCACCAAAACCTTCTCCATCATCTAGAGCGTTCGATCACAATCGCGTGGCCGAAAACCGCACCTCATTTGGACTCTCCTAGCTCCCTCTATGCCTATATAAAGACACCCTCCGAGATCCATGTTTCTTCTTCCCCCCGAAACCCTAGAAATCGCATCGCGCCGTGCCGGACATGTCCGTCCCTGGCCGGACGCTTCGCGCCGCCGCGCCCGGCCAGTGACAGCGCGCCACGTGTCGCGCCAGGAGATCCCCTCGCCGCAGGCCCGCTCGGCCCGCCGCGGGCCCCCGAGCCCACTCCCTCCGCGCCGCTCGAGCCTGCCTCGTCCTCGCCCGAGCCGGCAGGCTCCTCCGCCCGGCGCCACCGCGCCCCCTCGCCGGCGGCCACCGCTCCGCCGCGCCACCCCACCTCGCCGCTCCGCCGGTGGCCCTCCGCGCCGCGCCTCCACGCTGGCTCGCCGCGGAACCGCGCTCCTCCGCCGATCTACTCCATCCCCGGCGCCGTCCCGCGCTTCCTCCTTCCTCGCCGGCCTCTCTCCGACGAGCTTAAGCTCCATCTCCGGCGAGGACAAACCTCGGAAGCACGCCGAACCGGATCCAGATCTGGGAATTGGATCGGTTGAATTTTTTGCCCGAAACCCTAATTATTTTGCCCCTGTTCATCGCATCGTAACTTTGCATCCGTAGCTCCGTTTTGGGCATATAGCATATCAAAATGTTCTACTCAGAGAGTACATCATTTCATCTCATTGCATAATTTTCATTTGAGTTCATCTTGATGCCCGAAATGCTGTTAGAAGAATGCTATTTGAGATAATTGTCAGATCTGCTGCTCCAATTAGATATTTGTCATTTTTGCCATGATTATTGTGTGCATGATATGCCCCTGAGTTCTACATGTGTTTTGTCATATGCTTTGCAATCTTTCCAGAGGTGCAACCCATGTATTTTTGTGATGTGTGTGGTGACTAGCACAAGCTTACAAAGTGGAGCATTCGTTAATGCTGATTTCAGGGACTTAGCATTTCCACCAAGTCCTTGGTCTGTTTATCTCATTATGCCATATGTTCATGTTGTTTCCTAGTGATCCGTGCCTCTTTTGAGGATGATCAGTAAGGATGTTTTGTTAATCTTGTAGTGATCTATCCATCCATGTCTTTTTTTGCAATTATGGAGCACCCTAGCTTAAGTCAATCGAGCTCTACTTTTGTCATTTCGTGAATCTGGGCAGATTGTCTACTTGTTAGCAATTTTGCCGAGGATGTTGTAGTTGATCCGTGTATGCTATGTTATTGTTATTGACATGTCTAGCTTGTATTTTGTGTATTTTTTATGGGTGTATGCTTAGTTTGTCATGACTTGCTCTGTAGTGAGTGCATCGAGCTCGTAAACATGCCTACTTGATATCTGTTTCAGCATGCTCCAGTTTTCACTAAGTCTGAGAACTGATTATGTTTTTGCCATGTTCACATGCTTGCAAATGTATTTTCTGATCCCTTTTGGCTCAAGGTCACTAAGGGACTTTTGTTAAGCTCTTTGAGTAGCTCCATGCCATGCTTTACTGTGCCATGTTCAGGTCCTGTAGCATATAGTTTTTATGCTCCAAAGTGGGCTACCTGATCTGAAATTCCAGACAAGTGTTGATTTCACTAAGTCTGAAATCTGTTTACCAAATGCATTTTTGCCATGCTTGTTTGAACCTGTTAATGGATGAATTGGCCGTAGCGCACTGCTAGTCTTTTGTTAAGCATCATGAATGGATCCCTGCCATGTATTTTGATGCCATGTTTGAGTGCTGTAGCATGTTCATCTTGTTGCATTTAGATGGCTACTTGTTGTAAATCGCAGAACATGGTCATATTTGAATTGCTTGCAATTTCCAAACCGTAACTCCGATTCCGGCATTCTTTATATCGTTTTCAAGCGATTTCATCTCACCTTTCCAATGGAACACTTGGATTTCCATGTTGAGGCTAGGTTCATGCATTTCTTGTCAAATCTTGCATATGCATCACATATTGCATCCCGCATAGCATACCATCTTCGCATCATGTTGTTTGAGTTTGCACGTGGTTGATTGTGTCCTTGTTGCTTGTTTGTCTTGTTTGGGTAGAGCCGGGAGACGAGTTCGCTAACAAGGAGCCCGTTGAGTTTGCTTTCGAGGATCCAGTCAACTCTGACAACTTTGCAGGCAAGATGATCATACCCTCGAAATCACTACTATCTTTGCTTTGCTAGATGCTCGCTCTTTTGCTATGCCTATGCTACGATGCCTACCACTTGCTTATCATGCCTCCCAAATTGCCATGTCAAACCTCTAACCCACCATGTCCTAGCAAACCGTTGATTGGCTATGTTACCGCTTTGCTCAGCCCCTCTTATAGCGTTGCTAGTTGCAGGTGAAGATTGGAGACCGTTCCTTGTTGGAACATTATTTTACTTGTTGGGATATCATTATATTGCCTTGTTATCTTAATGCATCTATATACTTGGTAAAGGGTGGAAGGCTCGGCCTCTCGCCTAGTGTTTTGTTCCACTCTTGCCGCCCTAGTTTCCGTCATATCAGTGTTATGTTCTGGGATTTTGCGTTCCTTACACGGTTGGGTGATAATGGGAACCCCTTGATAGTTCGCCTTGATTAAAGCTTTTTCCAGCAATGCCCAACCTTGGTTTTACCATTTGCCACCTAGCCTCTTTTTCCCTTGGGTTTCCGGAGCCCGAGGGTCATCTTATTTAACCCCCCCGGGCCAGTGCTCCTCTGAGTGTTGGTCCGAACCAGGCAGCCTGCGGGGCCACCTCGAGGAAACTCGAGGGCTGGTTTTACTCGTAGCTTGACCTATCTGAGTGTGCCCTGAGAACGAGATATGTGCAGCTCCTATCGGGATTTGTCGGCACATTCGGGCGGTGTTGCTGGATTTGTTTTAACTTGTCGAAGTGTCTTGTAGAACCGAGATACCGAGTCTGATCGGAATGTCTCGGGAGGAGGTCTATTCCTTCATTGACCGTGAGAGGTTTTCATGGGCTAAGTTGGGACTCCCCTACAGGGAATTGAACTTTCAAAAGCCGTGCCCGCGGTTATGGGCAGATGGGAATTTGTTAATGTCCGGTTGTAGATAACTTGAACCTTAACTTAATTAAAATGAATCTACTGTGTGAGTTACCGTGATGGTCTCTTCTCGGCGGAGTTCGGGAAGTGAACACGGTGTTGGAGTAATTCTTGCCGCAGGTTGCTCTCTAGTTTCTCGTTCACGCTTTGCCTCCTCTTCTCGCTCTCTTTTGCGAACAGGTTAGCCACCATATATTCTAGTTGCTTGCTGCAGCTCCACATATTTTACCTTGCCTTACCTAAAAGCTTAAATAGTCTTGATCGCGAGGGTGCGAGATTGCTGAGTCCCTGTGGCTCACAGATTACTTCCAAACCAGATGCAGGGCCTGATGACTCCGTTCCAGATGACGCGCTTGAGCTCAAGTGGGAGTTCGACGAGGACTCACGCCGTTACTATGTGTCTTTCCCTGATGATCAGTAGTGGTGCCCAGTTGGGGCGATCGGGACCATGTCACTTGTTGGGTTTATATTTTATTTTGGCGCCGTAGTTGGGCCATGAGTGTTTGAATGTTGTAATGCTATTTATGTACTTTGATTGACGTGGCGAGTGTAAGCCAACCATGTATCTCCCCTTTTATTATCTATAATACATGGGATGTTGTGAAGATTGCCTAACTTGCAACATTGCTTTCAATGCGGTTATGCCTCTAAGTCGTGCCTCGACACGTGAGAGCTATAGCCGCATCGAGGGCGTTACAGACACTTTGAGCCTCTTTGATTCGTAGGATCTTGTAAACATAGGAATAGGATTTGTAGTGGCCTGCCCACTTGAATCCTATAAGAATAGCAAGGAAATGGGGGAGCTATGTCGCCTTTGAGAGTTACACGGATATTAACAGTACCGCACCTTCACTTGAAGAGAGCTAGTATCCGAAGCCTTTCTAGCCGTACCGGCAATACTAGCACATATATTCCAGCAAGTTCCACTTTGCTGATTTTATTATGATGCTTAAGGTTTTCCCGTTATATCTACACTATGATCTGTGTAGCTGCTTTGTGTTGCACTAGCAGCAGTCCACTCTTGAAGCTAAGCACTACAATGACTTACAAAATTGGCACCAAGGCATTGAGTGCCATTCTGGATGCAACGAAACTCATACGCTCCCCACCTGCTGATTCTTGTTCAGAATATGATCCTAATGACTATTCTAACCTTGAGGAATCAAAGGCAGATGGCCTGTCCTGTTCACTCATCAAGGTGCATGTTCTAATTTGGCAATGTTTTATTGATTGCGGGTATCTTGCATATGTTGTCTTGCATTTCTTCTAATTTGTTGCACCGCCATCTGCTTAGTTTACTCATCATATATGTCGAGATGCCATGCCCATCCATTATCAATACATATTCCATCTGTCATCATACCATGTTTTTTCCACTCAAATGCTGTTCTTGTGCATCAGACATCAAAAAGGAAGAGGGTGATTGCCGAACCTGAAGGAGCACCAACAAAGTCCTTGAAAAATGTGGTGGTGCCGGAGAAATCAGACAGCACCCCACTTATATTGGCTGTACAACGAGTGACACAAAACGTAGGACCGACTCCAGCAGGCTGTACCCATACTTCACTGGCCACACCACTAGCCCCACCAGATAGGACCTGCACTCCAGCAAAAGGTATACCGATTTCATTTGCCATAACACCAGCTGTACCATAGAAAAATCCCACTCCAGCAAAAAGTACAACAAGTCCACCAGCCAAAGACCTATCCCAACTACACAGACGGCCAATTCCTGCAGATTAGAACCCCATTCCATTTATTCCCAGTTTAAAAGACAATGCTTTCAATGTTGTTAGGGACTACGTGCATATATTCCCATCATGGGAAGATTATTGTGAAGAGAAACACCATTTTCACATCTTCCTGTCCAACTTACGTGTAAGTGCTATTATTCATGGTTATTATTTTCCTGTTTTCTGCTGATTGAACACATCAATGATTTACATTACATTGTTGTAACTAGGCGAGGGTCAATCTGGATAGTCATGACGAGCAAAACTTGCTTGTGCTTTTCAAGGAAGCATTGCAACAGTATCGGTGTTACCTGAGGAAATCACACTTTGATGGCAAGTCTATAAACGAATTTCCGGTGAAGTCTCCTGTGCTAAATTTAGAAGACATTGAATGGGAAAACCTTGTTATGCACTAGTCTCATTCCCAGGATGAGGTACTGTCTATGAAATCGCATGACAATTTGAACTTCTACTTTTCCGCATGTGCCTTACGGATCTTTTTTGCAGGAAATCTGCTCGAAGAAGAATTCCGGTTTGACAAGAACGACAGAATATCACAAATATGTTGCCCACTGCTTTGCTCTTGTTAGTACCTGTTGTCCTGTATCACTGTACTTGCATACATACCTGGTTCATGATGTGACAGCAGTATGCATGATAGCTTGCTTACCAATTTCGCTCCCAATTATCTGATCTGTATGAATGGTTACATTAGTGTAGAATATATCCAATGCCAATGTTTTTTTAGCTCTGCATTGTTCTTGTAAGTACATGCTGTCCTTTATCAGTGTACTTATAATGACAGGTAGTTGTTCATGTACCATCACTCTGCAGCTTATTTTCCTTTGCCCTCCATTTTCTACACATCAGATCTATATTTACTCTTACCATAAGGTTGGTACTGAAGACGTTTAGCTGTGCATTGCTCTTGGCTGTACCTTTTGCCTGTATCGCCGCACTTACATTTATAGCTACTTGGTTATGTAGCATCACTCTTCATCTTATCTTAAATATTCTCCATTTTTCGTATATTATCACATCTCTATTTACTCTTAACAAAATGTAGAATAAAGGCAATGCTTTTGAAGAAGATTCTGTGGTAAACTTCTTGAATTTCCCCCCATCAGCATGGACAAGGCCTTTATAGAACCTGTCTTCACCAATAATGTAAGTTTGTCCATCTCAAGCCTTCAAACTTTGTTGTATATATTTGGTTAGGCATGACTGCAATAGTTGTTTATTTTTGGTGTTTGCATCAAATTGCTTGTTTAAAGTTTATTATGTAGTTCATAAACAAAAGTTTGTCCTTTCTCAATTTAAGTTTTCAGTTGTACAACCAAGTTCCTTCTTCATACCATGTAAATTAAACTATATAGAGCAAGTGATCTTCTTTTGCACTGCATGTATGCTTCTGTTCTTCATCCGTAATCCAGTGGTGTGGTGAACCTACCCACTACAGCACAATGTCATATTCTGCAATGTCTTAACTATGAACAATGTCATATCATTCTACTATTATTTAAACCATCTCTTTATTTGCCAATCTGAAATGGTATAAATTGACAGCACACTAACCATTGATACTTATGATTTCTTGATCTGTAATCCAGTGGTGTTGTGAAGCTGCCAACTCCTTCACAATGTCATTTCCTGCCATATCTTGACCTGAACAATACCATATTGAGTTAATGCAATTTTAAACTGTGTCACTTTATTCGCCAGTAAGAAATGTGATGAATTGTCAGCACTGATACTTTTATGTGCAAAACCTATCATCTGTCTGCTTGTTTATCTTTCAGAGTGAGGAAGATATAAGTATTGAACAAGCGCAGTCTCATCATCTTGCTCAGCTGCTTGCGGTGCAGCTCCCCAGCAGGGCTAACCTTTCTTGAACTCTATTGAAGTCCTGTCGGTTTTGTATATTATTTTGTCGGCGTGTTTATTTGCACCGGTGGCGATCTTGGATGCCCAGTGTATGTAATCTGTTGTCTGCTTGTGCTTTATTATCATAGTGGCGAACTTTGATGCCCAGTGGATGTAATATGCCGTAATTTCTTTATTGTATAGTCTAGGTTTTTTCTTATTCATGATGCTGTAGTTATTTTACTGTATATATATCCTGTCTTCGCAGTAAACCGGCCAAACCATAAAATTACGATACATAATCGGGCCGTCATGCAATCACGATGTAGGTTGGGCCTGAAACGTGGGGCCGGCAGCAGCCCGAAATGAACCCCGCCCCATGATTGTGCGAATCAAATCACGGGCTTTTAACAGGCCAAAATTGTCTTGGTCCTTGTTTGGCCCAACCAGATATCGGCTGTGAGTAGGCCGGATGCAAACCGGACCGTAGTTAGGCCCAACTATATGACGGGCTTTTAACATGCCGAAATTAATATAGGGCCGAAATGTTAAACGGACCCTTAACAAGCCAAAACTAATATCAGGCCGAATTACTAAGTGGGCCATTAGCAAGTGGGCCCAAAAGCATAGTGTCCAGTTGACGGGCCGAATCTGATATGGGCCATAATTGAGCCCAAAGCCTCTTAAAGGGCCGGACCTGATCTGGGCCGTAATTTGGCCCAGAACGTGGTAGGCTTTTAACGAGCCGGATCTCATATGGGCCACTATTAGGCCCGGAGCGTGGTAGGCCATTAATGGATCGGATCAAATATGGGCCGACATTTGGCCCAAAACATGGCAGCCAGTTAATGGGCCGGCCTACTAGGGTCCTCAAAATCTTGTGGGCCTACAGCTGGGCCGGCCCATTAATGTCGGCGAAATCTCATGGGCCTTTAGCTGGGCCAGCCCATTATGATCCGCAAGAATCTTGTGGGCCTTTACCTGGGCCGGCCCATTATGGCACACAAAAATCTTGTGGGCGTTTACCTGGGCCGGCCCATTATGGCCCGCAAAATCTTGTGGCCTTTAGCTGGGCCGTCCCATTAGCTGGGCCGTCCCATTATGGTATGCAAAATCCTGTGGGCCTTCAGTTGGGTTGGCCCATTTAAACTTGATGGGCCGGTCCACATGTCAACATATCATAGGCGTGTCTCGCCCATTGGATGAGTGACACCTGTGCCAACGCGGACCTGGCACGTGTCTCCTCCAGCCAATGATGATTTTACACGTGGAAAATCCCCATTGGTCGGGGCTGTTAACGGGTTATCGGATCCAAAACCCGACCCGATAGCTTAACAGCGTTCCGTTACGGTGGATGCCACGTGTCGGTCACCCTTGACGAAAGCACTTCTGTGACGCGCGATTTATCGTCATGGAAGTGGACACTTCCGTGATGATAATTTTGGTAATGTCATGGAACACTTCTACGACAGCACAGGTATGACTATCTTGATTCTGTCATAAATTTGTCATGGATGTACATGCATGACAAAAAACGCGACCTACTGTGACAAACACGTATCATCATGGAAGTGTATTTTTTTTGTAGTGATGTTTGCGGACTAACCATGTGCTTTGAGCCTTTCAGAGATTCATCATTTGGCACGAGACGATTTCTTTCCCCTCGGAGTGTTTTTCAAGACGGTGTAGCTCCTTCGTTTCTTGTTTGGTGGACTAGTTTTGTAGGAGTCACCGTTCTATCAAGAGGGGGTCCGCTTTGGTAAGGCTTGGGTGGAATCAACACGTACACATCCTTCTCTCACCCTCTGAGCTTTTCCGCTTCAACTAGAGAGCTCGTTCCCCTTGCAGTTGTGCTGATTTGTGTCCGAGCGGTAGTACCGCTTGTGGTTCTCAGCCGCAGTACCGCTATGGTACCGGGCTACTACCACGTCGAATCGAGGGGGCCACCTCTCATGTCGGGTTGAGCGGGACTTTGCAGTGGTTGTAGTAGCGGTAGTACCGCTCGAGGGCGGTAGTACCGCCCTACCACCGCGGCAGTACCGCGCTGGGCACATTTCCGGCTCTCTCTCTTCGAGTTAGTAAAACCATTTAAACCCGAATAGAAGAGAGATCTGAGTCCCAGAGTATAGACGAGGAATAAAAGATCCTAATACCACCCATATGGCGACATGCGCCCGTAAGACACACAACCATGTTAGTAAAAGTTTTTTGTAGTGCTAGACTCGACTTCGACCAAGGAGTTGGAAAGAGGGCTACCTACAGGCAGTCGGCTCTGATACCAACTTGTAACGCCCTCGATTCAATCGTACACTAATCATACACGCAAATGTGTACGATCAAGATCAAGGACTCACGGGAAGATATCACAACACAACTCTAGACACAAATTAAAATAATACAAGCTTTATATTACAAGCCAGGGGCCTCGAGGGCTCGAATACATAAGCTCGAATACACAAGGGTCAGCGGAAGCAACATTATCTGAGTACAGACATAAGTTAAACAAGTTTGCCTTAAGAAGGCTAGCACAAAATCAACAACGATGGAAAAGGCAAGGCCTCCTGCCTGGGAGCCTCCTAACTACTCCAAGTCGTCAGTGGCCGTCACGTAGTAGTAGGCACCCTCGGGGTAGCAGTAGTCACCAGTGGTGTCGTCTGGCTCCTGGGATCCGTCATCTGGTCGCAACAATCGGGTATGGGGGAAAAGAGGTAGCAAAGCAGCCGTGCGTACTCATCCAAAGTACTCGCAAGACTTACATCAGATCTAAACTAAGTATGCATCCGTATCAAAGGAAAAGGGCTGAATCTATGGACTAAACTGCAGAATGCCAGAAAGAAGGGGAAAGCCTAGCCTATCAAAGACTAGCATCTTCAAGCATCTTACAACATATAGAAGAGTACAGGTCAACACAATGTAAAGTAGTAGTAGTGTTATCAACCTCGGCCAGAGATCCTTTCTCGACTCCCTGCGAGAAATCAATCCCATAGCCATACTATCCATTTCTCATCACAATCCATTCTCATCACAATCCATTCTCATCACAAGTATCCAGTTCTAGTTGTATCGATCGGGATACAACTCCAAGTGTCCGTTACCGTAGGACAGGCTATCGACAGTTGTTTTCTTCCCTGCAGGGGTGCACCAACTTACCCATCACACTCGATTAACTCTGGCCGGACACACTTTCCTGGGTCATGCCCGGCCTCGGCCAAACAATACGCCGCAACCCGACCTAGGCTTAATAGAGAGGTCAGCACGCCGGACTAAACCTATGCCCCCAGGGGTCCTGGGCCATCGCCCCGGGAACTCCTGCACGTTGCGTGGGCGGCTGGTGAGCAGACCTAGCTACCTCCTTAAAAAGGCAGGAGCTTACCAGTCCAACCCGGCACGCGCCGCTCAGTCGCTGACGTCTATTAAGCTTCGGCTGATGTATACTGTGCAGAACACCCATACAATGCCCACATGATGGTTAGTGCTATCAGGCCAGAGGCCCCTCGGATCAAATATCCAAATCATAGTGGATTAGGAGCACGCGGTAACGAGCAGAGACTCACGATCAATGTGACCCCATCGCCCCGTCTCGAGTACTTGCGGCAAGGGCTAAGAATGCCCGGCCACGCCTCGTAAGTATCTCGCGGGCACCTTCTAGGTCAACCCGACTCCACATCACTCGCTATTAAGCTCGCGTGGGTACCCCTCAGGGCCGACCCGTCTTTAGTAACATGGCTCAGTGCAAAGTCATAGTAACCATAGTAACTGTGTGTCTAATACCAAGGGGAAAACCCGAGGAATCACCCCCTGTGAATTCCACTCGATGTTATCATCAAGGTGAACGTAAGAGAATCCACCCTCGAGGTTCACACTTGAGGGGTTGCACAACAGAGCCGTAACGGAAGTGGTTAAGGCGGAATCACCCTCAATGACCACGACAAAATAGCTACACTACAAATATCTCATCAGGAGTGATGTAAGAGGTTCCACCCTCGACACTCGATGGTAACTCTGCAGGGTCGTACAACTAGGGGGGGTGATGTGCGGTGTCGGGGCCTGGACGTCGATCACGATGATCGAGTCATCAAACATAAAGCGATGCAACAAGGAAAAGGTGGGGTCACTGATGGATCACTAACCAACCAATACTAAGCAGTTTAGGATAAGCAGGTAAGGTATGAAAGCAGGTAACAACAACGGGCTATGCATCAGAGTAGGATCATACAGAAAGCAGTAGCAATTCTAATGCAAGCACGAGAGGAAAAGAAAAAGGCGATATCAGAATGCTCAAGGGGGGGGGGGTCGCTTGCCTGGTTGCTCTGGCAAGGAGGGGTCGTCGTCGACGTAGTCGATAACATGGGCAACATCAGTTTCGGGGTCTACTGGAGAGAAGAGGGGGGAAGAAACAGTAAATATAGAGCAAACAATGCATCACAAGGCATAACATGACGAAAGGCAGAGCTAGGGTTGCCCTAACGTAGTACTACACATTGCAGACGGAGGGGATAAACATCCGAGGATGAATTCCCGGCGTTAGGCGGATTCCAGACAAATGAAAGAGAGGGGACGGTTCCATGTTCAGCATGCTAGGGGCATGTGACAGGTGAAAGGACCGCACATTTGGATTCATTGGATTTTTCTGAGCAACTTTCATATAGAAAACATTTTCATCCAAGTTACGGTTTAATTTCTATGAATTTCTAAAGATTTAAGTATTTTCTGGAATTAATTAAATTAACAGAAAAGATAAAATGACGTCAGCATGACGTGCTGATGATGTCAGCGGTCAACAGACTCGCTGACCAGGTCAAACCGACCAGTAGGGCCCACCTGTCATTGGCAGTGGGCTAACAGCAGATCATTTTAACTTAAACAGACTAATTAGTGACTGGACCCCACCAGTCAGTGACTCACTAGTTTAGCTAATTACTTTTAATTAGGGAAAAGTTTTAATTAGGTTAATTATGTGGTGGGGCCCATGTGTCAGTGGCACCGAGTGCCCAGTAAGCATAGTTGACCATGGTCAACATGGTCAACTGAGTCCAGGGGGCCCACGGGCAGCGACCTAGAGGCGGGCCCCGCCGGCGCCGGAGCAACGCCGGCGAGGCCATCCACGGCGGCCGAACGCCGGATACGGCCGGAATCACGCTACAGCGCATCATTTGAGCCATGGACGGGCGCGTTCGAACGGTGAGGCTGGGCCGCAACCAACTGTGATGGTGGCGCGGCCGTAACGGCCGGAATCTTCGCCGGCGGCGAGTGGAGGCGGTGGTGGCGTTTGGGACATCGTCGGGATCGCGCTACGAAGCATCGAACCGCATGCGACAACTTGCATTCGAACCGTGGAAGTATTCCGCGTCGACTGGTGGTGGTGCCGAACCAAAAGGTCGCTAGAAACGGGACCAATGACGAGCTATGGCGGCCGCGCGTACGGGACCTCAACGGAGGCTATGCTAGGAGGCACGGGGAGGCTCGCGCGCATGCGCGTTAGGCTCCTGGGAACCTCACGAGCTCGACTACGAGCTCGGACGCGAGCTACGGCAACAGCGGCCACTGCGACGAGCTTCACCATGGCGGCGGGGCAGCACTAATGGCGACGACAATTAGGGGGGCGAGATAGACGACGCTAGCATAGGGGAAAGGTCAGGGAGCTTACGTAGGAGCACACGGTGGCTCGTTGGAAGGTTAGGAGCAGCAGGGCGCCAGAATTGCAGAGGAACGCCGGTGGCTGCCGAGGAAGAAGAAGCTGGCGTCGGAGTCGAAGCAGGGGCGCCGAGCTTGAGGGGCTGGTCGTGGGCGAAGGAGAGATCAACGACGGAGCCCTTGGCGCGGTCCTAGGTGAAGGGGGCGGCGGAGAGCGCGTAGACGGTGCCGGCCATGGCGACTGCGGTGGTGGCCGTGGCGGATCTGGGCGAGGAGGATCTGGTGGGAAGAGGGAGAGGCGGAGTGGGTGTCAGTGGAGAGCGGGGGAGTGAGTGGGGCGCAGGGGAGAGGACCGAGGGGAGGGGTCGACCTTATCCTCCTCGTCGACGGCGAGGTGGTTTGGCGGTGACGCGCGGGCGCGCGCCCTCGGTCGGTTGAACAGGGGGAGGGGAGAGCGACAGGAGAGGGGGAGTGGGCCACATGGCCAGGTGGGCTGAGGCCCATGGGGGGGCGCGATGGCTAGCTGGGCCAGTCGGCCTAGTTGAGGGGGGGGCTTCTCCTTTTCCTTTTTAAAGCTTTTCTGTTTTAGCTATTTTAGGCCACATATGCATTTTGCAAAAATGTTGGATCACCACCAATATTACGAGGAGAAAATTTTACACATGATGAACATTTTAGTTTTCATGTTTGAGCATTTTGAATTTCACACAAAATTGTGAAGTTGAAATCAACTGGAATTTGAAAAGGAATATTGATCAAAGTGACTAAGCACTATTATAGAAAAATGATTAGCTTGATCTCTGGGATTACTGTAGCATCATTATACCGGGGTGTCACAACTCTCCTCCTCTAAAAGAAATTCTCATCCCGAGAATTAAGAGGTAGAAGGGAACAGATCGGGGTATTCAGCACAGAGGTTATCCTTGCGTTCCCATGTGGCTTCATCTTTAGAATGATTTAACCATTGCACCTTGAGGAACTTGGTAACCTTCTGGCGTGTTCGCTGTTCAGCTTCTTCAAGAATGCAGATCGGATGCTCCTTGTATGTGAGATCGTCTTGAACTTCAATCAATTCCGGATCCACTTCACGTTCTGGATTCTTGAAGCATCAACGAAGTTGCGACACGTGGAAGACATCATGGACATGCGAGAACTAAGGTGGCAACTCCAATTGATAAGCCACTAGTCCACGACGGGCGAGGATGCGGAAGGGACCAATGTAGCGCGGAGCTAGCTTGCCCTTGACTCCGAACCGATGAGTGCCTCTCAAAGGAGTGACACGCAGATAAGCTTGTTCACCGGGTTAATAAGTTGAACCCTAGTGTTTCCGGTCATAGTTGCTCTTCTGGCGGGACTAGGCCGCCTTCAGATTATCCCGGACAATGCGAACATGCTCTTCAGCTTGTTGAATAATGTCTGGACCAATGAGCGTCCGTTCCCCAGTTTCTGACCAATTCAGAGGGGTTCGGCACTTACCTCCATAAAGCACTTCAAAGGGTGCCATCTTCAAGCTAGCTTGATAGCCTTTGTTATAAGAGAACTCCGCATAAGGGAGAGATTCTTCCCACTTCTTGCCGAAAGAAATAACATAAGCTCGAAGCATGTCTTCAAGAATTTGATTGACTCGCTCGACTTGGCCTTGGGATTGGGGATGATAAGCAGTGCTCCAGGTAATATGAGTTCCCATTGCCTCTTGGAAACTATCCCAAAACTTCGAAGTGAATAAACTACCACGGTCTGAACTGATCTCCTTCGGAATGCCGTGGAGTGACACAATTCGGGAGATATACAAGTTTGCTAATTGACTAGCAGTGATAGTCTCCTTGATTGGCAGAAAGTGAGAAACCTTCAAGAATTGGTCGATGATGACAAAAATATCATCTTACCTTTCTGAGACTTGGGAAGGCCAGTGACAAAGTCCATCTAAATCTTATCCCACTTCCATTCAGGAATCGGAAGCGGTTCTAGAAGTCCAGCTGGTGTCTGATGTTCTGCTTTGACGCGACGACAAACGTCACATTCTTTGATATATCAAGCAATATCTTGCTTCACCTTGGACCACCAATATTTCTGACGAATGTCTAAGTACATCTTGGTACTTCCCGGATGAATAGAGAGAGGGGTGTCATGTGCTTCTTTCATCACCTTCTCTGTCACAAGCTCGAACCGGGGTACGACAATGCGATATCTGAAGTATAAGGTTCCATCTTCACCAAGTGAGAAATCTCTGGATTTCTCTAAGGCAAGATCCTTTTTCGTCAAATCCACGTGAGCATCTTTGGCTTGAGCAGACTTAATTGCTTTCAGCAGAGTTGGTTCCAGGACAAGGTTATTCAGAGAACCTTGTGGAACTAGTTGAAGGTTCAGCTTGCATAGCTCTTCATAAAGGCGGGGTTGAGCTTTAAAGACCATGTGATTGTTGCAATAAGACTTACGGCTCAGGGAATCGGCCATTACATTAGCCTTGCCAGGTGTATAAGATATACCGCAGTTGTAGTCAGCAATAGCTTCCATCCATCGCTGCTGACGGTGGTTCAGATCTGGCTGAGTAAACAAATACTTCAGACTCTGATGATCAGTGAAGATCTCGCAACGATTACCGAGAAGGTACTGTTGCCATAGCTTCAATGCATAGATAACCATAGCAAGATCAAGGTCATGAACTGGGTAGTTCTGTTCATGAGGACGCACTTGACAAGAGGCATAAGCAATCACTCTACGCTCTTGCATTAGGACACAGCCTAATCCTTGACGTGAAGCATCGCAATAGATGACAAAGTCCTTGCGAGAATCAGGGGGAGCAAGCACTGGGGCAGATGTCAGCTTATCTTTGAGTGCCTGGAAACTTTCCTGACATTTGTCTGTCCAATGGAACTTAACGCCTTTGTGAAGCAGATTGGTCAGTGGCTTGGCGATCTTGGAGAAGTTCTCGACAAAGCAGCGACAATAGCTGGCTAGACCGAGAAAGCTTCTGACTTGCTTGACAGTCTTCGGAGGGGTCCAGTCAAGAATAGCCTGAACGCGCTCTGGGTTGACGGCAATACCGTCCTTGGAGATGACATGACCAAGGTAGGTGACTTCGGGTAACCAGAATTCGCACTTGGAATACTTGGCATAAAGTTGATGTTCTCGAAGCTTCTCTAGAACAAGTCGAAGATGTTCAACATGTTCTTCTTTGTTCTTCGAATATACCAGGATATCATCTAGATAGACTACGATGAACTTGTCGAGGTAATCCATGAATATGTAGTTCATCAGACGAGAGAATGTGGCTGGAGCATTGGTAAAGCCAAAAGACATGACGGTGTACTCATAAGAACCATAACGAGTGACAAATGCGGTCTTTGGAATATCCTCTTCACGAACACGGATCTGGTGGTAACCCAACCTCAAGTCGAGTTTAGAGAATATTGATGAACCAGCAAGTTGATCATACATATCATTGATCCGAGGAAGGGGATATTTGTTCTGAATTGTAGCTTGGTTGATAGGACGATAGTCTTGGACAAAACGGTTCGTTCCATCCTTCTTCTTCACAAAGAGAGAAGGTGCTCCCCAAGCTGAGGAACTTGAACGAATGAAACCACTGTGAAGAGATTTGTCGATTTCCTTCTTAAGTTCAAGGAGTTCATGAGGCGGCATCTTGTAGGGTCGTTTGGCAATAGGAACGGTGCCTGGTTTCAAGTCGATGACGAAATTGACAGCCCGAGTAGGAGGTATTCCTGGAAGTTCTTCTGGAAAGACGTCTAGGAAGTCACGAACAACTGGGATCTTTTCAATTCCCTCAAGAGGTGCCGCGTTCAACGCATTCAAAGCATAAAGTCGTGCTTCAGCATTTTGAACAATCTGAGCATGGTAGCTTACTATCTCATCGGAAGGATGTACGAGATGAACGACTTTGGTGGCACAAACGATGGAGGCAGTATGTGCTTTCAACCATTCCATTCCCAGAATGAGGTCAATGTTGGAAGACTCCAGAATAATGGGAGAAACATGAAATTCCAACCCTTCAATTTCAACGGGGACGTCACGACCAATCATGGTAGTTTGACGCTGACCCGCAGGGGTGCGTACCACTATCGGAGTGTTCATGGGCTCGCATCGAATGTCGTGTGCATATGCAAAATTTTCTGACATGAATGAATGCGATGCTCCCGAATCAAATAAGACAGATGCTGGTACTGAATTAACAAGGAGAGTACCCATCACAGTAGCAGGCTGGTCTTGAGCTTCATTCAGATCAACATGATCAGCCTGACCACGACCATAATGTCTGGCATTGTTGTTGTGGGGCAGGTTGTTACGGCCAGTTGAAGCCAAAGCCAGCTGGTTCCTTTTCTGATTGCACTCTTTGGCAAGGTGACCTGGACGGCCACATCTGAAGCACATACCATCATTGGGATTGGTAGCAGGCGCTTGGGGTGGTGCAGTCCGAAGATGCTGCCTCGTTGGCGGAGGAGGCAAACGAGGTGCAGCATGGGACTGTCTTGGTGCAGGTGCAGCTGGATGATACATGTTGTGGGGAATCCATATGCGACGCTTTTGCGCTGACGGGCCCGAAGATGAGCCAGCGTCACGACTGCGCCTAAGGGATCCCTGGTGTTCCTGAAGACCAGTCTCAACCTGAATAGCCTTGTTCACCAAGGTGGCGAAGTCGGCAAAGTCATGAGCGAGCAGTGCCAGCTTAATATTAGGGTGAAGTCCATCACGGAACTTTTCTTTCCTACGAGCATTAGTTGCAATGTCTTCTTCAGCATAATGAGACAGGTCCAGAAATTCCCGCTGATAAGCATCTACAGTATTGTTGCCTTGGGTGAGGTTGCGCAAATCTCGCTTCTTCCTGTCCATGATTCCCTGAGGAATGAAGCAGGCACGGAAGGCAGCTTGGAAATCCGGCCAAGTGATGACCGTTCCAGCAGGTAGGGTTCGCCTGTGGCTGTCCCACCATTGAGCAGCGGGACCCTTCAGAAAGAAAGATGCAAAGGTGACATAGCTAGCAGGGGCCACACTAGCAGACTCCATTTCATATGTGATGTCGCGGAGCCAGTCATCAGCATCAAGGGGTTGAGTTGAGCTGCGGTAAATAGTTGGGCTGAGATGCACTAAGTCCTGTAGAGTTCCTGGGGTTGGTTGTTGATTCATGTTCGAACGAGGAAACTGAGCCATCATTCCTTCCATGAATTGGCGATTCAACTCAAACTGTTGCATCATTCCAGCAAAGAATTCGGGCGGTGGTGGATCGTTGGCACCACGGCCACGACCAGCGGGTCTAACCATCCTGCTAACAAGTAACAGGGGGTAGTTCAACATTGAGCATTTTTAAAAACAAGGATCATTCATGATGAAACATGCATAATGAACGAGGTACGATGGATACCACTTCGTTGTCATCATGACAGTGTGTGTACTATCCAGAATACTATTCTAAGGAAAAATTATGGCTTATCCAGCTTTGGGGTGAATGTGGTCATGGGATCCTAATGTTAGAGTTAGTAAAACCATTTAAACCCGAATAGAAGAGAGATCTGAGTCCAAGAGTATAGACGAGGAATAAAAGATCCTAATACCACCCATATGGCGACGTGCGCCCGTAAGACACACAGCCATGTTAGTAAAAGTTTTTTGTAGTGCTAGAGTCGACTTCGACCAAGGAGTTGGAAAGGGGGCTACCTACAGGCAGTCGGTTCTGATACCAACTTGTAACGCCCTCGATTCAATCGTACACTAATCATACACGCAAATGTGTACGATCAAGATCAAGGACTCACGGGAAGATATCACAACACAACTCTATACACAAATTAAAATAATACAAGCTTTATATTACAAGCCAGGGGCCTCGAGGGCTCGAATACATAAGCTCGAATACACAAGGGTCAGCGGAAGCAACATTATCTGAGTACAGACATAAGTTAAACAAGTTTGCCTTAAGAAGGCTAGCACAAAATCAACAACGATCGAAAAGGCAAGGCCTCCTGCCTGGGAGCCTCCTAACTACTCCAAGTCGTCAGCGGCAGTCACGTAGTAGTAGGCACCCTCGGGGTAGCAGTAGTCATCAGTGGTGTCGTCTAGCTCCTGGGATCCGTCATCTGGTCGCAACAATCAGGTATGGGGGAAAAGAGGTAGCAAAGCAGCCATGAGTACTCATCCGAAGTACTCGCAAGACTTACATCAGATCTAAACTAAGTATGCATCTGTATCAAAGGAAAAGGGCTGAATCTATGGACTAAACTGCAGAATGCCAGAAAGAAGGGGAAAGCCTAGCCTATCAAAGACTAGCATCTTCAAGCATCTTACAACATATAGAAGAGTACAGATCAACACGATGTAAAGTAGGAGCAGTGTTATCAACCTCGGCCAGAGATCCTTTCTTGACTCCCTGCAAGAAAGCAATCCCAGAGCCATACTATCCATTTCTCATCACAATCCATTCTCATCACAAGTATTCAATTCTAGTTGTATCGATCGGGATACAACTCCAAGTGTCCGTTACCGTAGGACAGGCTATCGATAGTTGTTTTCTTCCCTGCAGGGGTGCACCAACTTACCCATCACGCTCGATTAACTCCGGCCAGACACATTTTCCTGGGTCATGCCCGGCCTCGGCCAAACAATACACCGCAACCCGACCTAGGCTTAATAGAGAGGTCAGCACGCCGGACTAAACCTATGCCCCCAGGGGTCATGGGCCATCGCCCCAGGAACTCCTGCATGTTGCATGGGCGGCCGATGAGCAGACCTAGCTACCTCCTTAAAAAGGCAGGAGCTTACCAGTCCAACTCGGCGCGCGCCGCTCAGTCGCTGACGTTTATTAAGCTTTGGCTGATGTATATGACGCAGAACGCCCATACAATGCCCACATGATGGTTAGTGCTATCAGGCCAGGCCCCTCAGATCAAATATCCAAATCATAGTGGATTAGGAGCACGCGGTAACGAGCAGAGACTCACGATCGATGTGACCCCGTTGCCCCGTCTCGAGTACTTGCGGCAAGGGCTAAGAATGCTCGCCATGCCTCGTAAGTATCTCGCGGGCACCTTCCAGGTCAACCTGACTCCACATCACTAGCTATTAAGCTTGCGCGGGTACCCCTCAGGGCCGACCCATCTTTAGTAACATGGCTCAGTGCAAAGTCATAGTAACCATAGTAACTGTGTGTCTAATACCAAGGGGAAAACCCGAGGAATCACCCCCGATGAATTCCACTCGATGTTATCATCAAGGTGAACGTAAGAGGATCCACCCTCGAGGTTCACACTTGAGGGGTTGCACAACAGAGCCGTAACATAAGTGGTTAAGGCGGAATCACCCTCAATGACCACGACCGAATAGCTACACTACAGAGATCTCATCAGGAGTGATGTAAGAGGTTCCACCCTCGGCACTCGATGGTAACTCTGCAGGGTCGTACAACTAGGGGGGTGATGTGCGGTGTTGGGGCCTGGACGTCGATCACGATGATCGAGTCATCGAACATAAAGCGGGGCAACTAGGACAAGGTGGGGGTCACTGATGGATCACTAACCAACCTATACTAAGCAGTTTAGGATAAGCAGGAAAGGTATGAAAGCAGGTAACAACAACAGGCTATGCATCAGAGTAGGATCATACAGAAAGCAGTAGCAGTTCTAATGCAAGCATGAGAGGGAAATAAATAGGCGATATCAGAATGCTCAAGGGGGGGGGTTGCTTGCCTGGTTGCTCTGGCAAGGAGGGGTCATCGTCGACGTAGTCGATCACAGGGGCAACATCGGTCTCGGGGTCTATCAAAGAGAAGAGGGGGAAAGAAATAGTAAATACAGAGCAAACAATGCATCACAAGGCATAACATGACGAAAGGCAGAGCTAGGGTTGCCCTAACATAGTACTACATGTTGCAGACGGAGGGGATAAACATCCGAGGATGAATTCCCGGCATTAGGCGGATTCCGGACAGATGAAAGAGAGGGGACAGTTCCATGTTCAGCATGCTAGGGGCATGTGACAGGTGAAAGGACCGCGCATTTGGATTCGTTGGATTTTTCCGAGCAACTTTCATATAGAAAACATTTTCATCCGAGTTACAGTTTAATTTCTATGAATTTCTAAAGATTTAAGTATTTTCTGGAATTAATTAAATTAACAGGAAAGATAAAATGGCGTCAGCATGGTGTGCTGATGACGTCAGCGGTCAACAGACTCGCTGACTAGGTCAAACCGACCAGTAGGGCCCACCTATCATTGAAAGTGGGCTAACAGCAGATCATTTTAACTTAAACAGACTAATTAGTGACTGGACCCCACCAGTCAGTGACTCACTAGTTTAGCTAATTACTTTTAATTAGTAAAATGTTTTAATTAGGTTAATTATGCGGTGGGGCCCGTGTGTCAGTGGCACTGAGTGCCCAGTCAGCATAGTTGACCATGGTCAACGTGGTCAACTAAGTCCAGGGGGCCCACGGGTAGCGACCCAGAGGTGGGCCCCGCCTGTGCCAAGTCAGCGCCGGCGCCGGAGCAACGCCGACGAGGCCATCCGCGGCGGCCGAACGCCGGAGACGGCCGGAATCACTCTACGGCGCATCATTTGAGCCATGGACGACCACCACTATCTGCCAAGAGCACACCATCTTGGCCTGCACAGAGCTCTTCCTCCTCCATGGCATCAATAGGGCAAACACATGATATTATTTGTCGTCGTTGCAAGGGTGGAGGTCATTATGCGAGAGAATGCCCATCTAAGCGTGTGATGATTGTTACTAAGGATGGTGGGTATGAGTCCGCTAGTGACTATGATGAGGAGACTTTGGATCTTATTACAAGCGAAGAACACGATGGAGATGATTCTGATCATGAGACGCAATACATGGCTGCTGAAGATGCTGACAGGTATGAATGTTTAGTTGCTCAACGTGTTTTGAGTGTGCAGGTTACACAAGCAGAGCAAAATCAGAGGAATAATTTGGTCCATACAAAGGGAGTTGTGAAGGAACATTCTATTTGCGTCATCATAGATGGAGGGAGCTGCAACAACTTGGCTAGCATGGAGATGGTGGAGAAGTTATCCCTCACCACAAGACCACATCCACATCCTTACTACATCCAATGGTTCAACAACAGCGACAAGGTTAAGGTAACACGTACTGTTCATGTGCATTTTAGTATCTCTACATATGCTGATTATGTTGATTGTGATGTGGTACCTATGCAAGCATGTTCTTTATTACTTGGTAGACCATGGCAATTTGATAAAAATTCTGTACACCATGGTAGAAACAATAAGTATACTCTTGTTCATAAGGATAAAAATATTACTTTGCTTCCTATGACTCCTGATTCCATTTTGAAAGATGATATTAATAGAGCTAATAAAGCAAATAAGAGTGAAAATCAGATTGTGGCAAAAGAATTTGAGCAACAAATGAAGCCTAATAACAAACCAACTAGTGTTGCTTCTGAAATTACATTGAAAAGTGCATGTTTACTTGCCACCAAATCTGATATTGATGATCTAGATTTTAGCAAATCTGTTTGCTATGCTTTTGTGTGCAAAGAGGCATTATTTTCATTGGAGGACATGCCTTCCTCTTTGCTTCCTGCTGTTACTAACATTTTGCAGGAGTTTGCCGACGTCTTTCCACAAGACGTGCCACCGGGATTACCACCTATTCGAGGGATTGAGCATCAGATTAACTTAATTCCCGGTGCATCGCTACCCAACCGTGCACCATACCGTACCAATCCAGAGGAGACGAAGGAGATTATGCGTCAAGTCCAGGAGTTTCTCGACAAAGGTTATATACGCGAAACCCTTAGTCCTTGTGCTGTTCCTATTATTCTAGTGCCGAAAGGATGGTACATCGCGTATGTGTGTTGATTGTAGAGGCATTAATAATATTATCATTCATTATTGTCATCCTATTCCTAGGCTAGATGATATGCTTGATGAATTGAGTGGCTCTACAATATTCTCCAAAGTTGATTTGTGTAGTGGATACCATCAAATTTGTATGAAATTGGGAGATGAATGGAAAACAACATTTAAAACTAAGCTTGGATTATATGAGTGGTTAGTCATGCCTTTTGGGTTTACTAACGCACCTAGTACTTTCATGATATTAATGAACGAAGTTTTACGTGATTTCATTGGACGATTTGTGGTAGTCTATTTTGATGATATACTGATTTATAGAAGATCTTTGGAGGAACATTTGGAACATTTATGTGCTATTTTTATTGCTCTACGTGATGCACGTTTGTTTGGTAACCTTGGGAAGTGCACTTTTTGCACCGACCGAGTATCTTTTCTTGGCTATGTTGTTACTCCACAGGGAATTGAAGTTGGTAAAGCCAAGATTGAAGCTATTGAGAGTTGGCCGCATCCCAAAATGGTCACACAAGTGAGGAGTTTTCTTGGCCTCGCTAGATTCTATAGGCGTTTTGTGAGAGATTTCAGCACCATTGGTGCACGTCTCAATGAGCTTACAAAGAAGGATGTGCCTTTTGTTTGGGGTACCGCACAGGAAGAAGCCTTCACGGTATTGAAAGATAAGTTGACACATGCTCCTTTACTCCAACTTCCTGATTTTAATAATACTTTTGAGCTTGAATGTGATGCTAGTGGAATTGGGTTAGGAGGTGTGTTATTACGAGATGGCAAACCTGTTGCATACTTTTCTGAAAAATTGAGTGGGCCTAGTCTGTATTATTCTACTTATGATAAAGAATTATATGCTCTTGTTCGGACTTTATAAACATGACAACATTATTTATGGCCCAAAGAATTTGTTATACATTCCGACCATGAATCTTTGAAACATATTAAAAGTCAAGCTAAACTGAATTGTAGACATGCTAAATGGGTTGAATTCATTGAGACTTTCCCTTATGTCACTAAACACAAGAAGGGTAAAGAAAATGTTATTACTGATGCATTGTCTTGTCGCTATACTATGCTTTCACAACTGGACTTCAAAATATTTGGTTTGGAGACCATCAAAGATCAATATGTGCATGATGCTGATTTTAAAGATGTAATGCAGAATTGTAAAGAAGGAAGAATGAGGAACAAGTTCGTTGTTAATGATGGATTTGTGTTCCGTGCTAACAAGCTATGCATTCCAGCTAGCTCTATTCGTCTTTTGTTGTTGCAGGAGGTGCATGGAGGAGGATTAATGGGACACTTTGGCGTGAAGAAGATGGAGGACGTACTTGCTACACATTTCTTTTGGCCAAAGATGAGAGGGGATGTTGAGCATTTTGTTGCTCGCTGCACTACATGTCAAAAGCTAAGTCACGACTCAATCCTCATGGTTTATATATGCCTTTGCCTGTACCTAGTGTTCCTTGGGAGGATATATCTATGGACTTTGTTTTAGGTTTACCTCGAACAAAGAAGGGGAGGGATAGCATATTTGTTGTCGTGGATAGATTCTCGAAAATGGCACAATTTATACCATGTCATAAAAGCGATGATGTTGTTAATGTTGTCGATTTGTTCTTTCGTGAAATTATTCGCTTGCATGGTGTGCCAAATACTATTGTTTCAGATCGTGAAACTAAATTTCTTAGCCACTTTTGGAGATGTTTATGGGCTAAGGTGGGGACTAAACTACTTTTTATTACTACTTGTCACCCCCAAACGGATGCACAAACTGAAGTAGTCAATAGAACATTGTCTACTATGCTTAGGCTTGTTTTGAAGAATAATAAGAAAATGTGGGAAGAATGTTTGCCTCATATTGAATTTGCTTATAATTATTCATTGCATTCTACTACTAAGATGTGCCCTTTTGAAATCGTGTATGGTTTCCTACCTCGTGCATGTATTGATTTGTTGCCTCTTCCATCTTCGGAGAAGGTTAATTTTGATGCTAAACAACGTGCTGAATTGATTTTAAAAATGCATGAGTTAAGTAAGGAAAACATTGAGCGTATGAATGCTAAATATAAACTTGCTGGAGATAAGGGTAGAAAACATGTTGTGTTTGCACCTGGAGATCTTGTTTGGTTACATTTGCGTAAGGATAGATTTCCTAATTTGCGCAAATCAAAGCTAATGCCACGTGTTGATGGTCCTTTTAAGGTGTTAGAGAAAATAAATGATAATTCACATAAACTTGAGCTGCCTGCGGATTTTGGGGTTAGTCCCACTTTTAACATTGCAGATTTGAAGCCTTATTTGGGCGAGGAAGGTGAGCTTCTGTCGAGGACGACTTCATTTCAAGAAGGGGGGGGGGTGATGAGGACATCAATACCATTGTTACACCCACAGCCCCTACTGCTACATATACTGGACCAATTACTAGAGCTCGCGCACGCCAATTAAATTATCAGGTACTTTCGTTTCTTGGTAATGATTCTAATGTTCATGAGAATATGATGCTGCCTAAATTGGATACATTTGCTTTGCTTACGAATGAAGGGCCTGGCATGGATAAGAGGGATGAACATTGGAGCAAGACCAAGCATGGAGATGGTGGCATGCGCAAGGGGAACAAGAACGGAGTTGCAAGTGATGATTTCAGGACTTTGAAGCCACCATAAGGAGTGCATGAAGCCTTGGACGAAATATACAAGATGCCACTTCATAAATTTCGTCCAGAGGCTATTCTAGGTGATGCATCACCTTATTATTGGGCCAGGCCCATGTAATTTCGAAATACTTCATTATAGGCTGTTTTTAGAGAGTGTGTGTGGGGGGGGGGGGAAACAAGAGTTAGGATTGGTTTCGGACCCCTCCTCCAAGGACCACGAAACCCCCCCTCTTCCTCCATATATACAGCCCTTAGGTCACCGTTTAGACTTTGGGCTTTGTTTAGATTAAAAGTTCGCCATAGCTGCAACTTCGCGTACTTCGTTTGTGTTCAAGGACCAGACCAAGGCGTCACAGAGCCCCACCTTGATCAATAAAGCTTTTATCTTATATTCGCAATATCCAGATTGCAATCTTAGTTTCTTGCTTGTTCTTCGTTTGCTTGCAGGAAATAGACCTTCCTGGTCAGGTTGATCGTGCTCCCGCGTGGTCAATAACCTCTAGGAGTTGGTTTAGCAATTGCTAAGGCGCGACATCCTTGCACGTTCGTAGTCGGATCGTGAAAGTCTACTCCTCCGAAACGATAATCACCATCTCATCGAAAGACGGGACACCTTTGCCCCTATCACACTGTACATTTGCTCTCTAATATTTTCTTCCGTTGTGTGTCGTCATGTTGTGGTGTTGAACATAGGAGACGCCGAATATGGATAGTTGTGTTAACAAATTTCCTTAGTGGACAGTCACTGGATATGTGTCCCTCTTCACCACATTTATAGCATTTTGGGCCTTCATTGGACTTGCCCTTGCCTCTAGTTTGCTTTTGGATGGGTCGTTTTGCCTTTGGTGGAGCCGTCCTTTCTTCCACTCTATTAGGCTGACTCCTAGACGAGCCTTCGGTATGACGATATGGAGGATATGGAGCTTTAGTTGCCTTCTTGTCCTCATAAACCTCTCGGCCTTTAAGGCTAGAGCTTGTGCTTGATCAACATACCAGATTTGTTGCATCATCATTCGAGCTTGAATAGCATCATTGAGACCATTGATGTACCTTGCAACTTGTTGATCTTCAGTTTCAGCAAGGTTGCACCTCACTTGTAGCCTTAGAAACTCTTCCAGGTAATCTGAAATAGTCCTATTTCCTTGAGTACAATTTTGAAATTGGATAAATAGGATCTGGTCATAATCAGCGGGCAAAAATCTCCCTTTCAAGAGAGTTTTCATTTGCCGCCAAGTTCTCACACGAGCTTCTCCTCTCAGCTTGTGCTCTTCTTGAACGTGATGCCACCATGCACCGGCTCCTCCTTTCAGCTTGTATGCGACCATAGGAACTCTATGGTCTTCCGGAACCTCCATGACCTCAAAGAAAGTCTCCACTTCATATAACCAATGTAGGCACCCTTCAATATTAACATTTCCATTAAAAGTTGGGATCTCAGCTTTCACCTTGTATGTATCTCTTGCATATGTAGGGTTGGGTACTCTCTGATATGCGTAGAGATCTGGTTCTTCAAGGGCATCATCATATTCTTCACCTTCAGAAGCTTCAACATAAATTGGCCTTCATGAAGCATGTTGAACAACATGTTGTTGTGGCGGTCTTGCTCCAAGATTACCTCTCCTTCTTCTTTGATGAACATCGTCTTCTTCTTTAGATGAATCTCCTTCATTGGTAGAAGGGGGACACCCTTTCTTATCATCTCAACCAGCTAGTCAAATCTCCGATTAAGATCTTCACACAACTCTTTGATTTGTTGTTTTGCAGCATCCATCCTCTTCTCCAATTGCTCCATTGCTTGCTGCAGCTTGCTCTCGAAGAGGACAAAAAAACTAGTATGGGTCAACAAGGCTCTGATGCCACCTGAAGCAACACAAAGGTTGTGGAGGAGCAACTCCACTTTGCTGCTACAATGTGTACAACACAAGTGTTGAAGGAACAACTTCAACGTGCTGCGCTAGATATCGCTCTAGAGGCGAATGTAGGCCGATATGGCAACAAGAGTTCAATCCAAAACTCCTAGAGCACAAGATCTACTCCAAGATCTTAGATAAGGACAGCAAGTTCTACTATAGGTAGTGGGTACATAGTATGGTTTACAAAGTAGAGGCGAGGACCTCTATTTATAGGACATTGGGAACCCTTCACATACTTCTACTTATAGTTGGAACACTCTAGAAAATATTATTTAGGATTCATCTCTCTACTCACAACTACTTATAACTAGAGAACTCTGGAAACATTGGGTAGGGTAAAGAAAACAAAAGAAATACTACACTAGGGTGGAAGCATCTAGAAGTAGCCAAACAGATCTGGCATGTGTTTTTCTTTCTTCTCATCTAGTGTTCCTCATCAAAAAGTCTAGTTAAATTCTTCGCGCTCACTCAAAGTTCCTTTTGACCAAAGAAAAACCTGCTCATGACATGATTGCCTCTTTATCTTTTTATATATAGATATATTCTATGAGGTTATGACTGGGCCTAATTCCTCTATCGACCTGGCTCAGCCTAACTGTGTAAAGGCGCACATACATCTGCATGCATGATTGCTTTTTTTTGAGTGACCGCGACATGAGAAGCCAACATCACACATTTTTACATGGAGTTTTTTTCGCTATGTTGTGCTTACTCTGTCCCACAATACAGTGCATGTTAGTTTCAACGGAAATTAAGATTTATAGACTTTGATCAGGGTCTATTGAGAAAATTATATATATCTATAGTACCAAATATATAACATATAATGAAAATATATTTCATGAAAAATCTAATGGCTTTGGTTTGACATTCTATATGTCGATAAATTTTGTTAGAAACTTGGTCAATGTTGACTTCAGAAAAAAATCCAATACGCACCATATTTTTGGACCGAAGAAGTATGACATAATCGCTGAAACCTAGAGAGATGGCGAGACACCCTTGCATAAGGGCAACTTCAATGTTGTTCATCAAAATGTTGGGGAATGCAGTATTTCAAAAAAATTCCTACGATCAGGCAAGATCTATCTAGGAGATGCATAGCAACGAGAGGGGAGAGTGTGTCTACGTACCCTCGTAGACGGAAAGCGGAAGCGTTTAGTAACGCGGTTGATGTAGTCGAACTTCTTCGCGATCCAACCGATCAAGTACCGAACGCACGGCACCTCCGCGTTCAGCACACGTTCAGCTCGGTGACGTCCCTCGTACTCTTGATCCAGTTGAGGCCAAGGGTGAGTTGTGTCAGCATGACAGCGTGTTGACAGTGATGATGAAGTTACCGACGCAGGGCTTCGCCTAAGCACTATGACAATATGACCGAGGTGGAAAACTGTGGAGGGGGCACCGCACACGGCTAAAGATCAACTTGTGTGTCTATGGGGTGCCCCCTCCCCCGTATATAAAGAGGGGAGGAGGAGGCCGGCCGACCACAAGGGGCGCGCCAAGGGGGGAGGAATCCTACTCCTAGTAGGAGTAGGTTTCCCCTTTCCTAGTCCAAGAAGGAGAAGAAGGGAAAGAGGAGAGAAGAGAAGGAAAGAGGGGGGAGGGCGCCACCTCTGGCCGGCCCTCCCTCTTCTCCACAAAGGCCCATTGTGGCCCATTAATCCCCCGGGGGTTCCAGTAACCTCCCGGTACTCCGAAAAATACCCGATACTCTTCGGAACCATTCCGGTGTCCAAATATAACCTTCCAATATATCAATCTTTATGTCTCGACTATTTCGAGACTCCTCGTCATGTCCGTGATCTCATCCAATACTCTGAACGACCTTCGGTACATCAAATCACATAACTCATAATAAATATCGTCATCGAATGTTAATAGTGCGGACCCTATGGGTTCGAGAACTATGTAGACATGACGGAGACACATCTCCGGTCAATAACCAACAGTGGAACCTGGATGCTCATATTGGTTCCTACATATTCTGCGAAGATCTTTATCGGTCAAACCGCACAACAACATACATTGTTCCCTTTGTCATCGGTATGTTACTTGTCCGAGATTCAATCATCGGTATCATCATACCTAGTTCAATCTCGTTACCGGCAAGTCTCTTTACTCGTTTTGTAATGCATCATCCCATGACTAACTCATTAGTCACATTGCTTGCAAGGCTCATAGTGATGTGCATTACCAAGAGGGCCCAGAGATACCTCTCCGATACACGGAGTGACAAATCCTAATCTCGATCCATGCCAACTCAACAAACACCATTGGAGACACCTGTAGAGCATCTTTATAATCACCCAGTTACGTTGTGATGTTTGATAGCACACAAGGTGTTCCTCCGGTATTCGGGAGTTGCATAATCTCATAGTCATAGGAACATGTATAAGTCATGAATAAAGCAATAGGAATAAACTAAACGATCATAGTGCTAAGCTAACGGATGGGTCTAGTACATCACATCATTCTCTAATGATGTGATCCCGTTCATTAAATGACAACACATGTCTATGGCTAGGAAACTTAACCATCTTTGATTAATGAGCTAGTCAAGTAGAGGCATACTAGGGACACTCTGTTTGTCTATGTATTCACGTTTCCCATTAATACAATTCTAGCATGAATAATAAACATTTATCATGATATAAGGAAATATAAATAACAACTTTTTATTGCCTCTAGGGCATATTTCCTTCAGTCTCCCACTTGCACTAGAGTCAATAATCTAGATTACACAGTAATGATTCTAACACCCATGGAGTCTTGGTGCTGATCATGTTTTCCTCGTGAGAGAGGCTTAGTCAATGGGTTTGCAACATTTAGATCCGTATGGATCTTAAAAATCTCTATGTCTCCCTCCTTGACTTGATCGTGGATGGAATTGAAGCGTCTCTTGATGTGCTTGGTTCTCTTGTGAAATCTGCATTCCTTTGCCAAGGCAATTGCACCAGTATTGTCACAGAAGATTTTCATTGGACCTGATGCACTAGGTATTACACCTAGATTGGATATGAACTGCTTCATCCAGACTCCTTCATTTGTTGCTTCCGAAGCAGCTATGTATTCCGCTTCACACGTAGATCCTACCACGACACTCTGCTTAGAACTGCACCAACTGACAGCTCCACCATTCAATAAAAATACGTATCTGGTTTGTGACTTAGAGTCATCCGGATCAGTATCAAAGCTTGCATCATTGTAACCGTTTACGACGAGCTCTTTGTCACCTCCATAAACGAGAAACATATCCTTAGTCCTTTTCAGGTATTTCAGGATGTTCTTGACCGCTGTCCAGTGATCCACTCCTGGATTACTTTGGTACCTCCCTGCTAAACTAATAGCAAGACACACATTAGGTCTGGTACACAGCATTGCATACATGATAGAACCTATGGCTGAGGCATAGGGAATGACTTCCATTTTCTCTCTATCTTTTACAGTGGTCGGGCATTGAGTTTGACTGAACTTCACACCTTGTAACATAGGCAAGAACCCTTTCTTTGCTTGATCCATTTTGAACTTCTTCAAAACTTTATCAAGGTATGTGTTTTGTGAAAGTCCAATTAAGTGTCTTGATCTATTGTAAGTGCATCTACTGCCACCCTTAGTTGGTTTTGGAGTATTGATGACAAACTTTGTTGAGGGACTAATGTGATTGTGAGAATCGCAGGATAACACAGGTAGTAGTCCCATATTGATTCGGTTTACCTACCAGAGATGACCCCTAAAAATGTGTGAAGACATTGAAGATAATGGTGGTCTGTGAAGATATTCACAGTGAAGATTATGACATGATAAGACATTGCATGAAGACTATGGAGTGCAAAGACATAGTTGTTTCGTAGTTTCCTTTTCTTCTTTGTTGAGTCATAGGAACCACCGTACTGTTAAGTGGGGTCCAAGTGAACAAAGTTAGAGTGACTGATGTGATGCTCAACCAAATACTATGTCTTAGAGCGAAGACAATGAGAGCAAATCTTATCCAGAGCTGGATGAGTCAGCTTTACTTGTAGCCCAAGTCAAGCTGCCGTGTGTGTTTGAAATCTGACTGTTGGACACGTGTCAGTTTCTTAGTGACCCAGTGTGATTTTGGACAAATCAGGCCGGGTTGCCTCCTGGTTATAAATAGCCCACCCCCTACACCATAAATTGGTAGCTGCTCAGAGTTAGTGCACGACTTTTGTCATTTGAGAGCAACCCACCTCCGAAGCTTTTGAGAGAGAGATCCTTGCGAGGACAAAGCCCTATACACCCAGAGCCAAAGAGTGTTAGGCATCACTGAAGTCTTTCTGTCCGCGTGATCTGAAGACTTGTTACACTTGAGGACTATAAATCCTCCAGTCGGTTAGGCGTCGTGTTCTGAGCATCCAAGAGTCATTGTGGATTTCCGGTGAATGAAGTATGTGAAGGTTTGGAAGTCTACCTTGAAGACTTACCCGAATGATTGGGCGAGGACTGTGTGTCCTTAGCTCAAGGGGAATAAGATGAAGATGTGGTCTTCTGAGTTAAATCTCAGCCTCCCTGACCATACGTACAGTTGTTACAGCAACTGGATCTGGTCTACCAAATCCTTGTCTTCACCGAGCTATTGGTTCTATTATTCACTTCCCTTTACTTTACAGCTTGTCTTCGTGAAGTCATTGCTTGACTGTATGGTCTGATTGACTTCACTGGGTGAAGACTGTTTACTATTTGGCTTCATACTGTCTTCCATCCTGATCCTTACTACCTAGCTGCTGATAGTATTCGTGCTTTCACTTCATTGCTTACTTGAGTATGGCATGTCTAGTGTAGTCTACCTTCCGCTACATATCAATAGGTTCATTTCTATCGTTTGTCTTCAAAGCCCCCATGGTTTGAAGACTTCCATAAAAATCTCCTATTCACCCCCTCTAGTCGATAACTAGCACTTTCATCTATCTCTATAAATCTTGATGCCCAATATATAAGTAGTTTCACCGAGGTCTTTCATTGAAAAATTCTTATTCAAGTATCCTTTTATGATATTCAGAAATTTAGTATTATTTCCGATCAATAATATGTCATCCACATATAATATCAGAAATGCTACAGAGCTCCCACTCACTTTCTTGTAAATACAGGCTTCTCCAAAAGTCTGTATAAAACCATATGCTTTGATCACACTATCAAAGCGTATATTCCAACTCCGAGATGCTTGCACCAGTCCATAAATGGATCGCTGGAGCTTGCACACTTTGTTAGCACCTTTTGTATCGACAAAACCTTTCGGTTTCATCATATACAACTCTTCTTTAAGATATCCATTAAGGAATGCAGTTTTGACATCCATTTGCCAAATTTCATAATCATAAAATGCGGCAATTGCTAACATCATTCGGACGGACTTAAGCATCACTACAGGTGAGAAGGTCTCGTCGTAGTCAACTCCTTGAACTTGTGGAAAACCTTTCGCAACAAGTCGAGCTTTGTAGACAATAACATTACCGTCAGCGTCAGTCTTCTTCTTGAAGATCCATTTATTCTCTATGGCTTGCCGATCATCGGGCAAGTCAACCAAAGTCCACACTTTGTTCTCATACATGGATCCCATCTCAGATTTCATGGCCTCAAGCCATTTTGCGGAATCTGGGCTCATCATCGCTTCCTCATGGTTCGTAGGTTTTTCATGGTTAAGTAACATGACCTCCAAAATAGGATTACTGTACCACTCTAGTGCGGATCTTACTCTGATTGACCTACGAGGTTCCGTAGTAACTTGATTAGAAGTTTCATGATCATCATCATTAGCTTCCTCACTAATTGGTGTAGGAATCACTGGAACTGATTTCTGTGATGAACTACTTTCCAATAAGGGACCAGGTACAGTTACCTCATCAAGTTCTACTTTCCTCCCACTGACTTCTTTCGAGAGAAACCCCTTCTCTAGAAAGGATCCATTCTTAGCAAAGAATATCTTGCCTTCGGATCTGTGATAGAAGGTGTACCCAATAGTCTCCTTTGAGTATCCTATGAAGACACATTTGTCCGATTTGGGTTCGAGCTTATCAGGTTGAAGCTTTTTCACATAAGCATCGTAGCCCCAAACTTTAAGAAACGACAACTTGGGTTTCTTGCCAAACCACAGTTCATATGGTGTCATCTCAACGTATTTCGATGGTGCCCTATTTAATGTGAATGCAGCCGTCTATAAAGCATAACCCCAAAATGATAGCGTTAATCAGTAAGACACATCATAGATCGCACCATATCTAATAAAGTGCGGTTACGAGATTCGGACACACCATTACGTTGTGGTGTTCCAGGTGGCGTGAGTTGCGAAACTATTCTGCATTGTTTCAAACGAAGACCAAACTCGTAACTCAAATATTCTCCTCCACGATCAGATCGTAGAAATTTTATTTTCTTGTTACGATGATTTTCCACTTCACTTTGAAATTCTTTGAACTTTTCAAATGTTTCAAATTTATGTTTCATCAAGCAGATATGCCCATATCTGCTCAAATCATCTGTGAAGGTCAGAAAATAACGATACCCGCCATGAGCATCAACACTCATCGGACCGCATACATCAGTATGTATTATTTCCAATAAGTCTGTTGCTCATTCCATTGTTCCGGAGAACGGAGTCTTAGTCATCTTGCCCATGAGGCATGGTTCACAAGCATCAAGTGATTCATAATCAAGTGATTCCAAAAGCCCATCAGCATGGAGTTTCTTCATGTGCTTTACACCAATATGACCTAAACGGTAGTGCCACAAATAAGTTGCACTATCATTATTAAACTTATATCTTTTGGCTTCAATACTATGAATATGTGTATCACTACTATCGAGATTCAATAAAAATAGACCACTCATCAAGGGTGCATGACCATAAAAGATATTACTCATATAAATAGAACAACCATTATTCTCTGATTTAAATGAATAACCGTATCGCATCAAACAAGATCTAGATATAATGTTCATGCTTAACGCTGGCACCAAATAATAATTATTCAGGTCTAATACTAATCCCGAAGGTAGATGTAGAGGTAGCGTGGCGACGATGATCACATCTACTTTGGAACCATTTCCCACGCGCATCGTCACCTCGTCCTTAGCCAATCTTCGCTTAATTCGTAGCCCCTGTTTCGAGTTGAAAATATTAGCAACAGAACCAATATCAAATACCGAGGTGCTACTGCAAGCATTAGTAAGGTAGACATCAATAACATGTATATCAAATATACCTTTCACTTTGTGCTACCTCTTGAGCATGCGTTTGTTTTCCCTTGAAGAGGAAAGGGTAATGCAGCAAAGTAGCATAAGTATTTCCCTCAGTTTTTGAGAACCAAGGTATCAATCTAGTAGGAGACAACACACAAGTCACCTAGTACCTGTACAAACAATCAAGAACCTTGCAACCAACGCGATAAAGGGGTTGTCAATCCCTTCACGGCCACTCGCAAAAGTGAGATCTAATAAAGATAGTAAAGTAAATATTTTTGGTATTTTTGTTGTATAGATTGGAAAGTAAAGATTGCAAAATAGCAAACGAGATGCGATGTAAATAAAAGAGATGCAATATAATAAGAAAGAGACCCGGGGGCCATAGGTTTCACTAGTGGCTTCTCTCAAGATAGCATGTATTACTATGGCTGAACAAATTACTGCCGATCAATTGATAGAAAAGCGCATAATTATGAAGATATCTAAGGCAATGATCATGAATATAGGCATCACGTCCGTGTCAAGTACATCGAAACGATTCTGCATCTACTACTATTACTCCACACATCGACCGCTATCCAACATGCATCTAGAGTATTAAGTTCATAAGAACAGAGTAACGCATTAAACAAGATGACATGATGTAGAGGGATAAACTCAAGCAATATGATATAAACCCTATGTTTTTATCCTCGATGGCAACAATACAATAGTGCCTTGCTGCCCCTACTATCACTAGGAAAGGACACCGCAAGATTGAACCCAAAGCTAAGCACTTCTCCCATTGCAAGAAAGATCAATCTAGTAGGCTAAACTAAACCAATAATTCAAAGAGACTTGCAAAGATATCAAATCATGCATATAAGAATTTAGAGAAGAACCAAATAATATTCATAGATAATCTTGTTCATAAACCCACAATTCATCGGATCTCGGCAAACACACCGCAAAAGAATATTACATCGAATAGATCTCCAAGAACATCAAGGAGAACTTTAAATTGAGAATCAAAGAGAGAGAGAAGCCATCTAGATAATAACTATGGGTCCGAAGGTTTGTGGTAAACTACTCACGCTTCATCGAATAGGCAATGGTGTTGATGTAGAAGCCCTCCGTGATCGATTCCCCCTCCGGCAGATTGCCGGAAAAGGCCCCAAGATGGGATCTCAAGGGTACAGAAGGTTGCGGCGGTGGAAAAGTGGTTTCGTGGCTCTCTACGATGTTTCTAGGGTATAAGAGTATATATAGGCGGAAGAAATACGTTGGTGCAGCTACGAGGGGCCCACGAGGGTGGGGGCGCGCCTACCCCCTGGGCGCGCCCTCCTGCCTTGTGGCGTCCCAGACTTCAACTCCAAGTCTTCTGGTTTGCTTTCGGTCCAAGAAAGATCATCGTGAAGTTTCATTCCGTTTGGATTCCGTTTGGTATTCCTTTACTGCGAAAGTCTAAAATAGGCAAAGAGCAGAAACTGGCACTGGGCCTCCAGTTAATAGGTTAGTACCAAAAATAATATAAAAGAGCATATTAAAGCCCATTAAACATCCAAAACAGATTTAGCATGGAATAATAAAAAACTATAGATACGTTGGAGATGTATCAAGCATCCCCAAGCTTAATTCCTACTCGTCCTCGAGAAGGTAAATGATAAAAACAGAATTTTTGATGTGGAATGCTACTTAACATAATTATCAATGTACTTTTCTTTATTGTGGCATGAATGTTCAGATCCGAAAGATTCAAAACAAAAGTTTAATACTAACATAAAAGTAATAATAATTCAAGCATACTAATAAAGCAATCATGTCTTCTCAAAATAACATGGCCAAAGAAAGCTATCCCTACAAAATCATATAGTCTGGCCATGCTCAATATTTAAATCATGCACAACCCCGATGGAAAGCCAAGCAATTGTTTCATACTTTTGATGTTCTCAAACTTTTTCAATCTTCACGCAATACATGAGCGTGAGCCATGGACATAGCACTATAGGTGGAATAGAATGGTGGTTGTGGAGAAGACAAAAAGGAGAAGACAGTCTCACATCAACTAGGCATATCGATGGCTATGGAGATGCCCATCAATAGATATCAATGTGAGTGAGTAGGGATTGCCATGCAACGGATTCACTAGAGCTATAAGTGTATGAAAGCTCAATAAGAAACTAAGTGGGTGTGCATCCAACTCGCTTGCTCACGAAGACCTAGGGCATTTTGAGGAAGCCCATCATTGGAGTATACAAGCCAAGTTCTATAATGAAAGATTCCCACTAGTATATGAAAGTGACAACATAGGAGACTCTCTATCATGAAGATCATGGTGCTACTTTGAAGCACAAGTGTGGAAAAAGGATAGTAGCATTGCCCCTTCTCTCTTTTTCTCTCATTTTTTATTTGGGCCTTTCTCTTTTTTATGGCCCCTTTTTTTCTCCTTTTTTTCATCCGGAGTCTCATCCCGACTTGTGGGGGAGTCATAGTCTCCATCATCCTTTCCTCACATGGGACAACGCTCTAATAATGATGACCATCACACTTTTATTTACTTACAACTCAAGAATTACAACTCGATACTTAGAACAAAATATGACTCTATGTGAATGCCTCCGGCGGTGTACTGGGATGTGCAATGAATCAAGAGTGACATGTATGAAAGAATTATGAAGGTGTCTTTGCCACAAGTACGATGTCAACTACAGGATCATGCAAAGCAATATGACAATGATGAAGCGTGTCATGATAAACGGAACGGTGGAAATTTTGCATGGCAATATATCTCGGAATGGCTATGGAAATGCCATAATAGGTAGGTATGGTGGCTGTTTTGAGGAAGGTAAATGGTGGGTTTATGGTACCGGCGAAAGTTGTGTGGTACTAGAGAGGCATTGGTGCGCGTTGGTCCGAAACAAACGGTTTAAAACCCCTTTCCGCGACAGCATCTGGAACCGTCGCCAAGTAAGTGTGTGCGATAGGGGGGTCCTTCCCACACAACCCAGAAACCGTCGGGGATATGCCCGCCTGGCACACACGTTCGGCAAAATGAGGTCGTGTGCGACCGACGAGCACTCAAATACGGAAATACGTACAGTAGAGCTAAATAAATACAATTATATGGCGAAATTGTTTCCGGTCGCAAGTACATCCCACACAGTCAGTCCCCGCTAAACGTTTCCGTTTGTATGTACATCCCACACAGTCGCTCCAAGGAAAGTGTTTCCGTTCACAGGTACATCACACATAATTTTTCCCGTTAAATCATTTGTGATTGCGTTGCCATTGCACACAATATTAATAATTTTATCGTTTGTGTTATTGAATGCATCACACGTGGTGCGTAGAAAGAAACTGTGTGGCAAAGGCTGTCCATCACACACACTTTTTATGTGATAAACATTTGCGCAAGGTGGCCTAACGCAAACATTTTTTCAAGAGAAAGTCGTGTGTGCAGTGGAGATTGATCGCACACGTAGTGGATCCTAGAAACGTTTCTGATCTCCACATATATCGCAGACGTTTCGCTTTCGCAAACCGTGTGCAGCGTAATCCCTATTTAATCCATAATTAATCCAATTAATCCCTAATTTAAAAATCACATGTTATGAATTTGAATGTAGGCAATCACTTATTTCATATCCAACCATGTTTATTACAAATATAGGTTCAACCACGAATCCATAATTCAATGCACAGGTACATATACCGAAGAACTACAGAAGCACCAAGTAAAGAATGATGAACCACAGTTGTACTAAAGACTGTAAAGAGAGAGGCGAAAGACATTCTAGTTGCTGGAGAAGGTGAAGCGGAATGCCCATATTGTTCCCTCCTCCATGCGTAAGGCACGCATGACTCTAGGCCAACCCCTTGTGATGGCTACCCGTCCATCCTTCACTGTCTTCATTAGGACTTCTTGATGCTCATTGTAGTTTGGATGGAATACTTTAACCTTCATTGCGTATCCATCAATCATGTACTTTGCGAGGTAAGAACCACTGGGAACGAAAAATATTCAGACATTGTTGTCTAACAACTCATTATGGGCAGTAAAAAGAGAAGGCTGCAGAGTTTGTAGGTACCATCCTACAGCTCACTGTTGTGTTGGATAGAGCATAAACAAATAATTTGCTTGCCACCATTCGTATATTTTTGCTAATAATCCTTATCAGTTTCCTCACTTGATGCTTGTTCATAAATATCTCATTGACCCATACGCAAAAAGGGTCGATGCGGGGATCCTTGCCAAGGGCATATGTACCTACAAGCAACAAGTCAATATTATAAGCTAACTAGTGTCAGGCCTGGATCTATATGCACTACATTATGGATCGACGGGGGAGTACAAGCCGAGGGATGAAGCTAACCTCGACAGAAAATGGTGGCCACTCCCGTTGTTGTCCTGCATAAGTAGTGGAAAGGCATGATAAGTACAACAATCTTCACATCAAACAAATATAGCAAAGGTAAACAACATCATCTCCAAATGATAGCTTGAATGTGTTGGTTCCAGCATGCTATTAAAGCAGATATAAAATGGAAGGCAATGTTACCGACAGCAGGCTTAACAGCCATCAAATATTGCAATTCAAACTGGTATTGTTGAAAATGAATAGAACGTAGGTAATGCTTAAACATCACACTGGATAAATGTGTAAAACTGAAAATAAAGGGCATGTGTTAACTACACCAGGAATAACTGGAACCAAATATAGCCGTTCAAACTGGTATTGATGTAGTCGAGCGGCACAGTTCCGACTTGCACATAATGAACCACACATTGTGAATGACTGAAATAAACAAGGCATAAATGACCAGTATAACAACCAAATATAGCCATTGAAAACTGGACAGAGTCTCACTGCAACCAACCTAACAAGCAAATACAGATAAACATGGCATATGCTTGTAAACTGGACAAATGCTCGCTGCAACCAACCTAACAAGCAGATAAACATAAACAAGGCATCTGCTTGATAACTGGAGAAATGCTAAAAAAAGCAACCTAACAACCAAATACAGATAAACAAGGCATCTGCTTGATAACTGGACAAATGCTAAAAAAGCAACCTATCAACCAAATACAAATAAACAAGGCATCTGCTTGATAACTGGACAAATACTCACTGCAACCAAACTAAGAACCAAATACAGATAAACAAGGCATCTGCTCGATAACTGAAAAATGCTCACTCCAACCAACCTAACAACCAAATACAGATAAACAAGGCATCTACTCACTATAAACAACCAAATATAGACATTCGTGAAACTAAAGTGGACAATTCATACTTAAACATCACATAGACCTACTGAACAATACATTTTTGCATAACTAAAATAATTAAACACGACACAATTAACGCACCGCAAGGCAAATGCTACGACACAAAGGGTACGGGTTGGCAAGCTAGAAAAGGTAATATTTACTGATAGAATGTTGCCTCACATTTCATGGACGGGATCCTTCCAGTTGGAAGAGCACAGACCCTGGTGCGCTCTCTGATGTCACAGATGGGCTGTCTCACCTTGGAAGAACCTTCGTGGGTGCCCTCCTCGTGGTCGTGGTCGTGGTCGATGAGATCTGACTTGGCAATTGTGGTTCCCAAGCTGCCGTCGTAGAACGTGTCCTTTAGAAGTGACAAAATGGGCTCAATGGCATATAAAGCTCGCAAATCCTTGACCGCTTGGCGGAGGAGATCAGCGGCAGGGCCGTCGAAGAGATCGACGGCGGTTGAACCAAAGGGGATGGTGATGGACTACTTAACCTGTGACATGGCCCGCATGAAGCCGTCGGTGTGGACGAGCTTGATGTCGTAGCCAGCTTTCCCGAGATACAGTAATATGCTAGCCCGCTGACATGAAGCCTTCGGCATGGCAACATAGTCAATGTCTTCGCCGGCTTCTGCAGCGTCGTGTTGCTCCGGGATCGACAGGTCGGGGCGAATGGCGGCCACCTCACCAATGTCCGCCGGCCATGATAAACCTCTTCTTGGCCGAACGCTCGTCGGGCTCCCCGGGATACGTGGTCGAGCTTAGGCTGTGACATTCTGGAGCAGGGGATGTGGATCTGGTGGGAAGGGACACAGCAAGCCTCATCTAAAAACTCAGGGGAGTGGGGCGACAGTACGTGAATCGCTGGATAACCTGAACTTTATTATCTAAGCTACGAGGAACGGGCATACCGCAGGGTTGGCAGCGGCGGCCGCGAGCTAGGGTTCGAAGGGGGGTGGGGGGGCGGGTGGGGGACTGTGGGGGGGGGTGGTGTTTGAGGATACGCCGCGGCTACTAATTTTTTTAGTAATGGTGGGTGGAGATGGTGGTGGACGAGGGAGGGCGACAATTCAAATGCCTCGGCTGCTAAAATTTTACTATAAGGTCGGTGCTGGAGGAGTGTGGGTGACGGTTGAAGTACGACGGCTACTAAAATTTGGGTAAAGGAATTGATGCGGGGCGGGAGTGCCCAAGATCGCGCACGGTCCAATAACAATATGCGTGTATGATAATAAGGAAAAGTGGCGTGGATCCGCCGATTTTTGCAACGCTCAATGCGGGTAGTCTGTTTTTTATATTTCTAACTTGCTGGTCTATCGCACACAGTTCGTCCTAATTCCCAAATAAACTTAGCCGCCTTTAGCTTCCATGGGTGGTGGTTTTATAGTGCACTTGCATCGCACATGGTTAAGCCAGTACCTCCACCCTTTGCTCGCGCTTGCGCGGTCGTGGTGATTTTAGCGCACTTGCATCGCACACGGTTTAGCCAGTACCTCCACCTTAATTTTCTCGCACTTGCGCGGTCGTGGTGATTCACATCGCACTTGTATCGCACACGGTTTAGATATTATACCCCGTGTCCATTGAGGATCATCAGAGTTTTTGTAGCAAAATATAACGTTAGGGAGGGTCAAAAGACAGCCACACCAGCATGTGGCCCAAATATATATGAGTGAAAAGGGTGGTATGTGATGTTCAAAATTCGAACACACAACTTTGACTCCGCGGGCCCATGGTTGGGCGTGTCATTGAAGATCGATGAGAGGGGCCAAAAGTCAAGAACCACCTGGAAGTGGCCAAATATATGTACAAATATTGGGGATGTTTAAAACTTTAAATACACAATGAATAACTTTGGTGGCACCTGCCTCGCAAACCCGAAAGCACCCTAACAACCACCTAGCTAGGATATATATATAATGACATAATGTCGTACCTAGCTAGGATGCTTGGCCCACCACCTCCCACTTCGTGTCAGCGGGGCGGATGCACGTAATGATCGATACTTTGGTCATACATGCATGTCGACATGACCTACCATAAGACGGACCAATGAATCTTTCGTTTGGTCAAATGAAAGTTGTTGTTGTCGATAAACCGCTTGGGCCAATAGATTGAACCATCATAAACATCGCACGAGAGGGACCACAAAACCAGCACCTCTTACATGCGGCCCAAAATGATGTACGTTGGGAAGGGGTGATGTGTGTTTGCAATATAGAATAATGTACAATTTAGATGTGGTGCCTACCTCTCGATACAGACAACAACCATGAAGGCAAGGTATTTAAGGACGAGATATGTATGCAGGGTTTGATGTAGGTCGAACCCAGCAATCTGAGCATCTGGGAGGGAATCCTGACAACGCATGAGCTCGAGTTTTTGTTGATCGACATTTGACGGTGACCGGACCTAACATGAACTAGGAGAAATCCATTCATGGCAAACACATACCCCTCATTATCGGTCAAAGGGATGATATATATACACTCCGGGAGCCCACATATATCTGTGTCATCACAAAAAACCGCACAAGGGAGACGTGGTCGATCAGAAGACCCGTATACACTGCATGCGGCCCGAAAATATGTATGGGTATGATGGTGTATGGTGTGTTTAAAGCCCAAATACACAACTTCGATGGGCCACGCCAAGTACATTACAAACCGAACACCGTACCCGACTCCAAGCCTGGTTCAATACCTATGATGTCGGTTTCCCAACTTCGAGGCAGCAGCGGGGGGGGGGGGGTCGTCCCACACATGCGCTCAAACTTTATTTTGTCTAGCATGGGACACATCTATATATATCTATACATCTATACACATATATAGTGTGCGAATAACTATGAAAGTTGCTCGTTGGATGAAGCCAATCCGACGGTACAGAGATGGCAAATCCGAGCACTACTGGCCGTTGGGTATCATCTACATTCCACCAGATTCTGCCACATGTACAATCTAGAAGAGTCCATGGTTGAACTTAAGCATAATGCACAAACCTCTAAACACAAGCACTTCTCCTTTGTTCTCCAGAATCTTCCATATCTTAATGGCCAAACCTTTTTTCTAAATGAATTGTTACTATTTGTTTTTACCTTTACAATGCACAATTCCATGAATCTTAAAATAGTTTTTTTACAAAACTAATTTATTTTGGATGAGATGAACTATAAGAATTAAATGAACATCTACATCATGCATATCTGGGAGAAGAGGCGGGAAACCGATGAGAGGAGTGGCGAGAAACGGTAGCCTGTTTTGAGTGAAAACCTAGTAGAGAAGGAAGCATGAGCTACACGACGCATGCGCACAGTGCTTACCCATGTACTGCATGTGTTGTCAAAAGGACTCGGGGTTGCCGTTCGATCTGGGAGCATCCAATGGTGCACAAGTACGATCCGTGGGGTTTGAGTTCTGGCCAGTCAGAACACAGGACTCAAATCGCGCGCGCAGCGGGGGGGGGGGGGATATCATACGGAAACCAACATTCGGTGGAAACCGGTGAAAACCACAAGAAAACGATGTTTTGAAGTTTCAAAAAATGCGGGATGTTAAGACGATGATGTTTTATTGGCACACAAAATTTCAAGTTGAAACACGTTAAGAGATGTGAGCTATGAAAAAGACAAAATCAGTGTTGAATAGTGCCGAATAGTAATGTCACTATTCAGGGCGAAATTTGTCTTTTTCATAGCTCACATCTCGTAATGTTTTCAACTTGAAATTTTGTGTCGCAATAAAACATCACCTTCTTAACATCCCACATATTTTCAGACTTTTATGAAACTTTAAAATATGGTTTCCATGAAGTTTTCATTGAATATCGGGTTTCGTGAGTGTACCGTGTGTTATTTGAAAACATTTCATGAGAAGAATCTCGGTTTTTAAATCCCCGTAAATCTAAAACTAAGCTGAAAATCGTGAAACCTGCCATGGTGTCACGACATCGCACTTATATGTCAAGGAATTTTTTTTAGTCCATCGTGGCGCAAGTTTTATTACAAGCCTCTTACAAACCAGAGCTTCTCTCAAAGAAGCCTCGTGGTTCCGATAGGGAAATGTGTCCCCCTTGTGGGCGAAACGTAATCACTGCCTCTTTTCACCTTGTATTTTCTTCTACGGGCAACATGGAATGACAAGATATCTGTGCTGAAATTTATACTTATTTAGTGTTCGTTTGGCCTTTTTATACACTAATTGAGTTTCCTACGCATTTAATTTCCATAATTCAAATCCAAACTACAAATACATGATTCGGTTCACCAAAATGGCTATAAAAATATACATGTGTCCTTGGGTGCATGTTTAGGTCCCATGCCAGGAATGGGAATGAATTACAACCGTACTGGTGTCATGGCTCGTACTCAAACATTTAGAATATCGGTTTTTAAGTCCCTATAAATCCTAAACTCACCAAAAAGTCATCAAAGGTGGCATGGTGTCACGTCATGGCACATATATATCATGGTAAAAACATTGTCCATTTTGGGCCAAGCTTTATTACAAACCTCTTACAAAAACTGAAGCGTCTCCCAAAGAAGCCTCGTGGTTCTGATAGGGAAACGTGTTCCCCTTGTGGGAGAAATGTAATCACTGCCTCTTTTCGCCTTGTATTTTCTTCCACATGCAACATGGAACCACATGATATCCGTGCTGAAATTTAAACTTATTCAGGGTTCGTTTGGCCTTTTTATACACTAATTGAGTTTCCTAGGCATTTAATGTCCATAATTCAAATCTGAACTACAAATACATGCTCCAGTTCACCAAAATGACTAGAAAAATTATACATGTGTCCTTGGGTACATGTTTAGGTCTCATGCCAGGAATGGAAGTGAATTACAACCGTACCGGTGTCCTGAATCTTCCTCAAACATTTCGAATCTCGGTTTTTAAGTCCCCATAAATCCTAAACTCACCAGAAAGTCATCAAAGGTGGCAAGGTGTCATGTCATGACACATATATGTCATGGTAAAAACATTTCCAATTTGGGCCAAGCTTTATTAAAAACCTCTTACAAACCGGAGCCTGTCGCAAGAACCCTCGTGGTTTCGATAGGGAAATGTGTTCCCTTGTGGGCCAAACGATAATCACTCCCTCTTCCAGCCTCGTAATTTCTTATACAGGCGACACGGGACAACTGAATATTCGGGCTGAACTTTGCAATTATTCAGGGTTCGTTTGACCTTTTTTTATTCATTAATTGAGTTTTCTAGGCATTTAATGTCCATCATTCAAATCCGAACAACAAATACATGCTCCAGTGCACCAAAATGGCTAGAAAAAACATAGATGTTTCCTTGGGGTGCATGTTTAGGTCCCATGGAACGAATGGGAACGAATTCAACCGTCTCGCCATCCTGGAAACTCGGTTTTTTAAATGTTTGTAAATCCAAAACTCACCAGGAAATCATGAAACTTGGTATGGTGTCACTACATGGTATATATAATTGTCCAATTTGGGTGAAGCTATATTACAAGTCTTTTACAAACCGGAGCCTGTCGCAACCCTCATGGTTCCGGTAGGGAAACATGCTCCTCTTGTGGGCGAAACGATAATCGATGCCTCTTCTCGCCTTGAACTTTGTTTTCTATAGGCAACATAGAATAACAGGAGTGTCGGGCTGAAATTTGAAACTGTTCAGGGTTCGTTTGGCCATTGTATATATATTACTAATTACTAAGTTTTCTATGTATTTAATGTAGTCCATAATTCAAATTTGAACTACAACCACATGCTCCAGTGAAGCAAAATGGGTGGGAAATCATACATGTGTCATTGGGTGCATGTTTAGGTCTCGTTTAAGGAATGAGAATGAATTACAAACTTGTCGACGTCCTGAAACAATGAGAATCTCGGTTTTTAAATCCCAGTAAATAAAAAAGTCACCCAAAAACATCAAACTTTGTAGCGACCCGACCCGAATGGGTCAAGTCTCTGTGCTTAAGTGTCATCCCTGGATCGGTATGCTGACACACACAGTACTCGAAGGATTTATAACAGAGGTAAATCACATGTATAAAGTAACGTAAATACTATTACCTCAATCCATATAGCGGAAGCAACAAGGTTGTGGATTCCCATCAACACCAACGGCAAAGTTGAGTGTAGAAATCGTAACCCTAACGTATCACTTACTCGTCGTAAGAAACCTGCAACATGAGACGTTGTAGCCCGAAACGGGTCAGTACATTGAATGTACTGGCAAATTCACACCATAGAGAAAATGATGAACAATGGCTATCACTATATGCATATATGGCTGGTGGAAAAGCTCTATGGTTATAAGGTTTTTGCGTAAAGCCAATTTTCCCTACTGCAAAGGAATAAATTTTATTTAACTATCATGGTGGTTGTTGAACATTGAGAATGGTTGACAGCATTCTCAATCCCAATTAAGTAACATCATTAACCCAACAATATTCATTTAAAGTAACATGATGAGATCAACAGGATAATCCAAGAACTAGATACTCAAGATGTCCATAACCGGGGACACGGCTAATCATGATTAGTTTGTACACTCTGCAGAGGTTTGCACACTTTTCCCCACAAGACTCGATCGCCTCCGTTTGGTTTCTCGCACTGCAGGGTGTTTGAGAAACGGATGACCGAGACACAGTCTTTCAGAAGTGCTATCACCTTACGTTAGGGTAGACCATACCACCTACATCCCCTACATCTGCTAGTCTACCCCTGTAAGAGTTCGCACGACTTAGTCAACTATGCCAGAGCCCATAATGGCTTGTGGCTGCACACGGAAGTTACTAGCATGAATGATCTTATGATCCCTTTGAGCCTGGGTGGCGGTCCAAAAAAAAGGCAAGTCCTGATAGACATCAGGTGCCTCAATCCACCCAGATGTGTGTTTAAGTTGCCGCCTTAGATAAACCATTAAATTATCAATCTCACATCTGTCATGGATATCACTCACCCAATCCACGTCTACTAGCATAGCATGGCATAATAATTAAATGTCAAAGTAACTCCCAAAGGTTTCATAATAATACAGGTAATAGGTACTACCTCATCTACTTCCCATCCCACAATTTAATTAGATCCTAATCATGCAATGTGTGAGGATTGATCTAATGCAATAAAACATGGGTTGTAGAAAAGGTATGATCAAAGTGTTACTTGCCTGCAATGTTGATGAGGATGATGTGCACTCAAAACTCTTGATAGTTCTACTCGTCACACTCCGGTCAATCTATCGTAAGCAAGCAATAGTAACCATACATAAGCAATCACTCAAAAGATCAAAAAGATCGAAGAAGACGATTCGGAAACATCAAAACCAAACAAATAACTCTTGCAACATAAAACAATTTCTAACAGTACCAAAATTATGTGAATTTGGCCTTATTAGAATGTTTAGGTCAAGAGCTTCGATTTGCAAAAAGAATCAACTAAAACGGAGTTACGGAACTCAAGTTATGATCAAATGAAGTTTGAATTCAAATCTGCTCTAATTCAAATTTTAAACTTTTCAAAAACATGTTTGAGTTGGATTAATGGATAGAGGGGATCGTAACGAAGATGTGAGCGTTGGTTTCGTTGGATTTGGATAAACGGGTAAAAAGTAATGATAGATTGAAGTATAGGGACTAATCTGTGAAGAAAGTTATCACGAATAGGTCCCTGGCTGAAATTAAAACAGAAAAAGAAAGAAAGAAAAAAAAAACTAAAAGGTGAACGTTCGTTTTCTATACCTAACCAGCGAACGTTCTCTAAATAGATCAATCTAAAAAAAAACTAAACCGTTTTTTTAAACGAAAACCGAAATAAAGGAAAATAAACCGGACCGGGGCGGTTTTATACCGGTTCGGGGCGGTTCTTCGGTGAGGAACCGGCGGCGGATCTCTGGCGAGGGCGGCGAGGCAGCTCCGGCGAGCGCGGCGAGGCAGGGTGGCGCGGGGCGGCGGCGGCGAGCGGCAGAGGC
>NC_041388.1:506784008-506791179 GCF_002162155.2 Triticum dicoccoides
GCGGCGAGGCAGCAGAGGCGGCAGCGAGGCGAGGCGGCGCGCGGCGAGGCAGCAGAGGGGCGCGGCGCGGGCAGCTCCGGCGTCCAGCGATGGCGGCGGTTGCGGCAGCGAGAGGCGGGGAGGAGAGGGAGGCGGGGTCCGGGGCCGTCCTTATAAAGGCACGAGGCCGAGGCCTTCCTTGGGCGAGGGGGCACGAGGAGGACGCAGAGTCCATGGCGGCGACGGCGCTCCCGTGCTGGCTTGGGAGACCGAGCAGAGGTCGGGGACGGGGCGACGCGGGCTGGGCCGCGGCCTGCTGGGCTGGCTGGCCTGGCGCGGAGAGAGAGAGAGAGCAGTGCTGGGCTTCGACCTGGCACTGTTCGAAGAGTTTTTTTTAACAGAGAGAAAAGAAAGGAAAAGAAAATAAAGCAAAATATTATATAGGCATATAATATACCAAAATTTGCAGAAAAAGATTTTCTACAACATGGACATTTTTATTATGCCAAATAAAGTTCCTCACAAAATCAGATAAATCAAGGAGTGCTACTGATCTATTAAAATCCAACAAAAATCATTTTTAAAAGTACCAAAATGATTTCAAATTTATTTCTCTCCAATTTTCTGTTGTAGGGAATCATGTTACCCTAATTCCCATATATTTTATTTTTGGAGAAAAATAATTTGAATAAAACTCAAATAAATCCAAATTGGAAATTAATTCCAAAAGGACTTGAAATTGATCCTTTGAAACACCCAACTCATATTTCATAATTTGAAGAAGTCATTTTATCTTCTCTCGTGAAAATCATTGAGTTGCTTAAAGTTTCAGAATTGAAAAATATTATCAAATGAAATTCAAATATTTTCAACAACCCTTTTCATTTAATTTAAATGGAAGAAGTCATGTCATCTTCTCTCTAGGGCTTTGGGTTGAAAAGAATTTGAAAATCATGGAGATCAGAAAGCAAATATGAAAGTTTGGGAAAGTCCTTTTATTCCCTCTCATTTAACTTTCAAAAAGTTTCGAATTCACTCACTTTCAGACAATCGATCAAACAATCAATCAATCAATCTATTTATTATAACATTCCAAAATTTAGAATTTTGGGATGTTACAAACCTACCACCCTTAAAATGAATCTCGTCCTCGAGATTCGGAGAGGCTAGAAAGAAATAGGTTAGGGTTTGGGGTCTTCTCAAAATCCATCGATCATCCCAGGGGCTACCACCCTTAGAAGCATGGTTACTGTTTCATCAAAACTCATATACTCCATCCTTATTCTTGACAGTGTCGGTCTTCTCAGATTTCGAGAAAATTCCGTCTCTGGCTCTTCCAGTAGCGGCATAACTCTTTTCTTCAATTTTTATGTCCTTTCATCTTGGTAAGGTTATTCTGTGACTGGGTCTTCTTAGCTGACGGGTCTGGCGCCAAAACTAAACAACTATCGATATCTCATGGTGGTCAAGAATTTGTGGTTTCTCCTGCAGGAAATGGGTCTGGGTTGATTCTCACCGTATAACCTACGGTTGGCAAAAGCTGCCTTGTACAAGGGAAAAAAATTGCTATACCATTCTAAGGTTTAAACAAGGTTTTCATCGTCGTCTCTCTACTATAGGTAAGTCACTCAGATTTACCATTCCATATAGCAAGGCGAACAATAAGAGTAAGTCGGTATGGTGATCAATCCACCCCGCACCCAAATCATTACCTTGTATACAGTTTAACAAATCTCGCATTCTAACACTCGGTCATCCTCACAAGCATTGCAGAATTTCTCTCGTCGACGAACCAAGGTTCAGATAAATCCATTGATTCTGCAAGCCAAACAAACATCTATCGTTCCTTCACAACTCTCAGGTTTTGCGTTACTCCTCTAAGATCGTCTATCGATAAAATCGTAACTTCTTCCAGGGTTTTTCCTTCAGCAAGAGTGTGCTTGCTTCTTGGCAGGTCCTGGGGCCTGTGGGTTATGGCCCATCTCATCACTTGTAGCCCTTGAAATTATCATTGGGCAACTGATCATTATTTCAACTTCCAACTTCCTAGCATACTTAGAATCCATCCAATTGTATTGTCTTCTTCCTTCTATTGGCACCAAATTAGGACATGATTACTCAGACTCATCATGGAGTTTCCATTGATCGATATTTCCGACATCATACCTCCTTTATATCTAATAGTAATTTATCTCTTCATCCTCGTGGGATTTCCCACATACCGAGATAAAACTTATACTTATGAAGTCCATATTCCACTTCGTGGAACATCATTATCCTTTCCGCGGTCAAGCATCCTTACAGGGGAATATTGGCCATCTCTGCATGGCACTTCTTCAACTGGGAAACGTGAAACACATCTTGAACTCCTGACAGTCCTTCGGGTAACTCAAACTTGTAGGCCACTTCTCTCATACGCTCCAAAACTCGGTATGGTCCTACAAATCTCGGGGCTAATTTTCCCTTAACTCCAATTCGTTTAACTCCTCGCAGAGGGAACACATGAAGACATGCTCTATCTCCAATTTCATAGACTACCTCCTTGAGTTTTTGAGTCTGCATAACTCTTCTGCCTGGACTGAGCTACCTTCAGTCTATCTCGAATCAACTTAACATTCTCTTCCGACTCCTTTGATCACCTTTGGTCCAAACAACTGTCGGTCTCCAACTTCATCCCACATACTCTTGGGGCATCACACATATTGAGACAAAACTCGTATTCATTTTGTCCAAAATCCATTACAGGGTACTACCACCCTTGAAATCCACAAATCTTCCATAGACCATATTTATTTTATCCTCAAAAATGGTCAAAATCCTTCTTCATAGAGTATCAACTCATAAAATCCATATCAGTACCAACGATGCTACTTTATTCATTCTCAAATGTTTACAATCTCTCGCTTCTCCATTACATGTCTCAACTCAACACCTCAATATAAAAGAAAAAATGTTCTCACTTCTACTACTCCATTTCTTTTGTTGCAAACTCAACTATCTAGCACAAGTTTCCTTCTCCTTGGGGCATTCTCTAGCAAAGTGCCCTGCTCCATTACAACTAAAACATATTACTTCTGACAAGTATCGAGGTTTCCTTTTGGGGCAACTGTTGAGGTAGTGCCCAGACTCCTTGCACCTGTAACAGGTGATATGACTCAGATTCTTCCTGGAATCCAATCTGCTTCTCTTCCTGGACCTTTCCATTCCAATTAGGGCTTCTATTTCCTGTGGGTCATACTCTACTTCCTCTGTCGGGAATTCTACTAGATCCCCATTCAAACAATTTTAGGAGATGTGTCCTTCTTCTCCACATGAATAGCATGACTTGGTGCAGGGTTTAATTGGTTCTTCTTTGGGTGTGTCCTCCACATCTTCCTTCATCACAGGTTCTTCTAAACTTTCCATAAGGGCTCCTCTCGTTGCTTCTTTCTTCTGCTCGATGGTTCTTTGTACCATGGGGTAAATGTGACACTGAGTAGGATAGTGGGTAGTCCCTTCACACAAGAAACAAGTAATCTGCCTAGTTGGGCATTCTTCAACTGGGTGACTTCATTCACAATTAGGGCATTCATCCTTGTGTTCTTTATGGGTGTGTCCTATTTCTCCACAAGTCTTGCAGGCACAAGGTTTCTTCATATCCTTCCCATAAGGTTTCAACTTCTGGGACACAAACCGAGACTTTGGCAAAGTCAACTTAAATTCTTTCCAAGTGGTTACTCCTTTGCCATCCATTGATGGTTTGGTACATTCTCCACCAAGTAGCAGCAACTCTTACAAAGCACTGAAAAGCATGCTGGGTCATATCCTTTCCGACTATAGGGTTATTCTCCATGTGATCCTCCATGTTCGGAATCCATTGGTCCGTCTCCAATTGGCTCATTGGTCCTGAAAATACAAGCTCATCTCCATTCATCCTCTATTAGGTCCATGGGTTTTGGGGTGAGATAAGAGAGATCAAGAGAGAGGGATGCACACAATACAAACAATGGTTTTGAAAAGACAGATTTTATTGTGGTTGTCGGGAAAACATCAAACAAATGACAGCTCACAATCGTCGCATCTAACGTAGATATATAACAGGGGTTTGGTCTTCTAAAGGTCAACGTCGCCAAACTCTTCAAGTCTTGGTCATGTCTCCGATGGCTTCTTGCCATCGTGCTTGTCCTTCTCCAGCTCTTTTGCCAGATCATCTCTATTGACGTGAAGTCTCTCACGATGTCCTTCAATATTTCTGGAGTTGCATTCCAAACTTCTGGGTTTCATTATCCTTGGCATGAACCATGGTCATACTGTCCTTCAGTTCCTGACAATTCTCCGGTATCTCGAGGTTTTACTTCTCTAGCTTGGCTACTTTCAGCCTCTAGGTCCTGAGTTTCCTCATGAAATACTTCCTTGTCAAAATACTGCTTCTTGGAGCTCCACCTTAAACTTCTTGATGTACTATTCCAGATCCTGGTGATACACCGGCTAAGGTTAAAACTTCATCTTACTAATAGGTGCTCCATCAGCCTTGTTCCATCAAATCCATTCTGAAGAAATGCATCCTTAACTCAGCATGGTGACAATAGCATCAGCGAGCGATGACATCACGGATAACCGTGTTTCTGCTCTTGTCATTCCCATGAGCTATCATTCCATAGTTGATATCTCCTGCCTTAGGGTTTCTTTGACAAAACTTCGAGTTCTCACACTCCTTGTTTCAGTCTTTCTCTGATACACCTGGATTTCAGGTATTGACGGCTTCCTTAGTCCGCCAAGTTCCATAAGGGTAGCCTTCCTAGGTCATACAAATCTGGGAATTCTTCAGAGCCTTCAAATTCTACTTGTCTTCGGTCTTCAACCGTTGTAGTTTCCATTATTCAGAGGCACGGAAAATACTCTTCATTCCGAAGTGGTCTTAGCTGTCCGATATCTTGTACTTCTTGGAGTGGTCTCATCAGTCGAATCTTCGTGTGGTCAAAAAGGGGAAAGGGGTATGGTCTCACTAAAGGGAATTTTTTGAATAAGCTCAGAAGAGAAGAGAGGTAAAAGATCTTTTTGAAAGGGAAAGTTGTAGGGAAAAATCTTTGCTATGGGGTTGCCAGTTTCTAGGGTCACGTCCTACAGTCAACATGTGCTTTGATACCATCTTGTAGCGACCCGACCCGAATGGGTCAAGTCTCTGTGCTTAAGTGTCATCCCTGGATCGGTATGCTGACACACACAGTACTCGAAGGATTTATAACAGAGGTAAATCACATGTATAAAGTAACGCAAATACTATTACCTCAATCCATATAGCGGAAGCAACAAGGTTGTGGATTCCCATCAACACCAACAGCAAAGTTGAGTGTAGAAATCGTAACCCTAACGTATCACTTACTCGTCGTAAGAAACCTGCAACATGAGACGTTGCAGCCCGAAACGGGTCAGTACATTGAATGTACTGGCAAATTCACACCATAGAGAAAATGATGAACAATGGCTATCACTATATGCATATATGGCTGGTGGAAAAGCTCTATGGTTATAAGGTTTTTGCGTGAAGCCAAGTTTTCCCTACTGCAAAGGAATAAATTTTATTTAACTATCATGGTGGTTGTTGAACATTGAGAATGGTTGACAACATTCTCAATCCCAATTAAGTAACATCATTAACCCAACAATATTCATTTAAAGTAACGTGATGAGATCAACAGGATAATCCAAGAACTAGATACTCAAGATGTCCATAACCGGGGACACGGCTAATCATGATTAGTTTGTACACTCTGCAGAGGTTTGCGCACTTTTCCCCACAAGACTCGATCGCCTCCGTTTGGTTTCTCGCACTGCAGGGTGTTTGAGAAACGGATGACCGAGACACAGTCTTTCAGAAGCGCTATCACCTTACGTTAGGGTAGACCGTACCACCTACATCCCCTACATCTGCTAGTCTACCCCTGTAAGAGTTTGCACGACTTAGTCAACTATGCCAGAGCCCATAGTGGCTTGTGGCTGCACACAGAAGTTACTAGCATGAATGATCTTATGATCCCTTTGAGCCTGGGTGGCGGTCCAAAAAAACAGGCAAGTCCTGATAGACATCAGGTGCCTCAATCCACCCAGATGTGTGTTTAAGTTGCCGCATTAGATAAACCATTAAATTATCAATCTCACATCTGTCATGGATATCACTCACCCAATCCACGTCTACTAGCATAGCATGGCATAATAAGCAAACATAGAAGTAACTCCCAAAGGTTTCATAATAATACAGGTAATAGGTACTACCTCATCTACTTCCCATCCCACAATTTAATTAGATCCTAATCATGCAATGTGTGAGGATTGATCTAATGCAATAAAACATGGGTTGTAGAAAAGGTATGATCAAAGTGTTACTTGCCTGCAATGTTGATGAGGATGATGCGCACTCAAAACTCTTGATATTTCTACTCGTCACACTCCGGTCAATCTATCGTAAGCAAGCAATAGTAACCATACATAAGCAATCACTCAAAAGATCAAAAAGATCGAAGAAGACGATTCGGAAACATCAAAACCAAACAAATAACTCTTGCAACATAAAAAAATTTCTAACAGTACCAAAATTATGTGAATTTGGCCTTATTAGAATGTTTAGGTCAAGAGCTTCGATTTGCAAAAAGAATCAACTGAAACGGAGTTACGGAACTCAAGTTATGATCAAATGAAGTTTGAATTCAAATCTGCTCTAATTCAAATTTTAAACTTTTCAAAAACATGTTTGAGTTGGATTAATGGATAGAGGGGATCGTAACGAAGATGTGAGCATTGGTTTCATTGGATTTGGATAAACGGGTAAAAAGTAATGATAGATTGAAGTACATGGACTAATCTATGAAGAAAGTTATCACGAATAGGTTCCTGGCCGAAATTAAAACAGAAAAAGAAAGAAAGAAAAAAAACTAAAAGGTGAACGTTCGTTTTCTATACCTAACCAGCGAACGTTCTCTAAATAGATGAATCAAAAAAACTAAACCGTTTTTTAAACGAAAACCGAAATAAAGGAAAATAAACCGGACCGGGGCGGTTTTATACCGGTTCGGGGCGGTTCTTCGTTGAGGAACCGGCGGCGGATCTCCGGCGAGGGCGGCGAGGCAGCTCAGGCGAGCGTGGCGAGGCATGGTGGCGCGGGGCGGCGGCGGCGAGCGGTAGAGGCGGGGCGGTGCGCGGCGAGGCAGCAGAGGCG
>NC_041388.1:506791686-506796798 GCF_002162155.2 Triticum dicoccoides
GGGCGGCTCCGGCGTCCGGTGATGGCGGCGATTGCAGCGGCGAGAGGCGGGGAGGAGAGGGAGGCGGGGTCCGGGGCCGTCCTTATAAAGGGACGAGGCCGAGGCCTTCCTTGGGCGAGGGGGCACGAGGAGGACGCGGAGTCCATGGCGGCGGCGGCGCTCCCGTGCTGGCTCGGGAGACCGAGCGGAGGTCGGGGACGAGGCGACGCGGGCTGGGCCGCGGCTTGCTGGGCCGGCTGGCCTGGCGCAGAGAGAGAGAGAGAGAGAGCAGTGCTGGGCTTCGGCCTGGCACTGTTCGAAGAGTTTTTTTAACAGAGAGAAAAGAAAGAAAAAGAAAAATAAAGCAAAATATTATATAGGCATATAATATACCAAAATTTGCAGAAACATATTTTCTACAACATGGACATTTTTATTATGCCAAATAAAATTCCTCACAAAATCAGATAAATCAAAGAGTGCTACTGATCTATTAAAATCCAACAAAAATCATTTTTAAAAATACCAAAATGATTTCAAATTTATTTCTCTCCAATTTTCTGTTGTAGGGAATCATGTTACCCTAATTTCCATATATTTTATTTTGGAGAAAAATAATTTGAATAAAACTCAAATAAATCCAAATTGGAAATTAATTCCAAAAGGACTTGAAATTGATCCTTTGAAACACCCAACTCATATTTCATAATTTGAAGAAGTCATTTTATCTTCTCTCGTGAAAATCATTGAGTTGCTTAAAGTTTCAGAATTGAAAAATATTATCAAATGAAATTCAAATATTTTCAACAGCCCTTTTCATTTAATTTAAATGGAAGAAGTCATGTCATCTTCTCTCTAGGGCTTTGGATTGAAAAGAATTTGAAAATCACGGAGATCAGAAAGCAAATATGAAAGTTTGGGAAGTCCTTTTATTCCCTCTCATTTAACTTTCAAAAAGTTTCGAATTCACTCACTTTAAGACAATCGATCAAACAATCAATCAATCAATCTATTTATTATAACATTCCAAAATTTAGAATTTTGGGATGTTACAAACTTGGCATGGTTTCATGACATGGCACATATATGCCATGGTAAGAAAAATCATCCAGTTTGAGAAGAGGCCCACACATTAGTAGCCAACGAAGTCCTTTTTGAAAAAAAGCTGACACGTTAATATCGCAAACGGTTGTATTATATTTACCGTGTCGAAATTTAACCATACTCGGTGGTGTGCGTGCAATTGTTTGATTAGACGGGACGAGCGTGAGAAGTCCGCCGTGCAGCTTCGATGGGACGCATGCGAGCAGTCCGCCGCGCAGGTGATAACCCACAAGTATAGGAGATCGCAACAGTTTTCGAGGGTAGAGTATTCAACCCAAATTTATTGATTCGACACAAGGGGAGCCAAAGAATATTCTCAAGGATTAGCAGCTGAGTTGTCAATTCAACCACACCTAGAAACTTAATATCTGCAGCAAGGTATTTAGTAGCAAAGTAATATGATACTAGTGGTAACGGTAGCAAAAGTAATATTTTTGGGTTTTATAGTGATGGTAACGGTAGCAGTGGAAAAGTAAATAAGCGAAGAACAATATAGGAAAGCTCGTAGGCATTGGATCGATGATGGAGGAAGGTTGATGATGACGATCGCGACGGATTCCCGATCAGATATAATTGAGTTTTTCCTATTATATCTGATGGATTCCCAATCAGATATAATGTTGGGCCCCAAACGGACTCCAGATCAGCCCTCCTGAGAGATTTTAGGGCTTGGCGGCGGCTCCGTATCGTAAAACGCGATGAATCCTTCTCTCTGGGTTTTTTCCTCCCTGAAAGTGAATATATAGAGTCAGGGTTGAGGTCGGTGGAGCGTCAGGGGGCCCACGAGGCAGGGGGCGCGCCCCCACCCTCGTGGACAGGTGGAGGCCCCCCTGACGTGTATCTTTCTTCCAGTATTTTTTATATATTCCAAAATAATTCTCCATTGATTTTTAGGCCATTCGAGAACTTTATTTCTGCACAAAAATAACACCATGGCAATTCTGCTGAAAACAGCGCCAGTCCTGGTTAGTTCCATTCAAATCATGCAAGTTAGAGTCCAAAACAAGGGCAAAAGTGTTTGGAAAAGTAGATACGATGGAGACATATCAACTCCCCCAAGCTTAAACCTTTGCGTGTCCTCAAGCAATTCAGTTGATAAACTGAAAGTGATAAAGAAAAACTTTTAGAAACTCCGTTTGCTCTTGTTGTTGTAAATATGTAAAGCCAACATTCAAGTTTTCAACAAAGATTATGAACTAACCATATTCACAATAACATTTAGGTCTCATGTTTACTCATATCAATGACATAATCAACTAGCGAGCAATAACAATAAATCTCGGATGACAACACTTTCTCAAAACAATCATGATATGATATGACAAGATGGTATCTCGTTAGCCCTTTCTAAGACCACAAAACATAAATGCAGAGCACCTTTAATGATCAAGGACTGACTAGACATTGTAATTCATGGTAAAAGAGATCCAGTCAAGTCATACTCAATGTAAACTAACAGTAATGGATGCAAATGACAGCGGTGCTCTCCAACTGGTGCTTTTTAATAAGAGGATGATGACTCAACATAAAAGTAAATGGATAGGCCCTTCACAGAGGGAAGCAGGGATTTGTAGAGGCGCCAGCGCTCGGTTTTGAAATAGATATGAATAATATTTTGAGCGGTATACTTTCATTGTCAACATAACAACCGAGAGATCTCGATATCTTCCATGCTACACACATTATAGGCGGTTCCCAAATAGAATGGTAAAGTTTATACTCCCTCTCCACCAACAAGCATCAATCCATGGCTTGCTCGAAACAACGAGTGCCTCCAACTAACAAGAGTCCTGGGAGAGTTTGTTTGCAGTTATTTTGATTTGATTTGCTTAAAGCATGGGACTGGGGATCCCGGTGACCAGCCACTTTCTCGTGAGTGAGGAGCGGAGTCCACTCCTCTTGAGAATAACCCGCCTAGCATGGAAGATACAGACAGCCCTAGTTGATACATGAGCTATTCGAGCATACAAAACAGAATGTTTATTTGAAGGTTTAGAGTTTGGCACATACAAATTTACTTGGAACGGCACGTAGATACCGTATATAGGTAGGTACCATGGACTCATATGGAATAACTTTGGGGTTCATGGAATTGGATGCACAAGAAGTATTCTCGCTTAGTACAAGTGAAGGCTAGAAAAAGACTGGGAAGCGACCAGCTAGAGAGCGACAACAGTCATGAACATGCATTACAATTAATCAACACCGAATGCAAGCATGAGTAGGATATAATGCACCATGAACATAAATATCGTAGAGGCTATGTTGATTTTGTTTCAACTACATGTGTGAACATGTGCCAAGTCAAGCCACTCGAAACGTTCAAAAGAGGATACCACCCTATCATACCACATTACAACCATTTTAATAGCATGCTAGCATGCAAGGTAAACCATTATAAGCTCCTAGCTAATTAAGCATGGCATAAGCAACTACAATCTCTAATTGTCATTGCAAACATGTTTATTCATAATAGGCTGAATCATGAACGATGAACTAATCATATTTACAAAAACAAGAGAGGTCGAGTTCATACCAGCTTTTCTCATCTCAATAAGTTCATCATATAATCATCATTATTGCCTTTCACTTGCACGATCGAATAGTGTGGATAATAATGCACGTGCATTGGACTAAACTGGAATCTGCAAGCATTCAATTCAAGAGAGAAGACAAGGTAATATGGGCTCTTTGTTAGATCAACAATAATGCATAGAAGAACCACTCAACATTTTCAATATGGTCTTCTCCTCTCGACCCCCAAAGAACAAGAAAAGAAATTAAACTATTTACACGGGAAAGCTCCCAACAAGCAAAAGAAGAACGAGAAATCTTTTGGGTTTTCCTTTTAATTACTACTACTACAACATGAAAAGTGAACTAGCTAAAAAGCTACAACTAATAATTTTTTTCTTAAGGTTTATCAAACACACAAGAAGAAAGCATAAAAAGGAAATAAACTAGCATGGATATTACAACGAAAAAGTATGAGCACCGACAACTAGCATGAGTGTGTGAACATAAATGTAATGTCGGTGAGAAATACGTACTCCCCCAAGCTTAGGCTTTTGGCCTAAGTTGGTCTATGGCCACGGCTGGCCTGGTGGATATCCAAAGTTGTAGCTGGGGTCGTACTGAGATGCAACGGCAATTGCCTGATGAGCTGCAGCTTGGAGGCGAGCTGTCTCCGCCCTCCTCTTATACTCGTCCGCCTCCTCCCTGGTTATAACATATCTCCCTTTTGCCTGAAAGTCAAAGAAAGTAGGAGCAGGGAGAGCAACGTGATAGGTGCGTCGTCTATCAAAGATTAGTCGATACTGGAGGAACTGATCGTTCCTCTCAACAAACTGATGACGAACCATAGCATCATAATCTAGATAAGAAGGAGGCAACTCAATATCATGTCCACGTATGGGTATCTCAAGAAAGTTAGCTATATGGGTTGCATAAATTCCACCAAAGAAATCTCCATGAATACGATTATTATGAAACCTACGTGCAACGATAGCCCCCAAGTTGTATTGTTTTGTCATATCCCTAGTTCTGGTATGCTCTGAGCTAGCTAGTCATGTGTTGCATCATGTTTATTTCCTCTTAAACTTGAAATGAGGAAAGTGAAAGCCTCAGAAATCAATTTAAAAGAGGGGCAAGAACCCTTAAAATTGCATTCATTGTTTCCAACATGCCTTCATAAATGTTTGATAATTTTGGCAAGGCTTTGAAGACCAAACCAAAAATAGTGAACATTTATGTGGAATATTTTGGGCACTGAAATTAAATCATTATTGTATTTGAATCTGGAATTATATTCATAATATATGGGATATATTTTCAGATAACTTTGAAATGTTTTATGTGCTGTTGGAAAAGTCCATCTAGCAACATAAATTATTCAGAGGATATTTGGCACTGTTTTGAATTTGTTTAAATTTGAAAACAGTGGCAAAGAAAAAAAAAGAAAAAAAAACAGAAGAAATAAAACAGAGACAGAAACTTACCTAACCTCACCTCCGGCCCGGCTTCTGTGTA
>NC_041388.1:506797301-506804838 GCF_002162155.2 Triticum dicoccoides
TGATTCCCCCTCTTCCCGTGCCCCACCTCCCTCTCTAGCTAGCCCCACCACTTTGCCCGAGAATCTCTCGCCGCCGGCCATGGCGTGGCCGTGGCCACAGCCACCCCAGCTCGTATCCGAGGCCACTGTCGTGCTCACCGTGATCTCAGGAGTCCGTAGCACGCCCCAGCTCCTCCTGCCGTGCTCCCTAACCCCGACCCCGAGATTGCCCGAACTCCGGCAGCCGCAAAGGAGCTCGCCGCCGGCAGCTCCGGCCACCCCAGCTGCTGTCACTTACCTCTTTAGATGCGCCTTCCTCCCAGGAACCCGTAGGAGCAAACCGCACGTCAAATGGTGCTCCGTAGCGAGCGCACGGTGCACCTCCGCTGTCGGTCGTGGTCGTCGCCGGCGACACTCCGGCGACTGCCGACGTGGCACGCCTAATTAGCACTAATGACGCCTAAACACCCCCCCCCCACAGCCACTGACAGTGGGCCCCGTAGTGGGTCAAAGCCCGGGTCAACGCGGGATTAGCCCCTGTGTCACTGACGTGTGGACCCCACACGTCAGGTTTGACCCGAGCCGGCCCCTGTTGACTTGCTGACGTCATGCCAACGTCATGCTGACGCAGTAATGCTTTCTGGATTTAATTTAATCAGGAAAATTCAGAAAATGCCTAAAACTTCTAAAATTCATAGAAATTCAACCGTAACTCCAAATTAAATAATTTATATATGAAAAATTATCAAAAAAATTCAAGGAATCCATCTGTACCATTTTCATGCATGTTAGAACAACTTATACTGCTGTTTAGCACAAATCAAATAAAGGGCATTTAAATAATCACATATGGAGTTTGAATTTGAATCTTGTATTCAAACCAACTTCATTTAATCTGTTGCTAGTTGCATTGGCTCAAAACACATTCATTTTGCCATGTCATGATCATGCATCATATTGTGCATTGCATTGATTGTGTTCCCTTCTGTGTTGCCGGTATTTGTCCCCTCTCGATAGACGTGATACCGATGATGTGATCGTTGACACTGATGAAGACTCAATGTTATCTTCAAAAGTGCCAGGCAAGCAAAACCCCCTTGTTCATTCCGATAAAATCCCACTCTCTCGCTCCTGCTCTCTTTTACTGCATTAGGACAACATTGATTCATCTGTTACTTGCTGCGGTAGCTGAACCCCTTTATCCTTTGCATGACCTGTCATTCCACAGTAAATAGATGAAACCCACTAGCATGAGTAGGAGTTGTTTGAGCCCTGTTGTGCCTACTCATTCATGTTTGTTTGTCATGCCTGCTACTGCTTAGAGTTGAGTCAGGTCTGATTCATCCGGGATGAATCAGAGGCGGGTGAACATGTCCTACTGTGTCTGAGCTAAGTGTGTGAACACGATTTGGTAAAAGGTAGCAGTGAGAGGCCATATAGGAGTACATGGTGGGTTGTCTCATTGCAGCCGTCCTCAGGAACTGAGTTCTGTGTTTGTGATCCATGATTCAGCTACTACCACGCATTGGGCCCGAAACCAATGGACCCTCTCGGCTTCTTGATCACCCTTGTCCTCTGTCCAGGAGTTGCAAGTAGTTTCTGGTGTTTGTAGTATGCTGGAGGCCGTGGGCAGCGCTGACCGTAGGGGTGGGCTGTGATGCGGTAGGCACGTGGCACGGTGTACCGGGCACCCGTTTGGTGTCTCGGGAACCCTGTTCACATTGTTTGGGGCTGTGAGCGAAACTCCGGCCGGATCTCCTCATGGATGGAACCCGAATAGGCGATAAACCTGGACTAGAGACTTAGGTGATTAGGTAGATCCTGGCCGACACCCACGTTGGGCTTCCGCTTGAAGGTTGCCGAGTACATGTCGTGTAAACGGCGGTAAGTGGTGAGAGCGTGTGTGAAGAAGTACACCCCTGCAGGGTTAACATCATCTATTCGAATAGCCGTGTCCACGGAAAAGGACCTCTGGGTTGCTTATATCAGTTCATAGACAAGTGAAAGTGGATACTCTAAAATACGCAAGATAAGCGTGAGTGCTATGGATGGCGTTCTCGTAGGGAGACGGGAGCGGATCCATAGTGGTGTATTGATATGGTGAATATGTGGACTCGTGTGCGCCACCTCAAAAAGCTACTTGCAGTCGTAGTTTAGGATAGCCACCGAGTCAAAGCTAGCTTGCTGCAGTTAAACCCCACCATCCCTTTGTTGAAAATGATGCATATGTAGATAGATCTGATGTAAGTCTTGCTGGGTACATTTGTACTCACGTTTGCCTATTTTATGTTTTTGCAGAGAGACTTCAGTCTCACTAGTATTTCCGCGTGGTCTTCGACGTTTAGCTTGTTACCTCAGCTACGATCTTGTGCCTCGGCAGGATTTGGTAGATAGTCAGGCTTCTCAGCCTTTTTCATTTATAGATGTCTGTACTCAGACATGATAGCTTCCGCTTGTGCTTGATTTGTATGCTCTGAATGTTGGGTCATGAGACCCATGTTTGTAATATCGCGCTCCTCGGAGCCTATTGAATAAATTACTTGAGTCGTAGAGTCATGTTGTGATGCCATGTTGTATTTGCACATATCGAGCATATTGTGTGTATGTTATTGAAATGCTTGGTATGTGTGGGATCTGACCATCTAGTTGTTTATCTTTAGTAGCCTCTCTTACGGGGAAATGTCTCCTAGTGTTTCCACCGAGCCATGGTAGCTTGCTACTGCTCCGGAACACTTAGGCTGGCCGGCATGTGTCCTTCTTCGTTCCTGTGTCTGTCCCATCGGGGAAATGTCACGCGATGAATACCGGAGTCCTGTTAGCCCGCTACAGCCCGGTTCACCGGAGTCCTGCTAGCCCAGTGCTACAGCCTGGATTCACTCGCTGATGACCGACACGTTCGATGCTGGGTCATGGATGCCTGTCCCTGTAAGTCTGTGCCGCTTTGGGTTTACGACTAGCCATGTCAGCCCGGGCTCCTTATCATATGGATGCTAGCGACACTGTCATATACGTGTGCCAAAAGGCGCAAACGGTCCCGGGCAAAGGTAAGGCGACACCCGTGGGAATACCGTGCGTGAGGCCGCAAAGTGATATGAGGTGTTACATGCTAGATCGATGTGGCATCGAGTCGGGGTCCTGACAGCGTTGGTATCAGAGCTTGACTGCTTGTAGGATTACCAAGCCAAACTGGTCGAAGTCGAGTCTAGAAATTCTTTAGTTATATAAGGGAATTGATTGTGGGATGGAACATAAGGCTCTTTTTACTCCTTATACCTCATGGCCTTCTGATCTGAGTCATCATCTTCTCTTCTACGGGGATTAAGAACTAGGCTTTCTCTTCTTTCTATCAGGATCACGTGTTACTAATCCGTAGACTTATAAGATTGTTGGATTTAAGTCTCAGTTCAGCTCCTACTACTTCCGTATGATAATTGTTGATCTCGGAACCTTGATATTGTGCTTCTAAGTGGTTATGCCACCATTTTTGTGAATGTCTCAAATCTTTTCCGAGCATTTACAACCGTTATGCTGTCCGAGTCATCCCAGGTTTCTAAATAGTCGGATGCATTTGCAAATCCCTTCCTCCTGTTTCCTATGTGCTTTTGGTCAGATTAGTCACACAAATCAGTGAGTTGAGGTACTTTTGCCTTGACATATATGTTGGAGCTATTATTATGACCCTAGGTGTCTTAGGGGATCACCTAGTAATTTAGCCATGATTGGTGTCCCAGTGTGATGATTCTGGCCTTTATCCTCGAAAGCATTCCGTGATGCTACTTAGTAGTAGGTATTCTGCTCCTGGGTTTTGAACCCGAGATTCACTCTACTTACATCATGTTGATAGTGTTGCTAGTTCCTTTAGGATATTAGTAACCTTTGCGATAGTCCTTAAAGTCCGTGGTATCTTCTTCTTCCAAATACCATGAACTACTTATAGCAGAAGTTCCTCGTTGAACTGAAATATCACAACAGGATTATTCTCGATGAGTTCTCCATTATATATTGTGGCTCTGCCAGTTCTACCTTTCTGCATGGGTTATCCGGAAGAAATATGTTGAACTTCGTTCGACATGCTAAACCATGCATCCACAACTCAGAAAATTGTATGTTCCTTTGAGTTGTCCCTCTTTAGTTGTCTTCTGACCCTCGTCTATCAATTGATAGTCAAGAGTATGCGTGCATTCGTTCGTCGATGCCTATTACCCTTGTGGTCCGCCAGGCCATTCTATTTCAGAATGAATAGGAGAAACAAACTCCAGTACCTCATCCATATTTAGGATTGGGTCAAAGTAGTTGTGTTCCGCAGATCAAGTTACAATTCAGCTTCTGGTCTGCTCTACCCTGAAGTATTACCTTCTTTATGACAGGAATTTCATGAGAATTGCACCACCTTTTGTGAATTCTTGACATAGTGATACTTCTCGCCATCCTTTTTCATTCCTCGGTTCCGTGTTGTTGCAGCCGGAGTGCCGACAAGTGAATCATGATGTGTGAACTCAATACTCCTAGCAACCCCATTGCTTGGTAGTTAATGGACAATAATCCTATTCTCAGTATGTTGGTTAATGAATCACCATTCTAAGATTGATCGTGCTACCTAGTCCTTATTTCCTGGTGCACCCTTCGATTGATGAGTTAGGATCTTGTCAAGTCCTCACTCATTAGATCATATCGTCTCGCCCTCAAAAGCAAGATTGTTCTCGAGCTTAGTAACATACGGTGGTTCGTGATTTTCTGAATATCTTCTCAGAAGTATTACCAGGTTGTCACCTGACCGCTATGTTGAGTTCGTGATCAAGTTGGTTTATTCCTGTAAACCACCCTTTCTCCAAGAATCCGTGTTGGATACCCTGAGCTAGTTGGATAAGCTAAACAACAACTTGGAGAATTGGAAGATAAAAGCTTGCCTGACTTAGTTCGTTCCAAAGGGATATTCTTGTGTAGTGTGTGTTGAAGAAAGATGATATCTTCATCGATTGGTCCTTGTGATCAGTTGCTGGACCTATTGTCTTATCAATCCTTTGATTTGAGTGTGGGCTATCGTCAAATCAAGTCGGAACCAACGATGTTCGTAATGTTGTCTTACTCGTGGTTGATCCCTCGAGCATACACCATTATATCCTTTGGGTCTGACCAATGCTATCACCGTGTTCACTTAACTATGGAATTCCTTTTAAAAGGAAACCTAGATGAATTGTTGTTGAGCCCATTGACAACATCCTTGTCTTCTCCATAATTTTGCTGAACATTAAGCTAGTGTTGGAAACTTTTGAAAGCATTTGTTCATGCTAGCTCATGAAGCATATGTTTGGATGAAGGTAGTGACTTCCTTTAATTCATGTGCATCTGATGCAAGTTGCCGCCGTGGATTCGAGAAAGTCAATGTTGCTTTCTTTGGAATCATTCCAAATCAGTCATGCACACGTGCGAAGAATGCTGTGGTTTGAAGATTTGCAACCTTCAATCTATATGTATCCCTAGCACACCAAGCCACTGATTGATTTGTTCAAGGAGAAGGAGTTCCTTCATAAGAGCTAATCCGGACTTATGAAAGAACTTCGATACCCTCGTTGATGGTTCCCCCTCCTGAACTCGGTAGTGTTTTATTATAAGACTACCACGTGGTCATGCTTGTCTGGGACAACGTGTTCACATGTTTGTAGTAGAACCAGCTCATGTTTTGGAGCTTGCTATCGTAGTTCATCTCCCGAGAATCCCGCAACGTCATCTCGTCGATTTGTGTTGCAAACTTTCATTTTTCTTCCTAAGACTCGATGAGCCTGGAATATCCTAACACCAACCAGAGCTGAATCTCAGGCAGATATGATGGTTGGAACATTTCCCTAAGAACTATAATATTGGTCTCTCGATAACCGGTAAGGTGGATGTCGTGGCCAACACACCCATCCGGTAGACCTATTATTATAGTATCTTGTTTGAGGAAGTTGGCCACCCCCCCCCCCCATAGGGATTTCGTAGGATTTACTCCCTAGTTGCCCCTATGGATTTTTGTGTTCCCGAAGTCCGACCTTTTACTTGATGTTTTAGATATCAAACCATATCTATGAATGGGTTATACTAGCACATCAAGGAGAACATTAGAAGCGGAGTGCTAAATGTCTCTCGGTTGATCATCCAGATTTTATTTGCTTGGCCTCGCTAAGGTGAAATCTGAGAAAGTGTTATCCTCCTTCGCATCTGCATCGTCCATCGCTATTTATCATGGTAGTATGTTGTGTTGTCAGCACCCTTGACGCGGTTGTTGATAAAACCTTGATGATTATGGAAATGCTCAAGTTCTTGAGAGCACGCACAAGCACTACGTGTTATCATCATCTCTAACTGGGATTCCTCTCAGTTCCCTCGGCAAATGCTATGACCTTTTCAAACAGTGAATTCACTCTCTTTTGTTGGGTTCTTCCCCAGTTACCAGAATCATTCCCAGCATTTGCATTTTGTTCCTAGCTTGCACCGCCAATGTGCCATTCTACCATGGGTCTCTTCCATTTCCGGTGATAAGAAAATTCATCCATTACGTTGTCTTCAACAAGGTAATCCACATCATCCAAGTCCGAGTATGCCATTCTACCGACCCCCTCCAAACGATCGCTCGAGAATTGCCTTAGGCTGGTTTAAAGAGTTTCAATGATCTCTGAATCAAAAGTAATTCTTTTTGCCACTTAAGGGGATATCTCTACGAGTCACCTTCCCTAAGGTGTATCATTATGGTATCATGGCAACTCAACTCCTCGCTACGTTGACAACCGTTCACCACCTTCTTAGGTGTGGAATCGTTGTCTACCTAGTGAACCTTCGTCATCTGTTCCACTCCATTTCTCTAGAGGTGTGCTTCATCTCTCAGCTCGAGAGATATTGCTATGTCTCATTCCGTGAGTTAATCCTGAGTTGTTCGATCTTCGAGAAGATCGACCCTTCTAGAGTCTCCTTCTTCCCTCCATGTCATGTTAACAGGATTTCTCAGAGCAAGACTTCAAGACAATAATGGTGTTCAAATCAACGTTCATTTGAAGTGCACCCTGGATCGTGAAGATTATACTAGTTACGTTTCCCCTTCACCTTACCCAACGCTTGAATCTCGAGACGAGATTCTTGTTTAGTGGGGGTGAGTTGTCATATCCCTAGTTCTGGTATGCTCTGAGCTAGCTAGTCATGTGTTGCATCATGTTTATTTCCTCTTAAACTTGAAATGAGGAAAGTGAAAGCCTCAGAAATCAATTTAAAAGAGGGGCAAGAACCCTTAAAATTGCATTCATTGTTTCCAACATGCCTTCATAAATGTTTGATAATTTTGGCAAGGCTTTGAAGACCAAACCAAAAATAGTGAACATTTATGTGGAATATTTTGGGCACTGAAATTAAATCATTATTGTATTTGAATCTGGAATTATATTCATAATATATGGGATATATTTTCAGATAACTTTGAAATGTTTTATGTGCTGTTGGAAAAGTCCATCTAGCAACATAAATTATTCAGAGGATATTTGGCACTGTTTTGAATTTGTTTAAATTTGAAAACAGTGGCAAAGAAAAAAAA
>NC_041388.1:506806775-506841873 GCF_002162155.2 Triticum dicoccoides
TATTCAAACCAACTTCATTTAATCTGTTGCTAGTTGCATTGGCTCAAAACACATTCATTTTGCCATGTCATGATCATGCATCATATTGTGCATTGCATTGATTGTGTTCCCTTCTGTGTTGCCGGTATTTGTCCCCTCTCGATAGACGTGATACCGATGATGTGATCGTTGACACTGATGAAGACTCAATGTTATCTTCAAAAGTGCCAGGCAAGCAAAACCCCCTTGTTCATTCCGATAAAATCCCACTCTCTCGCTCCTGCTCTCTTTTACTGCATTAGGACAACATTGATTCATCTGTTACTTGCTGCGGTAGCTGAACCCCTTTATCCTTTGCATGACCTGTCATTCCACAGTAAATAGATGAAACCCACTAGCATGAGTAGGAGTTGTTTGAGCCCTGTTGTGCCTACTCATTCATGTTTGTTTGTCATGCCTGCTACTGCTTAGAGTTGAGTCAGGTCTGATTCATCCGGGATGAATCAGAGGCGGGTGAACATGTCCTACTGTGTGTGAGCTAAGTGTGTGAACACGATTTGGTAAAAGGTAGCAGTGAGAGGCCATGTAGGAGTACATGGTGGGTTGTCTCATTGCAGCCGTCCTCAGGAACTGAGTTCTGTGTTTGTGATCCATGATTCAGCTACTACCACGCATTGGGCCCGAAACCAATGGACCCTCTCGGCTTCTTGATCACCCTTGTCCTCTGTCCAGGAGTTGCAAGTAGTTTCTGGTGTTTGTAGTATGCTGGAGGCCGTGGGCAGCGCTGACCGTAGGGGTGGGCTGTGATGCGGTAGGCACGTGGCACGGTGTACCGGGCGCCCGTTTGGTGTCTCGGGAACCCTGTTCACATCGTTTGGGGCTGTGAGCGAAACTCCGGCCGGATCTCCTCATGGATGGAACCCGAATAGGCGATAAACCTGGACTAGAGACTTAGGTGATTAGGTAGATCGTGGCCGACACCCACATTGGGCTTCCGCTTGAAGGTTGCCGAGTACATGTCGTGTAAACGGCGGTAAGTGGTGAGAGCGTGTGTGAAGAAGTACACCCCTGCAGGGTTAACATCATCTATTCGAATAGCCGTGTCCACGGAAAAGGACCTCTGGGTTGCTTATATCAGTTCATAGACAAGTGAAAGTGGATACTCTAAAATACGCAAGATAAGCGTGAGTGCTATGGATGGCGTTCTCGTAGGGAGACGGGAGCGGATCCATAGTGGTGTATTGATATGGTGAATATGTGGACTCGTGTGCGCCACCTCAAAAAGCTACTTGCAGTCATAGTTTAGGATAGCCACCGAGTCAAAGCTAGCTTGCTGCAGTTAAACCCCACCATCCCTTTGTTGAAAATGATGCATATGTAGATAGATCTGATGTAAGTCTTGCTGGGTACATTTGTACTCACGTTTGCCTATTTTATGTTTTTGCAGAGAGACTTCAGTCTCACTAGTATTTCCGCGTGGTCTTCGACGTTTAGCTTGTTACCTCAGCTACGATCTTGTGCCTCGGCAGGATTTGGTAGATAGTCAGGCTTCTCAGCCTTTTTCATTTATAGATGTCTGTACTCAGACATGATAGCTTCCGCTTGTGCTTGATTTGTATGCTCTGAATGTTGGGTCATGAGACCCATGTTTGTAATATCGCGCTCCTCGGAGCCTATTGAATAAATTACTTGAGTCGTAGAGTCATGTTGTGATGCCATGTTGTATTTGCACATATCGAGCATATTGTGTGTATGTTATTGAAATGCTTGGTATGTGTGGGATCTGACCATCTAGTTGTTTATCTTTAGTAGCCTCTCTTACGGGGAAATGTCTCCTAGTGTTTCCACCGAGCCATGGTAGCTTGCTACTGCTCCGAAACACTTAGGCTGGCCGGCATGTGTCCTTCTTCGTTCCTGTGTCTGTCCCATCGGGGAAATGTCACGCGATGAATACCGGAGTCCTGTTAGCCCGCTACAGCCCGGTTCACCGGAGTCCTGCTAGCCCAGTGCTACAGCCTGGATTCACTCGCTGATGACCGACACGTTCGATGCTGGGTCATGGATGCCTGTCCCTGTAAGTCTGTGCCGCTTTGGGTTTACGACTAGCCATGTCAGCCCGGGCTCCTTATCATATGGATGCTAGCGACACTGTCATATACGTGTGCCAAAAGGCGCAAACGGTCCCGGGCAAAGGTAAGGCGACACCCGTGGGAATACCGTGCGTGAGGCCGCAAAGTGATATGAGGTGTTACATGCTAGATCGATGTGGCATCGAGTCGGGGTCCTGACATGTTTATCTCCTAAAACAGTGCTTCTGAGAACGCTAAGATCAGGCACACACATGTGACATGCTTCATCTTTACCATTAATGCATCTACCTATGAAGAGAGCGAAATAATGTATAGCAGGAAAATGAATGCTCCCTATGGTAGCTTGTGTCACATCCCTAGATTCCCCCATAGTTATACTAGCAAGAAAATCTCTAAATTCAGACTTGCGAGGTTCACTAACATCACCCCACTGTGGGAGTTTACAAGCAGTGTTAAAATCTTCTAAGTCCATGGTATGAGATTTATCATAAATATCGAACAGGACAGTTCGAGAATTGCGTGATGATGAAAATTTAAACCTTCTCACAAATGAATCAGTTAAATAAAGGTATTGGCGACACTTATCTGCCTCGAAGCTCTCAAGATCAGCATTACGCACATAAGCTTCAAATTCCTCCTTGATTCCCGCTCGAACCATGAAGTCCTCTGACGGCCATTCACAGGGCCGTAGTTGAGCATCCCTTGGTGGTTCCTCGTCCGCATCGCGTATTGTGAGTCTGGGTGCTTGCTTCCTTGAAGAACCACCTTGGTATATTTTCCTAAACATATTTCTTCCTCAAGGAACAATCCCCCAAAGCAGTTTTGTGAATGGAGCTTTGAGCAAGGAGATCGAAAATGGCAGTAAGATGAGCTTGGACTCGGGTTTGAGCTGGCTAGTGATGTTTTTGGGAGGAAGAAGGAGTGTGTGGTAGCAGGAATAAGTGGAGGGAGCCACCATGGGCCCACGAGGCAGGGGGCGTGCCCAGGGGGTAGGGCACGCCATCCACCCTCGTGGCCATGTGCTTGCGCCCCCTGTTGTGTTCTCAGTGCCAGATATTCTCAAATATTCCAGAAAAAATCATATTTAAATTTCAGGGCATTTGGAGAACTTTTATTTTTGGGATATTTTTTATTGCAATGATAATTCAGAAAACAGACAGAAATTACTATTTTTGCTTTATTTAATATAGATAACACAAAGTAAAAAGAAGGTACAGAGAGTTGTTTTTCTCTAAATTCATCCATCTCATGCTCATCAAAAGGAATCCACTAACAAGGTTGATCAGGTCTTGTTAACAAACTCATTTCGAATAACATGAAACCAGAGAATTTTTGAATAACAGTAGGTTACCTCAATGGGGATATGCATGTCCCCAACAATAAGAATATCATATTTCTTCTTGACAATAGGAAGAGGAAATTCAAAACCTGCAATAGTAATTGTTGAAAATTTTCCAATAGAATTGATACTGTGGACTTGAGATTGTTTCCTCAGAAAGTGTACCGTATGCTCACTACCATTAACATGAAAAGTGACATTGCCTTTGGTGCAATCAATAACAGCCCCTGCAGTATTCAAAAAGGGTCTTCCAAGAATAATAGACATACTATCGTCCTCAGGAATATCAAGAATAACAAAGTCCGTTAAAATAGTAACGTTTGCAACCACAACAGGCACATCCTCACAAATACCGACATGTATAGCAGTTGATTTGTCAGCCATTTGCAAAGATATTTCAGTAGGTGTCAACTTATTCAAATCAAGTCTACGATATAAAGAGAGAGGCATAACACTAACACCGGCTCCAAGATCACATAAGGCAGTTTTAACATAGTTTCTTTTAATGGAGCATGGTATAGTTGGTACTCCTGGATCTCCAAGTTCCTTTAGTATTCCACCCTTAAAAGTATAATTAGCAAGCATGGTGGAAATTTCAGCTTCCGGTATCTTTCTTTTATTAGTAACTATTTCCTTCATGTATTTAGCACAAGGATTCATTTTAAGCATATCAGTCAAACGCATACGCAAAAAGATAGGTCTAATCATTTCAGCAAAGCGCTCAAAATCCTCATCATCCTTTTTCTTGGATGGTTTAGGAGGAAAAGGCATGGGTTTCTGAACCCATGGTTCTTTTTCTTTACCGTGCTTCCTAGCAACAAAGTCTCTCTTATCATAACGTTGATTCTTTGATTGTGTGTTATCAAGATCAACAGCAGGTTCAATCTCTACATCATTGTCACTACTAGGTTGAGCATCAACATGAACATCATCATTAACATTATCACTAGGTTCATGTTCATTACCAGACTGTGTTTCAGCATCAGAAATAGAAATATCATTGGGATTCTCAGGTGTGTCTACAATAGGTTCACTAGAAGCATGCAAAGTCCTATCATTTTTCTTTTTCTTCCTTTTAGAAGGACTAGGTGCATCTATAGTAGTTCTCTAAGAATCTTGCTCAATTCTCTTAGGGTGGCCCTCAGGATACAAAGGCTCCTGAGTCATTTTACCATCTCTAGTCATAACTCTAACAACATTATCATTCTTATTATTTAATTCATTGATCAAATCATTCTGAGCTTTAAGTACTTGTTCTACTTGAGTGGTAACCATAGAAGCATGTTTACTAATAAGTTTAAGTTCACCTTTGACATTAGCCATATAATCACTCAAGTGTTCAATCAGGTAAGCATTATGTTTCAATTGTCTACCAACATATGCATTAAAATCTTCTTGCGTAACCATAAAGTTATCAAATTCATCCAAACATTCGCTAGCAAATTTAGCAGGAGGGATTTCAGCTTTATCATATCTATAGAGAGAATTTACCTTCACTTCCTATGCCGGGTTATCAAGACCGTGTGTTTGTTCAATAGGTGATGAATTAAGACCATGTATTTCTTCAACAGGAGGTAAATTCTTAACATCTTCAGCTCTTATACCTTTTTCTTTCATAGATTTCTTTGCCTCTTGCATATCTTCAGGATGAGAAATAGAATACCCCTTTTCTTCGGAGTTGGCTTAGGAGTTGGTTCAGGAAGTGTCCAATTATTTTCATTAGTCAACATATTATTCAATATAATTTCAGCTTGATCAACTGTTCTTTCCCTGAAAACACAACCATCACAACTATCCAGGTAATCTCTGGAAGCATCGGTTAGTCCATTATAAAAGATATCAAGTATTTCATTTTTCTTGAGAGGATGATCAGGCAAAGCATTAAGTAATTGGAGAAGCCTCCCCCAAGATTGTGGGAGACTCTCTTCTTCAATTTGCACAAAATTATATATCTCCCTTAAAGCAGCTTGTTTCTTATGAGCGGGGAAATTTTTAGCAGAGAAGTAGTAAATCATATCCTAGGGACTACGCACACAACCAGGATCAAGAGAATTAAACCATATCTTAGCATCACCCTTTAATGAGAACGGAAATAATTTAAGGATATAATAGTAGTGAGTTTTCTCATCATTAGTGAATAGGGTAGCTATATCATTTAATTTAGTAAGATGTGCCACAACAGTTTCAGATTCATAGCCATAGAAAGGATGAGATTCAACCAAAGTAATTAACTCAGTATCAACAGAGAAATCGTAATCCTTATCAGTAACAAAGATAGGTGAAGTAGCATAAGCAAGATCATATTTAATTCTAGCATTCAGAGATTTTTGCTTCAGCTTAGCTAATAGTTTCTTAAGATCACTTCTATCATTGCAAGCAAGAAAGTCTCTAGCAGTTTCTTCATCCATAAAATAACCCTCAGGAACAATAGGCAATTCATATCTAGGGGGAGAATCTTCATCATCACTTTCATCAATATTATCAGTTTCAATAATTTCATTCTCTCTAGCCCTAGCAAGTTGTTCATCAAGAAATTCACTAAGTGGCACAATAGTATGAAGCATAGAAGTAGTTTCATCATAACTATCATGCATAGCAGAAGTGGCATCATCAATAACATGCGACATTCCCAAGCTTACTCAAAATAGAAGGTGAATCAAGTGTAGAGCTAGATGGCAGTTCCTTACTTCCCCTCGTAGTTGAGGGAAAAATCTTGGTTCTTTGATCTTTCAAGTTCTTCATAATGATAAGCAGATATAAATCCCAAGTGACTCAAAGAATAGAGCTATGCTCCCCGGCAACGGTGCCAGAAAATGTTCTTGATAACCCAAGTATAGGGGATCGCAACCGTTTTCGAGGGTAGAGTATTCAACCCAAATTTATTGATTCGACACAAGGGGAGCCAAAGTAAGTATTAGCAGCTGAGTTGTCAATTCAACCACACCTGGAAACTTAATATCTACAGCAAGGTATTTAGTAGAAAAGTAATATGATGGTAGTGGTAAAGATGGCAAAAGGTAACGGTAGCAAAAGTAATATTTTTGGGTTTTATAGTGATGGTAACAGTAGCAGCGGAAAAGTAAATAAGCAAAGAACAATATAGGAAAAGCTCGTAGGCATTGGATCGGTGATGGAGGAAGGTTGATGATGACGATGGCGATGGATCCCCCTCTTTGGAGCCCTGAACAGACTCCAGATCAGCCCTCCCGAGAGAGTTTAGGGCTTGGCGGCGGCTCCGTATCGTAAAACACGATGAATCCTTCTCTCTGGTTTTTTCTCCCCGAAAGTGAATATATATAGTCAGGGTTGAGGTCGATGGAGCGTCAGGGGGCCCACAAGGCAGGGGCCCCACACAGGGGGGTAGGGCACGCCCCCACCCTCGTGGACAGGTGGAGGCCCCCCTGACATGGATCTTTCTTCCAGTATTTTTTATATATTCCAAAATAATTCTCCGTTGATTTTCAGGTCATTCCGAGAACTTTTATTTCTGCACAAAAATAACACCATGGCAATTCTGCTGAAAACAGCGTCAGTCTGGGTTAGTTCCATTCAAATCATGCAAGTTAGAGTCCAAAACAAGGGCAAAAGTGTTTGGAAAAGTAGATACGACGGAGACGTATCAGCAGGCTCGACGGGACGCGGGCATCCTGCCACCTCGCAGGCTCGACGGGACACGTGCGAGCAGCAAGGCCGCCCATGCTCACCGGGAAGCGAGCTCTTTGACCTCCATGCACCAGCCGCCGCCTGCCTCACTCACAACTTCTCCATTAATGGGTTAATTAAAGCACCTGGACGGAGGGTGTTTGCTTGTGATCCCATGGCAGCATTTGCTTTGTTCGTGTTTTCGACTAGTATTCCTCCCTAATTTAAATTGCCACATAGGGCAACGAATAATACGATGACAAATTTACAATGGCGCACATAATAATTGTCATACATATTCCGGATAATTTAAACTGGCACATGCGGCAAAGCCCAAAAGACACGGGGGCAAGAGAAGAAGGAAATTGCAGAGAACGATCAGGGTCGCTACTGTCTCTACTCGTCGATGGATCGTCGGGCGGCGAAATCCTCCAGCTCCTTCTTCAATTCCTCACGACTTTGCTTGAAAGCACCCACGGATTCCTCCACCTCCTACTCGTGCTCGATCCGAAGCTTCCTCAAGCCACCCATCAGTTCCTCGACGACCGCTTTCAACGTCATCTCCGAGGCACTGCACTGCTCATGCAGCATCTTCCATCTAATGGCCTCCTCCTCCTTCTCGGCGACCAACTTGAGGAGCTTCGTGTTGTCATCCATGAGTTGCTCGACGAGGCCGGTCGCCTTGTCAACCGAGGCATCGCTGATCTTGAGCAGCTTCATCAAGCCGTCGACCAGCTCCTGCTGCATAGTGATGCCAACGAGAATGTCGTCGTCACCGGCGAAGGACTTCAGGAATGCCGGCTCATCGCAATGGCCGACGCCGCGAATGCACTTGTGATAGCCCTCGTGTGCCCGTGAGAGCTTGTTCAAGGGCTCCACGGTGTGCCCGGACATCTCTGCTGCGGCTGCGACTTTGCGGCGGGACCTCTCTAGTGCTTCCACGGCCTTGGTCTTTACTGCCTGGTAATATGTCCACCCTAAACTCCTCCTACCAGTCATGGTGGAACGACTTGATAGAGAAAACCCGTTTTGTGGGTGATGAGGAGAGGAACTGTGAAGTAATTTTCGAGTGGGTAGTTTTTATAGCCCGGTGCTAAGTGTGAACACATATTAGTTTGAGAGGTGTGAACAGATTTGCAATTACTTAGTGCGTTGTAATCAACAATGTGACGAGAAACAAGGTCAAAATTTATTGATGGCAGAAGGTTGACCACGTGGTTGCTCGCCGTTGAGGCGGCCGTGGCGCGCTCCGCTCTGGCGTCCCTGCGCGCGCTCTGCTCGCCGTTGAGGCAAAGTTACAATGGCAACTGTTAATAATTCTTAATAATTGTCTTACATATTCAGGATAATTTAAAATGCCAAATGCAGCAAGGCCTAGAACACTCATGACCTACATATGCATACAATTATAATAAAATATAAGCTAAAAGAATGAGCTGGCGGCCTTCCAACAATGGTCTTCTGGACTTCATGATCAGCATAGCACCCTTGCGGCCGTGTACACGCAGACGCATGTGTAACTTACTAATCATCACACATGAGTACTCGCAGACGCATAGTGTGCGATACTCCTAGCCACCGCAAGCAACTAGTTTGCATTTTTCAAAGTTTTTTGTACACATAGAATCGCACACGGACTAACTATATTAACCGTCTATGTTGTAAATTCTCATCACAAACATTTCATCTGAGTTGGCTATTTGCCACGTATCACACACATCTTGTTAAGTTGAACCGTTTCTGTTGCGTTCGCTAATCGAAAACAGTTTGTCCGAGTGAACCGTATGACCTATATCACACACACCTTGATGTGGCTAACCGTTTATGTTGCACTCCCTAATAGAAAACGGTTCATCGGAGCGAACTGTATGCCGTATATTGCACACACATTGATATGGCTGCCCGTTTATGTTGTTCTGCCTCATCGGAAACAGTTCGAACGGGTTAACCGTGTGACCTGAATCTCACACGCAACTAAAATATGAACCGCGTTTGATGCATCCTCCATTGCAAACGTTTTGCACCTTTTTTGACAGTTTTCATGCACCACCGTTTGCGATTACTGCATTGCACACAGTTTCTCGAAGGGTCTCTGATCATAGTGTCGCGTTAGCAGCATCCTGCAGTAGTGAGGCTAGCAACGATGGAAGGGTGAGAGTGCGTATAATCCATGGACTCAATATTAGTCATAAAGAACTCACATACTTATTGCAAAAATCTATTATTTATCAAAAGGAAGTACTACGCGCATACTCCTAGGGGGGTAGATTGGTAGGAAAAGACCATCACTCGTCCCCGACCGCCACTCATAAGGAAGGCAATCAAAAAATAAATCATGCTCCGACTTCATCACATAACGATTCACCATACATGCATGCTACGGGAATCACAAACTTTAACACAAGTATCTCTCAAATTCACAACTACTCAACTAGCATGACTCTAATATCATCATCTTCATATCTCAAAACAATCATAAGGAATCAAACTTCTCATAGTATTCAATGCACTTTATATGAAAGTTTTTATTATACACATCTTGGATGCCCATCATATTAGGACTAATTTTATAGCCAAACCAAATTACCATGCTGTTCTAAAAGACTCTCAAAATAATATAAGTGAAGAATGAGAGATCAATAATTTCTATAAAATAAAACCACCACCGTGCTCTAAAAAGATATAAGTGAAGCACTAGAGCACAATTATCTAGCTCAAAAGATATAAGTGAAGCACGTAGAGTATTCTAATAAATTCCGATTCATGCGTGTCTCTACCAAAAGGTGTGTACATCAAGGATGATTGTGGTAAACTAAAAAGGAAAGACTCAAATCATACAAGACGCTCCAAGCAAAACACATATCATGTGGTGAATAAAAATATAGCCTCAAGTAAAGTTACCGATAGAAGAAGACGAAAGAGGGGATGCCTTCCGGGGCATCTCGAAGCTTAGGCTTTTGGTTGTCATTGAATTTTACCTTGGGGTGCCCTAGGCATCCCCAAGCTTAGGTTCTTGCCACTCCTTATTCCAAAATCCATCAAATCTTTACCCAAAAACTTGAAAACTTCACAACACAAAACTTCAACAGAAAATCTCATGAGCTCCATTAGTATAAGAAAATAAACCATCACTTTAAGGTACTGTAATAAACTCATTCTTTATTTATATTGGTGTTAAATATAATGTATTCCAACTTATCTATGGTTCATACCCCCCGATACTACTAATAGATTCATCAAAATAAGCAAACAACACACGGAAAACAGAATCTGTCAAAAATAGAATAGTCTGTAGAAATCTGGAGATTTCGAATACTTCTGTAACTCCAAAAATTCTGAGAAATTAGGATGACCTAAAAAGTTTGTATATTGATCTACTGCAAGCAGATTGGGTATTTTATCGCTCTCTGGTAAAAAATGAAAATTATTTTTGTGAGCGCATACTTTCTGTTTTTATCAGCAAGATCAAACAACAATCACCAAAGAAGATCATAAAGGCTTTACTTGGCACAAACACTAATTAAAACATAAAAACACAATCATAATAGAGGATAGATGAATTATTTATTACTAACCAGGAACAAAAAGCAGAGAAAAAAATGAAATTGGGTTGCCTCCCAACAAGCGCTATCGTTTAACGCCCCTAGCTAGGCATAAAAACAAGAACAGATCTAGGTATTGTCATCTTTGTTATGCAATCCATAAGTGGCTCTCATAATAGATTCATAAGGCAATTTAATTTTCTTCCTAGGAAAGTGTTCCATGACTTTCCATAATGGAAATTGGAATCTAATATTTCCTTCTTTCATGTCAATAATTGCACCAATCGTTCTAAGGAAAGGTCTACCAAAAATAATAGGACGTGTAGGATTGCAATCTATATCGAGAACAATGAAATCTACGGGCACATAATTCCTATTTGCAACAATAAGAACATCATTAATCCTTCCCATAGGTTTCTTAATGGTGGAATCCGCAAGATGCAAATTTAAAGAACAATCATCAAATTCACGGAAACCTAGCACATTACACAAAGTTTTTGGAATCGTGGAAACACTAGCACCCAAATCACATAAAGCATAGCATTCATAATCTTTAATATTAATTTTAATAGTAGGTTCCCACTCATCATAAAGTTTTCTAGGGATAGAAACTTCTAGTTCAAGCTTTTCTTCATAGGATTGCATTAAAGCATCAACGATATGTTTAGTAAAAGCTTTATTTTGATTATAAGCATGAGGAGAACTTAACACGGATTGCAACAAGGAAATACATTCTATCAAAGAGAAATTATCATAATTAAATTCCTTGAAATAAAAAATAGTGGGTTTATTGCTATGTAAAGTTTTGACCTCTTCAATCCCACTTTTATTAATTTTTGCATCAAGATCTAAAAACTCCGTATCATTGGGACGCCTTTTAACTAAAGTTGACTCATCTCCAGCCCCATCTTTATCAAGATTCATATTGGAAAACAAAGATTTAATAGGACTCACATCAATCACTTTTAGATCTTCATCATTATTATCGTGTAGATCTTTCGGTTTAGTGGCCATCTTATTAACTAAGGTGGCTTGCTTATCCGAAATTTGGCCCACTAAATTTTCAAGATGAGCAAACTGAGATTTCAAACCATAAAATTCTTTAGACATATCATCGAGCTCTTTATTCATGTAATCCATAAAACTTTTTTGTTCTTTAAGCTCGTTTCTGAAGAAATTATTATGCTCAAATTGCAAAGACATAAAGCTTCTAGCATTGTTTTCAATTTCTTCCAACCTTCTAAGGTGAGGATCAATGCCTTTTGGCAGAGCCATTAAAGCAAACAGGCACACCAGAAGCAAGCAAAAAGAGATGAATGGAAGAGGGGCGAGAAAAAGGCAAAGGTTTTCGAAAATCGTTTTAGAAGTGGGGGAGAGGAAAATGAGAGGCGAATGGAAAATAATGTAATGCGAGGGAGAAGAGTTTATGATGGGTACTTGGTATGTCTTGAATTGGTGTAGATCTCCCCGGCAATGGCGCCAGAAATCCTTCTTGCTACCTCTTGAGCATGCATTGGTTTTCCCTTGAAGAGGAAAGGGTGATGCAGCAAAGTAGCATAAGTATTTCCCTCAGTTGTTGAGAAGCAAGGTATCAATCCAGTAGGAGATAACGCACAAGTCACCTAGTACCTGCACAAACAATCAAGAACCTTGCAACCAACGCGATAAAGGGGTTGTCAATCCCTTCATGGTCACTCGCAAAAGTGAGATCTAATAAAGATAGTAAAGTAAATATTTTTGGTTATTTTGTTGTATAGATTGGAAAGTAAAGATTGCAAAATAGTAAACGAGATGCGATGTAAATAAAAAGATGCAATATAATAAGAAAGAGACACGGGGGCCATAGGTTTCACTAGTGGCTTCTCTCAAGATAGCATGTATTACGGTGGGTGAACAAATTACTGCCGATCAATTGATAGAAAAGTGCATAATTATGAAGATATATAAGGCAATGATCATGAATATAGGCATCACGTCCATGTCAAGTAGATCAAAACGATTCTGCATCTACTACTATTACTCCACACATCAACCGCTACCCAACATGCATCTAGAGTATTAAGTTCATAAGAACAGAGTAACACATTAAGTAAGATGACATGATGTAGAGGGATAAACTCAAGCAATATGATATAAACCCCATCTTTTTATCCTCGATGGCAAAAATACAATACGTGCCTTGCTGCCCCTACTGTCATTGGGAAAGGACACCGCAAGATTGAACCCAAAGCTAAGCACTTCTCCCATTGCAAGAAAGATCAATCTAGTAGGACTAACTAAACAGATAATTCGAAGAGACTTGCAAAGATATCAAATCATGCATATAAGAATTCAAAGAAGAACCAAATAGTATTTATAGATAATCTTGTTCATAAACACACAATTCGTCGGATCTCGGCAAACACACCGCAAAAGAATATTACATCGAATATATCTCCAAGAACATCGAGGAGAACTTTGTATTGAGAATCAAAGAGAGAGAAGAAGCCACCTAGCTAATAACTATGGACCCGAAGGTCTGTGGTAAACTACTCACGCTTCATCAGAGAGGCAATGGTGTTGATGTAAAAGCCCTCCATGATCGATTCCCCCTCCATCAGATCACCTAAAAAGGCCCCAAGATGGGATCTCACGGCTACAGAAGGTTGCGGCGGTGGAAAAGTGGTTTCGTGGCTCCCTGCGATGTTTCTAGGGTATAAGAGTATATATAGGCGGAAGAAATACATAGGTGGAGCTACGAGGGGCCCACGAGGGTGGGGGTGCGCCCTCCTACCGCCACGTCGTGGCGTTCCAGACTTCAACTCCAAGTCTTTTGGTTTGCTTTCTGTCCAAGAAAGATCATCGCGAAGGTTTCATTCCGTTTGGATTCCGTTTGGTATTCCTTTTCTGCCAAACTCTAAAATAGGCAAAAAAACTGAAACTGGCACTAGGCCTCCGGTTAATAGGTTAGTCCCAAAAATAATATAAAAGAGCATATTAAAGCCCATTAAACATCCAAAAACATAATATAATAGCATGGAACAATAAAAAATTATAGATATGTTGGAGACATATCACTTTGCCATCCTTCTTATTCGCCAAATACTTGGGGCAGTTCCGCTTCCAGTGACCAGTCCCTTTGCAGTAGAAGCACTCAGTCTCAGGCCTAGGTCCGGACTTGGGCTTCTTCACTTGAGCAGCAACTTGCTTGCCGTTCTTCTTGAAGTTCCCCTTCTTCCCTTTGCCCTTTTTCTTAAAACTAGTGGCCTTGTTAACCATCAACACTTGATGCTCCTTTTTGATTTCTACCTCCGCAGCCGCATTGCGAAGAGCTCGGGAATTGTCTTATCCATCCCTTGCATATTATAGTTCATCACTAGCTTGGTGGCAGTGATTGAAGAACTCTGTCAATGACCCTATCATTAGGAAGATTAACTCCCAGTTGAGTCAAGTGGTTGTGGTATCCAGACATTCTGAGTATATGTTCACTGACAGAACTATTCTCCTCCATCTTGCAGCTGTAGAACTTATTGGAGACTTCATATTTCTCAATCTGGGCATTTGCTTGAAATATTAACTTCAACTCCTGGAACATCTCATATGCTCCATGACATTTAAAACGTCGTTGAAGTCCCGATTCTAAGCCGTAAAGCATGGCACACTGAACTATTGTGTAGTCATCAGCTTTGCTCTGCCAGACATTCATAACATCTGGTGTTGCTCCTACAGCGGGCTTTGCACCTAGCGGTGCTTCCAGGACGTAATTCTTCTGTGCAGCAATGAGGATAATATTGGGGAACGCAGTATTTCAAAAAAATTCCTATGATCATGCAAGATCTATCTAGGGATGCATAGCAACAAGAGGGGAGAGTGTGTCTAGGTACCCTCATAGACCGAAAGTGGAAGCGTTAAGTAACGCAGTTGATGCAGTCAAACGTCTTCGCGATCCAACCGATCAAGTACCGGACGCACGGCACCTGCGTGATCTGCACACGTTCAGCTAAGTGATGTCCCTCGAACTCTAGATCCAGTTGACACCGAGGGAGAGTTTCATCGGCACGACGATGTGTTGACAGTGATGATGAAGTTACCGACGCAGGGCTTCGCCTAAGCACTACGACAATATGACTGAGGTGGAAATCTGTGGAAGGGGGCACCGCACATGGCTAAGAGATCAACTTGTGTGTCTATGGGGTGCCCCGTCCCCCGTATATAAAGGAGTGGAGGAGGGGAGTGACACGTCTCCGTCGTATCTATAATTTTTGATTGTTCCATGCCAATATTCTACAACTTTTACATACTTTTGGAAACTTTTTATACTATTTTTGGGACTAACATATTGATCCAGTGCCAAGTGCCAATTCCTATTTGTTGCATGTTTTTTGTTTCGCAGAAAATCCATATCAAACGGAGTCCAAACAGGATAAAACTTACGAAGATTTTTTTTTGGAATATATGTGAATTTTGGGAAGTGGAATCAATGCGAGACGATGCCTTAGGGGCCCACGAGGGTGAGGGGCGCGCCCCAGGTGGTAGGGCGTGCCCTGGGCCCTCATGGCCACTCCGTAAGGCGGTTGGTGCCCTTATTTCGCCTCAAGAAAGACAATATCCAGATAAAAATCGTGTACAAATTTCAGCCCAATCGGAGTTACGGATCTCTGGAAATTTAAGAAACGATGAAAGGGCAGAAACAGGGAGCGCAGAAACAGGAGGAAACACAGAGAGAGATCCTCGCCCCTCTGCCGCCATGGAGGCCATGGACCAAAGGGGAAACACTTCTCCCATCTAGGGGGAAGGTCAAAGAAGAAGAAGAAGGGGGGGCTCTCCCCCCTCTCTCCCGGTGGCACCGGAACACCGTCGGGGCCATCATCACGACAACGATCTACACCAACAACTTCACCGCCGTCATCACCAACTCTTCCCCCCTCTATGCAGCGGTGTAACCCCGCTTTTACCCGCTGTAATATCTACTTAAACATGGTGCTCAACGCTATATATTATTTCCCAATGATGTATGGCTATCCTATGATGTTTGTTGGCGTTCTGGGAACGGGGGTCCCCAGACTTGCCTGCCTGCGGCCTGCGGCGTGGCTCAAAGGGGGGCTCAGCACGGCCCATCTTCATCAACACAGACCCAAGACCCTCGTGAGGGGCCAAGCCTCACGGGGCGGATGACGCGGAGCTTCCTCAGGCACGGCCTCATCAGGCTGGCTCGTGAGGAGGCGGAGAGATCAAGGCGGGGTACCTCACGAGGTGCCCATGACGCAAGCCATGACGACCAAGGGCACCAGGTGGGTGCCAGCTCACGCAGTGTCCTCCTTTCCTCTTTGGTGTAAAGGGGGCAAGCGTAGCCACGGAGTACCGAGGCATCAGGCAAAGGTTGCCATTTCGGTGCAATGAGACCAGGACCAGGAAGACTGCAAGACGGAGGTCATCGTGGAGCCCAGGACGGCGTCACCACCAGAGCTTTGCGCAGGCGAAGACTACTTTTGTCAGGGTAGCGAGTACTAGCTATCCCCCTTCAAATTAGCCCGCTATTGTTGGCTCCCTTCCCGCTCGATATTTGGGAAGAGGACCAGGGCCTCTATAAATAGGACCAGCCACCCACAGAAGAGAGGGGTTCAGAAGGGTTAAGAGGAGAGGTTCGATAGGGGGTTCGATCAGAGAGAGAGAGAGAAGGGTGGCTGAACTCCTCCCAGCAGTTCATCGCTCCAGCCAAGAATAGACCCTCGCGAGGCTGTTCTTCCTTGTATCATTCATCATCATCGGCCCAAGAGGCAATCCACCACACCATACACTGGAGTAGGGTATTACACCACAACAGTGGCCCGAACCAGTATAAACCATGTGTCTCTTGCGTTGTTCTTTCCATAGCTTCGATCTTAGCGAGGCGGAGGGGTGCAGGTAGGTAGGAAGCGAAATCTCTGCGCGCACCCCAGTGTTTGAACCTCAAGGGTCTGCCGGAACCCGAAATCCAACATTTGACGTGCCAGGTAGGGGTGCGCCGGAATTCGTCTTCCACCACCCTGTTCTCCTCCGACCATCACACCCATGTGTGACGCTCGTCGAGCCCGCGCCGAGCGCCGGGCCGCTCTCACTTCCCTCGTCGCCCAGACGGCTCCTGTCGGCGGGCGTCCTCACCGTTCCCCATCACCTGCCGTCAATGCCGCCACCGGCCCGGCGGGGGACGAGCAGCAAGCATCGTCTCAGCATCCGTCCGTGCGGCAAGACGGCCGCACCGCAACTCCCTTGCTCCCCCTGGCTGGTTCTTCGTCCCACACGCTCCGCGCACCCATGGAGGCTCGAGCTGCGCTCATTGCGGCGAATGAGCTCCTGCGCTACCGCCCCGTGGACAACGTCTATGAAGAATGGCTCGACCGCATCGCCGAGCTCGTCCGCGCCGCAGGGGGCTCTCCTGCACCGTCCGTTCCGCTGCAACGCACCCCGCCCCGCGCGGGCGATGAAGCTCCAGCGGCGCCCCGGCCGCCTCCTCCTCAAGAAGGCGCCATGGCTCCAAGGCACGTGGCCCCTGGGCGGAACCCGCTCTGTCAGGTGCCAGCGCAGCAAGAGCAGAGCTGCCAGGAAGTCCCTCGCCCGCAAGAAGCTGCCCGGGCGCTCCCTGCTCTAGCACGTCGCGACCATGCTCCTGCTCCCGCACGTCAAGACCCAGCTGCAGCGCGTGGGGACATGCAAGACCAAGCTCTCCGTCACCCAAGGCCTCCCGTGGCCACAACAGGCTGCCGTGCCTTCACCGCCGAGCTACGCAGTGTCGCGTGGCCCGGCAAGCTCAAGCCAGACCTGCCTCCTCGCTACGACGGCATGGCTGACCCTGCGGAGTTCCTCCAGCTCTACGAGCTGGGCATTGAAGCTGCCAACGGAGACGAGAAGGTCATGGCGAACTGGTTTCCCATGGCGCTCAAGGACGGGGCCCGCACCTGGCTCCTGAACCTGGCTCCAGGCACGATCTCCTCCTGGGACGAGATGCGCACCCGCTTCATCGCCAACTTCCAAGGTACTCGCGACGGGCCACCCACCATGAGTGACATGCGCCGCATCAAGCAACAACCCAGGGAGACCCTGCAGAAGTACATCCAGCGCTTCAACAACGCATGCCTCAAGATTCCCAGGGTGACTGAAGAGGCCATCATCTCAGCTTTCTCCGATGGCGTGCGCGATGTCAAGATGAAGGAGGAGCTGGCGATGCATGAAGACATGTGCACTTCTTTGGAGCTGTTCAACTTGGCAACCAAGTGCGCCAGGGCTGAGGAAGGGCGTCTCTCCCTCCTCAAGCTGCCTGCCGCGGACCCGAAAGGGAAGAAGCCCAAGGCCAAGGATGTGAAGCGCAAGGGGGCTGCCGTGCTCGCGGCAGAACCAGACACCAAGCGGGGCAGAGATCAGCCCGAGCCTTCCAAGGGCAGCCGGTACTGCATGTACCACGACCTCCACACCCACAACACCAACAAATGTCAAGAGCTCCGAGCCGTGCGAGAAGGAAGGATCGGCCGACGCCCCAACCGCGGTGACCGGGGCTAGGGTCGAGGAGGAGGAAGGAACACAGGACGCTGGGAAGACCGTGGCCCGCGCCAAGGGTGGCGCGATCAACCTCACGAGGATTGCTGGCAAGACCTGCCTCGCGAGGGAGACTGGAGGGGTCGGCCTCGCGAGGATCGCCTGCAAGGCAACGCAGGACTCCCTCCGCTGCCGCCGCAACCAAGGAGAAATGAGGACCGCCACCAGGACGAGGAGGCTGGGGGCTTCCAGGAGCCGCGCGCGATCGCCTGCATCCTGGGCGGGGCTCAAGCCCCAGCCTCCCAACACATCTTCAAGCAGTTCGCCCGCGAAGTGAATGCAGTCCTCCCCAAGCTCGAAGCCACGCGCCCTCTCAGGTGGTCGGCGTGCGCCATCACGTTCAGCTTGGCAGATCAGCTCAAGTGTGCGGCTACAGCCGGAGTCCTCCCGATGATCTGTTCCCCAATCATCCGCAACGTGGTGGTCACCAGGACCCTCATCGATGGCGGGGCAGGGCTCAATGTCCTGTCCGTGGAAACATTCAACAATCTCCAAGTGCCCTACAGCCAGCTTCAGCCAACCAAGCCTTTCTCCGGAGTCACCGACGGCTCCACGGTCCCGATCGGGCAGGTCCGCCTCCCTGTCACCTTCGGGGCACGCGACAACTACCGCACCGAGCTCATCGACTTCGGCGTCACTCACATTCGCCTGCCGTACAACGCCATCCTCGGGTACCCAGCGCTAGCCAAGTTCATGGCCGTAACTCACCACGGCTACAATGTCCTCAAGATGCCAGGAAGTGGCGGAGTCATCACGGTGCCCTGTGAAGAGAAGGAGGCGGTGTGTTCCCTGGAACAAGCCTCTCAGGCCGCGTCACTAGAAGACCCGGATCGCGGAAGCAGGAGGCTTCCCGAGACCGCCCCCAAGAAGAAGAAGACATCGTCTGGCCCGGCTCCTCAGGAGGCAGGCCCCTCTGGGCCCGTGCCTGCCCAGGGGGAACCTCCTTTCATCGCATAGGAAAGCGCGCCCGATGCCCTCCTTAGGCAGGGCTCGGGGGCTCTCCCCTGGAGGGCCACCGACCTGGCTAGGGTCACGACAGAGGCGCTTGGGCACCACATGGAGGCGTATTTTGAAGCATGTTTCCCTCAAGGAGTAAGGCAAGGAGAGCCAGACCCTCAGGAGTTCGTCAGCAAGGCCATTCAGGAGCTACAGGAGTCAAGAGTCATGAAAGGCGGCCGCCGCCTACCAGAAGTGGCTCCCCATCCAGGCGAGGATGGTGGGCTGCGCGTCTGCATCGACATACCAGGGCTCAACCGAGTCGCCTCTCTGGAGCGCCTCTGGCCCTCGCGAGTGGGGTGCTGCGGAGGTCCACCCCATAGCTACGTTCGCATGACTTACGGCTTGCCGAACGCGGCTGCCACGTACCAGCGCCTCATGAGGGGCATCATGGAGGCACAAGAGGCCAGGCGTTCCGCAACCCTGGTGGAGATCGAGATGGTCCGCGGGGAGCCGCCAGCACCTCCGAAGCCTCCCGAGGCCCCCGGGCCTAGGGGCTCGTGAGGATCGGCTTCCGCAGCCCACCGAGTCTGCTACACCAACACCCCTTCGTCCTCAACGTCATCAGGTGACATCTTTCAAGTTTTACTTCCAGCTGGGAGTGCCCCCCCAGGGCTGCATTATTCCCAGGCCGCGTGGGTCCGTCCCTGCGGCATGTATCCCTTTTATTTCATGTTGTTAGCTTACCTTATTGGGGGCGCCCCTCAGGCTGCATGATCCCAAGTCGCTCGGGCCTGACCCAGTGATGTCCGCCTTCCCAGCATCTATTTGAACGAATCCACTCCTTCGCGCTAATGTGTTTTACCTAGTTGCTTGCTCAGCTGACGCCAACTAACGGAGCTGCTCCCAAACGTCACGACGCTTGCGCATGGGTCCGTCCCTGCAACGCCGACAAACCTGAATGGCTGAGCTCTGGCCACGGCAGCCCCGCATAGCGTCACCTCGTCAAGCCTTCAGTGCCTCATTACCCCTCGGAAGCAACCAACGGCTGATTGTCAATTGTCATGGCAACCCCTCGTTTTCTTTTCTATGATGGGTCTACAGGATCTCTTAAAGGAGCTACGTCAGGCGAGGCCCTTGCGGTGTCTCCTCCACTCTCGTCCGTGTGAACCACCTGCACGTTAAAGGGGGGTTGCCTGAGCATCGCGACTCAGGGCTCCTACTGGCTCTCCAGCCCTCACCCTCTGGCCTTGTCCATGGCATCGCGACCTGGCATACCAGCGACGGCTGAGACTCGCTCGAGGACCAGGACCCGAGGATGTAGAGCAGAAAGGGGAACAAAGGCGAGAGGGGAGAGACACACAAGGACCTTGTCGAGCACCCTCGCGCCTGCCGATGCACGGACCCGGCGACACGCCAGAGAGCGACCCCTGATTCTCGAGATAAGTCATCACCCGGAAGCGCCAGCTACCGTGGCACCATCCCCGCACCTAATGCTATCCCGTGTTAGCGATGTCGCTCTCCTTTCTCACCAAACGACGGCTGCTTGGGCGCCAAAGGGGACCTCCTGAGCATCGCGACTCAGGGGCTCTTACCGGACTCCGGGTCGCTCACCTTCTGGCCTTGACCACGGCATCGCGACCCGGCATACCAGCGACGGCTGAAGCTGCCTTGGGACTGGGACCTGTCGGCGCAGAGCACCAAGCCCTCGTGAGGTTCGAAAGGGAGGACTGAGCTAAGACGGAATGAGCAACTCACACAATTCTACGACAAGGGTTATATTAACAAAACAGGATCACAGGCGCCTTACAAGCCCCCACGGGACGCGTTTTTGATTCCTCGCAGGGAACAGATCCTAAAGGGACACTAACTACGCGCGCCCCAGCAGAAGACGCCATCATCAACAGTGGGCCGTCAAGCACCGGCGCCAACCCCATCAAAATTAGAGTCGGCGGCGGCCTGACGAGCCCGCCTTGCTCCAGGAGCGGAGCCGGCTCGGGGGCTCGTAGCTGTCGTCGCTCGTCTCCGGAGTCACAAAGAGCTCGCCAGAGTCGCTGGAACCTCCTCCGCCTCCTCCGCCTGAGGAGCCGCCAAGGGTGCGGTCCGCGGGCCCAGTCCTCGCCGCAGCAGGGCCTCAGCCAACTCTCCCGGGGCAGCATTCCAGCCGGCGCCCGCTTGCATCGAAGACCTTGAAGAGCATTACCGAAGCATCGTCGTAATCCAAGTGGATCGCAAAGACGCCCCTTGTCCTGAAAACCCGGGCGATCTCTCTCCAGCCCCGAGTCATGAAGACCTCGCCCGGGGCAACGACCGCGACCTCTGCCTCGGTCGGGAGGCTGCTGCAGCCGGCGTGCTGTAGCCAGAGCTCCAGGGGCTCCCCCTGCGGGATGATGGAGGCGAAGAAGGGAGGAAGGCGAATCCAAGATTGAAGAGGAATGGCGACGTGGAGCACGAACTCTCGGGAGGAGCCCTCGGTGTGGATCCCAGGAGGGACGACCCACACCTTCGTGACCCGTCGGCGCCGACGGCGGCGCCGCCCGTGGCGGTCAGCATCAGCTCCTTCAGGGCCCTCGACATGGGCATACAATGGAAGCGGGAACCCCGACGGCGCCCGCTCGCACCAAGGCCTCGACACCACCTGAAGGGCCCCCTCGTCCGGGCCACGGGGGACGAGCCGTTTCTTCGGCGGGAGTGGGTCTGGTTCCTCTCGAGGAGCCTTTCCCTTCTCTGCCATCGAGAACCGGCGGATCGGAGCCATCGCAGCAAGACGGAGCAAGGATCAGGAAGAAGGAGAAGCAAGAAGGGATGGACTGGAAGGGCGCGCGCCGTTCCGTACTTATAGCCGGCAAAGGCCAACCGCCGACCTCCACGATCGCAGGTAATCATGACCCGCTTTGCATGTAGGGACTTGTGCAATCCGTGCAGTTGCCAAGGCGCCATGGGAAAGTGGAGACGCCCACGTCTAGTCAACCGCCACGCGGCGCCCAAGGCCGCAGGCTGTTAGGGCCCGCGGCGCTTCGCTCTTGCCCTTCCGCCTCCCTGCACGGCCAAGTCCGGGTGCGCCTTGGGCCCGGGGGCTACTGTCGGTGTTCTAGGAACGGGGGTCCCCAGACTTGCCTGCCTGCGGCCTGCGGCGTGGCTCAAAGGGGGGCCCAGCACGGCCCATCTTCATCAACACAAACCCAAGACCCTCGTGAGGGGCCAAGCCTCGCGGGGCGGACGACGCGGAGCTTCCTCAGGCACGGCCTCATCAGGCTGGCTCGTGAGGAGGCAGAGAGATCAAGGCGGGGTACCTCACGAGGTGCCCATGACGCAAGCCATGACGACCAAGGGCGCCAGGCGGGTGCCAGCCCACGCAGTGTCCTCCTTTCCTCTTTGGTGCAAAGGGGGCAAGCGCAACCGCGGAGTACGGAGGCATCAGGCAAAGGTTGCCATTTCGGTGCAACGAGACCAGGACCAGGAAGACTGCAAGATGGAGGTCATCGTGGAGCCCAGGACGGCGTCACCACCAGAGCTTTGCGCAGGCGAAGACTCTTTTGTCAGGGTAGCGAGTACTAGCTGTCCCCCTTCAAATTAGCCCGCCATTGTTGGCTCCCTTCCCGCTCGATATTTGGGAAGAGGACCAGGGCCTCTATAAATAGGACCAGCCACCCACAAAAGAGAGGGGTTCGGAAGGGTTAAGAGGAGAGGTTCGATAGGGGGTTCGATCAGAGAGAGAGAGAGAGAGAGAGAGAGAGAGAGAGAGAGAGAAGGGTGGCTGAACTCCTCCCAGCAGTTCATCGCCCCAGCCAAGAACAGACCCTCGCGAGGCTGTTCTTCCTTGTATCATTCATCATCATCAGCCCAAGAGGCAATCCACCACAACACACACTGGAGTAGGGTATTACACCACAACGGTGGCCCGAACTAGTATAAACCATGTGTCTCTTGCGTTGTTCTTTCCATAGCTTAGATCTTAGCAAGGAGGAGGGGTGCAGGTAGGTAGGAAGCAAAATCTCCGCGCGCACCCCAGTGTTCAAACCTCAAGGGTCTGCCGGAACCCGAAATCCGACAATGTTTGAGTAGATCCATTTTGTCCTATGGATTAATTGATGATCGTGATTGGTTTGAGTTGCATGTTTTATTATTGGTGCTGTCCTATGTTGCTCTCCATGTCACGCAAGCATGAGGGATCCCCGATGTAGGGTTTGCAATATGTTCATGATTTGCTTATGGTGGATGGCGTGAGTGACAGAAGCACAGACCCGAGTAAGTAGGTTGTTTGTGTATGGGAGTAAAGAGGACTTGATGCCTTATAATGCTATGGTTGGGTTTTACCTTAATGATCTTTAGTAGTTGCGGGTGCTTGCTAGAGTTCCAGTCATAAGTGCATATGATCCAAGAAGAGAAAGTATGTTAGATTATGACTCTCCCTCAAATAAAATTGCAATAATGATTACCGGTCTAGTTATCGATTGTCTAGGGACAAATAACTTTCTCGTGACAAAAAGCTCTCTACTGAAACTAACTTAGTTGTGTCTTTATCTAAACAGCTCCTAGCCTTTATTAGATGCTCTTTATTATCTTGCAAACCTAGCCTATAACACCTACAAAGTACTTCTAGTTTCATACTTGTTCTAGGTAAGGCGAACGTTAAGCGTGCGTAGAGTTGTATCGGTGGTCGATAGAACTTGAGGTAATATTTGTTCTACCTTTAGATCCTCGTTGTGTTCGACACTCTTACTTATCAAAAAAAGCTACAATTGATCCCCTATACTTGTGGGTTATCAGGGAGGGCCGACCTCCTATGGCGCGCCCCAAGGGGGGGATTCCTACTCCTAGTAGGAGTAGGTTTCCCCCCTTCCCTAGTTGGAGTAGGAGAAGAAGGAAGAGGGAGAGGTAAAGAAGGAAAGGGGGCGGCCCCCCTCCCAATTCGGATTGGGCTTGGGGGGCACGCGCCTCCCCCTTGGTCGCCTCCTCCTCTCTCTCACCATGGCCCATTAAGGCCCATTAACTCCACGGGGGGTCCGGTAACCCCCCGGTACTCTGAAAAAATGCCTGAACCTATCCAAAACCTTTCCGGTGTCCAAACATAGCCTTCCAATATATCAATATTTCTGTCTCGGCCATTTCGAGACTCCTCGTCATGTCCGTGATCACATCCGGGACTCCGAACTATCTTCGGTACATCAAATCATATAACTCATAATACATATCATCATCGAACGTTAAGCGTGCGGACCCTATGAGTTCGAGAACTATGTAGACATGACCGAGACTCATCTCCGGTCAATAAGCAATGGCAGAACCTGGATGCTCATATTGGTTCCTACATATTCTATGAAGATCTTTATCGGTCAAACTGCATAACAACATACGTTTGTTCCCTTTGTCATCGGTATATTACTTGCCCGAGATTCGATCGTCGGTATCATCATACCTAGTTCAATATCGTTGACGGCAAGTCTCTTTACTCGTTCCATAATGCAACACCCCGCAACTAACTCATTAATCACATTGCTTGCAAGGCTTATAGTGATGTGCATTACCGAGAGGGCCCAGAGATACCTCTCCGACAATCGGAGTGACAAATCCTAATATCGATCTATGCCATATCAACAAATACCATCGGAGACACCTGTAGAGCATCTTTACAATCACCCAGTTACGTTGTGATGTTTGATAGCACACTAAGTGTTCCTCCGGTATTCGGGAGTTGCATAATCTCATAGTCGTAGGAACATGTATAAGTTATGAAGAAACGAATAGTAATAAACTAAACGATCATAACGGATGGGTCAAGTAAATCACATCATTCTCTAATGATGTGATCCCGTTCATCAAATAACAACTCATGTCTATGGCTAGGAAACTTAACCATCTTTGATTAACGAGCTAGTCAAATAGATGCATACTAGTGACACTCTGTTTGTCTATGTATTCACACATGTACTAAGTTTCCGGTTAATAAAATTCTAGGATGAATAATAACCATTTATCATGATATAAGGAAATATAAATAACAACTTTATTAGTGCCTCTAGGGCATATTTCCTTCAGTCTCCCACTTGCACTAGAGTCAATAATCTGGATTACATTGTAATGATTCTAACACCCATGGAGTCTTGGTGCTGATCATGTTTTGCTCGTGAGAGAGGCTTAGTCAACGGGTCTGCAATATTCAGATCCGTATGTATCTTGCAAATCTCTATGTCTCCTCCTTGACTTGATCGCGGATGGAATTGAAGCATATCTTGATGTGCTTGGTTCTCTTGTGAAATCTGGATTCCTTTGCCAAGGCAATTGCACTAGTATTGTCACAAAAGATTTTCATTGGACCCGATGCACTAGGTATGACACCTAGATCGGATATGAACTCCTTCATCCAGACTCCTTCATTTGTTGCTTCCTAAGCAGTTATGTATTCTGCTTCACACGTAGATCCCGCCATGATGCTCTGCTTAGAACTGCACCAACTAACAGCTCCACCATTCAATGAAAATACATATCCGGTTTGTGACTTATAGTCATCCCTATCAGTGTCAAAGCTTGCATTGACGTAACCGTTTACGACGAGTTCTTTGTTACCTCCATAAATGAGAAACATATCCTTTGTCCTTTTCAAGTATTTTAGGATATTCTTGACCGCTGTCCAGTGATCCACTCCTGGATTACTTTGGTACCTCCCTACTAAACTAATAGCAAAGCACACATCAGGTCTGGTACACAACATTGCATACATGATAGAACCTATGGCTGAAGCATAGTGAATGACTTTCATTTTCTCTCTATCTTCTGCAGTGGTCGGCCATTGAGTCTGACCCACCTTCGCACCTTGTAACACAGGCAAGAACCCTTTCTTTGCTTGATCCATTTTGAACTTCTTCAAAACTTTATCAAGGTATGTGCTTTGTGAAAGTCCAATTAAGCATCTTGATCTATCTCTATCACTACAAAAAAATACACTTCCGTGATGATACGTGTTTGTCACAGTAGGTCGCATTTTCTGTCATGCATGTACATCCATGACGATTTTATGACAGAATCAAGATAGCCATACTTGTGCTGTCGTAGAAGTGTTCCATGACATTACCAAAATTATCATCATGGAAGTGTCCACTTCCATGACGATAAATCCCGCGTCACAGAAGTGCTTTCGTCAAGGGTGACCGACACGTGGCATCCACCATAACGGAACACGAGTCGGGTTTTGGATCTGATAACCCGTTAACAGCCTCGACCAATGGGGATTTTCCACATGTAAAATCATCATTGGTTGGAGGAAACACGTGTCAGCTCATCGTTGGGACAAATGTCATACATTCATTGCACAGAAGGCGCCTATGATATGTCGACACATGGCACGACCCATAAGAGGCCCATTCCTGTGAAAAGGTTGGCCCGTTTGACTTAGTCAAAAGGTGGCGGGCCGGCCCATGTAAAGCCTGTTAATAGCCAGTTCGCATATAGCCCATTTACAGCCCGCTAACCCAAGGCCCGTTACGCCCTAGAATTAGGCCCAATAGCGTCATCTGGGCCACCCAATATGATTCCAGCCCGTTTTCACTTCTGGCCCATGTATGGCCCATGACGTCTTTCGGCCCATATGAGGCCCCATGTAACTCTTGGCCTATTAACGGCCCGTGGTGAAACTGGCCCGTAATGAACAGTGTATCACTTTACACCCATTAACGGCCCATGGTGAAACTAGCCCGTAATGAACAGTGTATCACTTTATACCCATTAACGGCCCGTTATTCCATTGGGCCGTTTCCAGCCCATGTTATCTTCCGGCCTTCTCAGAGCCCATTTATTCTTGGGCTCATTTCCAACATTCATTTACTTACAGCCCGCTACTGTCATTTTCTACTTGTGGGCCAAATTCAGCCCGTGGTTATAGTCAGCCCGTTTGTGGTCCGTTAATACGTTGGGCCGTTTTCATAGAGTCATCAAATACGGCTATTAACGATGGCCCGTTATGGTCGGCCCATGAACGGACGATTCCAACTCTAGCCCATTTACGGCCATAATGCGGCCTGTTATTGGCCCATGTTTGGCCAATTGATCATACTGCCCGTATAAGGTCCATTGATGATACGGCCCGTAGAAGGCCCACTGTTTCCATGGCCCGTAGAAGGCCCACTGTTTCTACGGCCCGTAGGAGGCCCAGTGTCACTACAATAAATATTAGCCCATGGTTATTGTGGCCTAGTTTTAAAAAATAGGTTATTGCAGCCACTAGCAAACCACGGAAAAAGAACTGCAATGACTATAAGCAAACAAATAAATAAGACAACAAGGAAATAAATAAGCAAGGAACTTACACTAGGATATCATGGCTATCACACATATTACATCCACTGGGCATCAAAGTTCGCCACCAGTGCAAATAAACACGCCGACAAAAGAATATACAAAACTGAGAGCACTTCAGAAGGCACTAGGCCTGGCCAGGTCGGGCCCCCCAAACAGCTGAAGAAGCTGAGTAGACCTCAGTTGTGTCAACGATAGATGCATCAACACTAGATTTAAGGCATGATGGTGCGCACGACAGTCCTCTGACATCTTCATTGTATCTTTGACTTCAAGTCAGAGCTGAGATGAAGCAAGCCTTTCCGCTTTAAGTTGAGACTGAAGAAGTCGAACTGATTGAGGCAGCAACTACACAGAGGTTGTCTCACACCTGCTGGTGAGTAGCTTCAACTCAATGTCTTCATCAAGACATGACCTTGGGGTCATCTCGCTGTCCTCAAGATGGTTTGGCTCACTATCTTCCCTAAAGTTCTGCCCGGCGTAAGAGGTACGAGTCTGAAAGAGAAACAAGGAGACACATAACAGGTTTCACAATTATATAAGCAAATAAATGGATCTGTTCTGCATAAGGAACATGTTTTTACAACTACAATTTGAAACTGGTAGTTGTTGCAAACATCCAATCAGATGTAAACAGCAAAGCAAACAGCAGTGGAGGAAATGATGCCTATCCAAATCTATACTAGAACAAAGTTTGAAGCTTGAGAAGGGTGAACTTACATTACATGCTAACACGGGCTGGACAAAGCCCTTCTCCATGTTGATGGAAGGATAATTCAATAAATTCCCCAAAGAAAATTCTTTATAAGCGTTGCCATTATTCTACATTTTGCAAAGAGTAAATATAGATCAAATAATATTGGAAGAAACAGAGGATAATGAAGCTCAGGTGCAGACTGATGATACATAATCAAATAGCGATTAATTAAGTACAGCATTACAAGGCAAAAGGGAGAGAGGTACTGACAAGAGCAATGCAGATCCCATTATTGTTTTGAGATCGTATGATCCTTTGAGCAAGGAGATTCATCTGAAATTAGTTTTCATACAAGAGAGAGGGTAAGGCACAAGCAGAAATTTAGGAGTTCAAATTTTGAATTGATATCACAGACAGTACCTGGCGCTGGGCTCCCAGCAGTTCTAATAGGGGTTTGGCCACTGGAGTAGGGGTAAAGTGTGGTACAGTTGGGGCTGTGTTTTCTGTGGATGTTGATCTATCTGATTTAATAGGTATCACTACCTTTTACAAATACCTAGTTTGTACTCCTTGAGGATCTACACTCACCCTCTTCCTTTTGGACATCTATTACGAAAGAACAACATTTGACTGGAAAAACATAGTGTGACGACACATGGAATAGGTACAGAAAATGGATAGTATGGCATATACTCATATATGATGCTTAAACTAAGCAGATGGTGTAACAAAGTAGAAGTAATGCAAGAGGTCAGATGCAAAATATGCGCGACCAATACAACTTTGCAAAGTTAGAGCAAGCACCTTGATGGGTGAATAAGATAGGCCATCCTCCACCATGCCAAGTTTGTTAGCCAGTGGATCGTTCCGCAATATTCCTCTCGTGCGCCCATTCTCATATTCATTTTGATAATGTTCAATATCTGACATGCATGAAAACATAAAAACAAGTGAGATTTTCTTTGTAATGCAGAAGTGATTCTAATCCAATACTGCCTCCTTGTAAACCCCTTTGTGCTATCTCTGCAATTCTTTTAAAAGATGCCATGCATGCTGTAATTTGTTGTGTGCATTAATATAATGTTGCCTACTACTCAAAATATGAGAGCTCCAGAAGTGATGACACTTCGCAGATGATAGCTTCAACATATAGTAAAGAAGAACAAGTCGACCTGACCTGACAGATTCAAAATATACTAAGGGAGAACAACTCGACCTGACCAGTCGACCGCAAGAGAAGAGTATCATCTTAAAGAAGAGCAGAAGAGCAAGCAGATTGAAGATATTACAAGTCTTTCAATACAATGTCGGTTGGCCACCCATGATGAACTAGAGCGCACAGAGAAATACTATTCTTTCCGGTCTCTCCATATGTGGCTCACATGCATTTCAAAACTAAAGTAGGAACATTTAGCTAAGTAATTAAACATCTCTCAGTTTTACTAATATCAGCAATAATATCAGATATGAATTTGTACAACTAAGCTTGTTTAGCTCGATGGGTGGAGCAGTGCTATTACGACACGAACCATGTAGGCTGATTGTGGTCATCATAAAATGGGGAAAACATAAGCATGATGAGTACAGTGTTGACCGTGGCAATGGGATGGCAGATCTGAAGCTGCAAACCGCGCAAAGGGTAGTTAGCAACCGATGTTTGCTTTGAAATAACAACTAAGATTTGGTATGGACAAGAAAGTACGGTCAACAAGTGACAAAGAAATGCAATTATGTTGTCTCTCTATATGTCACGACATGCATTTGGAAACTCAAGTGGGACCTTTAGCTAACCAATTAAATGTGTCGGTTAACTAATATCAGTATCATATCACTATCATATTTGAACAACTAAGCTTTTGAATTCTGAGTGTTGTGTTGTTTAGCTTGAAGGGTGGAGTAATGCTAGTACGACAGAAAGCACCTATGCAGATCATAGTAGAGTAGATAAAAGGGGAAAACCCTAAGCATCAAGAGAAAAATCAGGAAAGTGGAACTAGCTGGACCAGTGGGAGGCGCACATGCTTTTTGAAACGAATATAGGAACATTAGGTGACCAATTAAATGTTCTCTGTTTTAGTGATATGAGCATCATATCAGATTCGTATTTCAACACGTAAGCTTTGGGTTGAGGTCTTCAGGAGCAGTGCTAGCACGACACGAAGCACCTACGATGATGGTAGTGAATATAAAGGGGGGAAAACCATAAGCTTTATGAGTATAGTGCCCGTGCCATGGCGGATCTGAAGGTGCAAACCGGACAAAGCTACTTCACAACCAATGTTTGCTTTGAACTAGCCACTATGATTTGGTACAGACAAGAAAAGTACAGTAAACAAATTATGATCTATTTTCCGGGTGAGATAAATAACTTAAGCACATATGGAAGAGTACCACCTCTCTTGCGATGCCGTGTAGGCCTATGCTGATACGTTGAGGGTGCTGCGGGTGCGATGGTTGTCGGCGGCGGGGAAGAAGATTTTAGACGGTAGACGGCCAGGTCAGGGGATATATCCTATTGTTGTGGACGAGACGGTCGTAGGAGCGGCAACGGCAAGGTGGACGACGGCGCCGATGAAGCGAGAGGAGGCGATGAAAGGATCCTGGTCCAGCGCCATGGATGAGAGACGTCCATCTCTTGCAGTGGACGATGGGGTAGGGGTAACAGCTCTGGCAAGGTGGAGGATGGGGTGGCGGACGGAGGAGGCTGGCCGCAGTGCGGAGGTTGTCGTGCCGCCGACGGTGTATGAATGGGGAAATGGAGGGGAGGGAGGATCTCAAACTTTGGGACGCGCTTCTCTGAAATGGGGGAAAGTTACGAACTTATCCCCCGTTTAAAATTTTGGACATCGCGTCGGTTGGGGATAGGACGGTAATCTCGCATCTCCCAAATATTTGCCGGTAACTACTTCGGGCGAGGAGAGGGTGTTTTTCCACCCACGGTTGGCGCCCACGGTGTATGAATGGGGCTGACAGGTAGGGCGGTTGTGTCACGTCTGATGGAAGTTACACATCTGCCCCTATTTAAAATATTAGCCTGCATCGATTTCGGACGAGGAGAGTTTGTTTTGCCGCCCACCGTGTATGAATGGCGAAATGGAGGAAGAGACACATGTCTTTCGGACGAGCTTGAATCAAATGTGTTTTTCCGCCCACGTTTGGCGCCCACCGTGTCTGAATGGGCTCAGAGGCCGTCGTGTCATGTCTGATTGAAGTTACTAGTCTACCCCTATCGACAGCAGTGTAAATCCGGTCGATAAGGATGTCAAGTGTCAGGGGTAGACAGTAATTTCCATCTCGCAAACACTTGCTTTGGGCAGCCCACAAATTATAGTGGGTGTTTAGCCGCTTCATTCAAAACTTGGGAGAATTAGCATTCACGTTTTCCCTGGGACCTGGCAAACTAAATTCAAATCCAATTTGTATTCGATTACGAATATCCATAGATAATTATACGTTTTTTTATTTATTTCTTCAAAACCACAACAAAGATTTATTCCACCTTTATATATAATTATGATTTAGAAATGCCGCGATCTTCGAATTCAGTAGGTTGGATACACTCTGAGTCAAACAGTTATTTCATCCAATGCAATATGCTCACACAAAAAACAGTTCACCTTATGTCAATCATACAAGTACTAAGGATTACCTCGCCTAAAAAATTCAGATCATTACAACACATGGACACCATATGGGGTCTTGCAACATAATTCATTCAGAGACATGACACAACATGCAAGTACAATAATCTAATGACAATTTCAACTGGTATCTAAAGAAGAACCGGGATTACCTTGGGCTTCAGATAGCAGAAACAGCAGGACCTCCTCCGTCTTCAAATGCAACATTCTTACTTCCTCCAATTCTTGGGTTGCTTGCATAATGTGTGCCGCTAATTCCATAATTTCCAGCCTCAAGATAAAGATTACCTCATTCATGGCAGCCACACCATCTCTTTCTGCCTCTAGTAGAGCCTCAAGCACTATAATATCTGTGCTCAGACTGCTCTCCGACGGTGTTGCCTCTGAACTGCTACCATCTGGTAACATGGATGGCGCACTGCTTCCACAAATAGATTCTGGGGTTGTACATTGTGTCCTACTGTGAACGGCATCTTGAAAGGTTTCCGCTGGACATCAGTAAGAGATAGTTATAGTATGATCCAGGCAGTAAGCTTACATGGTAAACGACGGACGAATTATTGCCGAGCATGGCAAACTATATTTAAATGGTTCGAAGCAGCATCAGCCGAAAAGAAATTAAAATGGTAAGATGAAACTAGGGATGTAAGTGGCAAATAAACAACATCCGCCAGTCCCATCTAGTTAGTTTTTGCTACCTCCCTAGTTCATTTTCCTCAAAAAACAAGAACTCTTTTGAACTATCATACCACTAGTGGACTTTAATCGGGATTAAACGGGACCCAGTTGACATCCCTAGTTGAAAGGGAGTGTACAACCGCTATATTTAAGTTGCCAAGGCATCTAAGCAGTTGAAATAATCTGAGAAAGCACTTAACAGTGTGGCCTCATATAAACTACGAAGACAATCTCTTGACGAAGTCGAGAGGAAAAGTTAAGGACTCAAATGAAATAGGCATGCATTTCATTACGATAGTATAGCAGGCACTGCTGACATATTGGCCAACTCAGGTATAGCGTAACAACAAATAAGCATTCGAATCAAGCAATACAGCAAAGCAGACAACTGAACTATTTGTAATTCGGTAGGATTACACGTTGAGGGCTCAAGCCAAGAAAGCAGCCCACTCGCATTACATTTCACATGTACTAAAACGCACTGGCTTACCATATGTATTTGTGAAGCCTAGCTGCTATTGCAATGTTCTTTGAAGATATCGTCAGCATCCCGTGGTTGCAAATCTAGTTGTTGTAGTTTATTCTGCACCATCTATTTAGGTAAAATTAATTTTAATCACATGCACTGGTCCGAATTGATCATCAATGGTTCATATAAACTAATGAAAGAAGGGTGTGTGCATACACGACAATATATCTGCTTCCCTCTATTTTTATGCTTGTTCGAGGTGCCAGCCCCAAAAGAACAAATATCTTGCTTGATGGGGTTGGCAGCTCCATAATTAATAGAAGCATCAAATTAGTCATGCAACTTGGGAAGATCAAGAACACACAAACAAGTAATGAACAGAGGCTCGGAGCAGTGATGTAATAGCTACCATTAGAAAATGTAGGGTAAAACGAACAAAAAGCAGCGGAACCACATGCTAGTTTGCTGATGTGTAATTAAGCATAGAGAACATTAAGCAGTCTGATGGAACCAACAGGTGGCATCAGAACAAAACTAAAGCATATTAACTATATGTGCACTGGTATGTAATTTAGCACATGTAACATGTTCACTGCCAGAAGTATGGCCCTACAGGTGCAAGCAGAATAACGCGTCTCATGAAAAACTAAATGATGCCCTGAAGAAATTCAAAGGTGCGGTGCTTATGCTAGGAAAGTGAATGTAGGCGCCGGCCGTTGGATAATAGTACCTGATTCTCGGTGGCGTATGGGTATTGTTGTCATACTTGATAGCTAAGGATCGTCGATGGTGCTCGTGTTGCGGTTGAGTTTGGGCCGGCTGTCGCCGTCGCTGAAGCGGCTCCGGTGCTACGGTTGCGGCACCTGTCGACATACAAGAAAGCTCATCTGTGGTAAGTGAAGAGTTGCATGATAAAGAGAAAAACCAAAGGAGTACAAATCGAAATAACCTGATGAGGCTGCGGCGTCGGTAAAGCAGGGCCGGTGCAGTTGAATATGGCGTCCGTGGAGTGGGTCCGGTGCAGTGGACGAAGGCTTCAGCGGGCGCGTTGTACAGTGCTTTCGTTGAGGCGGATCTGTTGCGGCGGATGAGGGCTTGTATGAAGGGCCAGCGAAGGGGCGGACGAGGGAGTCAGTGAAGGGCCTACGTTGTGGTGGACGAGGGCGCTGGTTAAGCAGATCCGGTGCGGTGGACCATGATGGCGGTCAAGGAGATCTGGAGCGGTGGACAAGCCAGTCGCTGAAGCAGCTCCGGTGAAGTGGTGAGTTGGCAGTTGGGGGTTCCAAGGTGCGGAAGGTAGATCCGGCGGGGTGTGAGGTCCACCGCTGCGGCGGAGGACTAGATTCGGCAGCTTGCCGTGGTTGGGGGGTCGGGGAGGGGAAGGGGAGGGGCTCTAGGGAAGAATGTTGGGGGCAAAGAGGGGAAAACAATGGAGTTACGAAAGCGGCCCTTTTCCGTTCATGTGGCAGGGGTAAAACAGGAATATCGCAGGGCTAAACTTTCGGGCGCGTGATATTTCGATGTGAGCGGGAAGTTTGAAAGCTTTTGGCGCCTAAAATTATAAGTATTCTACTCTCGTACGGCCGACTATGATATCATGGCCGACAATTTGTTTGTTTTGCACGCAAAAAAAAGGTGCAAGTTTTGAAAATCTATGTCTCCAACTCGAAACTTAGATTGTCCATTCAATTCAAATATGGATCATTGAGCTACTACAAGCAAATACCATCATACGGTCCAATTCAAATGAAATTCCAAATGTGTTTATCCTAAATATGATGACAAAAGCAAAAATGTGTATGTGTATGGATAAAGTGGATGATTATAAAGTTTGAACATGCCCGTATGTGTATATCTCTAGGTTTGATATATGAATTTGAAATCACGAAATCCCGGCTTAAAAATGTACCTCTGTTTAAATGAATTACAAAAGCTAATGATGGAGTTGAATTCCAAAATTCCAATCTTAGGTTTGTAATTCTGGTACATCAAGGTATATCACGCATGTTCAAAAGTATCATTATCTCATAGTACAAACTGTGAAACAAATTGATCAACCATGAGTGCACAATATCTCAATTACGCTAAAGTCCCTCAAATATAGACACCTCACTCTTTATCTGAAGTCAACCCCCCCCCCACCACCACACACACACACACATAGAGAAGTCATTCTCTCCCCCCAAACACCAACACACGAGCACATTAACACCCCTCTCTCTTGTGAAGTCCGGACCCCAACATA
>NC_041388.1:506842115-506874797 GCF_002162155.2 Triticum dicoccoides
TAAAGTCCGGACCCCAACATAGGTCTCTATCACTTTGTCTCTCGGGCATGCACACATCTCTTCCCTCACTCTCTAGGTCTCCCGCTATCTCTCTTACCCAAGCACACACACTATGTAGAGTGTATATTTCCCATACACACAAAACGTCGCCCCCAAACGTCTATCTCCCTAGTTATGTGGTTCTCGCGCACTCACCTCACACACCACCGCCACTGCAAACAAGCACACTTTGTCTCCTTGTGCACCACTCTCCTCTTTCTATCTCTCCCACATGCGGACCCGCCCCAGCTCCTTCCATGTATACATATATGTCGTGACTCTTTGCACAGCTCCCTAATGTATAATCGTTCTTGATTTCGCACACTGTTCTCTACACCATCTACTCTAGATCTCTCATGAAGTCCCTATCACACACACGATGACTTGCTTCCCTTGCGTCTCCGTTCATAGGCCAATTTCGGACAACATCAACATTGTCTCCCTATCTATACGCCATTTATGGACACAGACGGCCCCTCTCGCCCCCTCTCTTCCTCTCTCTCTCTCTCTCTCTCTCTCTCTCTCTCCGTCGCTAGCTCTCTCTTTATCTCGCTCTCACACCCCTCTCCCCCCCCACACACTCGATGTCTCTTCCAAATAGTCTGCTCCCCCGCCCGCACCCGTGCTATCTCGCTACTACACATGTCACACCATTCCCCCTTCCCTTATACTAGGTTTACATCATCAGTGGTCTCTCTACTCCACATACACTCTCTCCCTCTCACACACAAACGCGTGCACAAACACACACAGACACGCACAAACACCCATTTATCTGGATCCTCATCTCTCCTCATGTCCGCATGTGTATCTCACACACTCACTCTCTAATTATGTATATGTGTCTCCACGTTACACAACACAAAGCCCCATGTGCATGTCTCTCTCTATCCTCCACACACATAGACACAAAGAATCTGTTATCATTGCCTCAGTCTCTAACATATCACACACGCACACACTCTCTCTCTCTCTCTCTCTCTCACACACACACACACACAAACACGCTCAACAAGGGTTTCCCCGTGAATAACTTACCATATATTCATCAACAGTCGTGGCAGTATGGAGAACACGAGACATGAAAAAGAATAAATCTACATGTGCTTAGACCACCTAGTATGACTACTAGGACTAGAGAAAGCCAAAAAGCGCGCCGCCGTCACCCCCTCCTTGTCGGTGACGGGAAAATATTTTTTTTACATAGTCGAGAAGTCATTGTGCTAAGGCCCCACATGTCGAGGCATTGAATAGAATGTAGATGCTAGTTTACGAAAGCAAGTATCGATAATACGTTTGTATCTCCATACTTATATTTCTTCTCTTATAAAAAACCGAGTTGGTGATGATGGTACGTGTGCCATCTTGCAATATAGACCGTCTGATCTATATCTGACAGATGGAACTTAAACTAAAAGATACCCGCACCCCTCTCCACATTTGGAGACAAGGCCTTCCCTCGTTCATCCTTATCTCCAACAAACCTCATTGTTGAGCAATTAAGAAAGGAAGCCTTTGTAACAAACTGGCCTGGTGGCCGCTGCCGGCGTCGTCAATCCCCATGCCTCTGCTCAGTCCGACCACCAACCACCACCACACCCCACTCCGCTTCACCTTATCTCATATTTCTCGAGATATCATTAGTTTTTACACATGGGATTACTCCCGAAAGGGTCAATCACAACAAGTGCTTTATAAAAAAATGCATCTTGATGTTCCGTGCAATGCACGGATCTTGCTAGTACTCCTACACAAGACTAAGTTGGTGATGCTGGTTTGTCTGCCATCCATCATTTTTGACCATTAGATCTACATCTAACGATTGTGAGGTAAGTTGTTGCCTTTTCTCACCAACATCCCACTTGTCTACCAATTTGCAGAAAAAACCCACAATTAGTATATTAAAACCAACCACATCCCTCCCTGACCTCACCAAAACAGCCCAAGGAATATATTCTAATTGAAACATAATATATCTCTAGTGACATATGTATATCAAAATTAGAGTGTTTTGTACCAAGTTTGTGAATAAGTATTATTCTAATTATGATTCATTGCAACGGACATGAACATTGCTAGTATTTCCAACCATGCATTTTTTCCTAGTATTCCATAGTTTCGAGTTTTCCATCAAGATATTAGTCACTCATGGTTGATATTTACTTTCAATCATGTACACATATGCACTATGTAACTAGCCTTGCTTATTGGCTTCCAAAGCTTAACTTTCACTCCTACTTGCAATATGTAGAGTATTTAACAAAAAACTACCACTTTCAACCAGCCCTAGGAAGAATCTATTGTACAAAAAATAGCAAAAACATACCCAAAATTTCTTAATCCACGCCAAAAACTACCTAGTACTCCTACCGATTAGGTTTGTTTAAACCCATTTATGACAGGGTTGGCCCACACATCCTTGCTGACAAGGCAGCTTAAACCAACACATTTTGTTTGACCGTTGACACGAGGGACCGACATCTGACCTTCTATCCTGTTATTCCCCCTCAAATCATTATTTTTCCTGAACATTACTTCAAACAGTACTGATGCGTGTTCATCGGTGGTGCCGATGATGAGCGAGTTGGCCACCGCTCCGCTGGACGGGCCAGACACCGCACTGGCCTCCGCACGGGTTGGCAGGCTGGCCCGTGCGTGACTCACGAGCGAGCAAGCCACCGCGCTGGCCTTCGCTCGAGCCAGATGGTTGGCCTTAGCGCAGCGTGCGCGAGCAAGCCGCCGCGCTGCCGTGCCAATCTGGCTAGGAAACCTTGCAGACAAGCAGCTGGACGGAGCTATCTTGGCTAGCTAGCGGCCGCGAGCGCCGAACGGAGCTGGCATCCGGGCTGTCGCAACATGGGCTCCGCACCGCCGGCGGTTTTGACCTCTCCTTCTGCCAGCGGCGGTAGCTGCGTCCCATGGCCGAGGATGACTAGGTGGATGGGCCGGAGGTAGGAGGTCACTCGAGGATTTTTGTTGGTAAGAGCATGTATAATGGTTGATAAGGTAGTGTTATCTTAAGTCTGCCACGTATGCAAGTGGTAGTAGTTTCTTGGCATTTTAGTGGTTTCTTGCATTATTAGAGCAAGTACAATAGAGCCGAGTCAGCGGGCTATAAGAAATAAACTAGTATATTTCTGCTTAGTTGGACGAAAGAGAAGAGGAGAGAGAAGGTAAGCGGGCTCTTCGTGAAGAGCCAGCTCTAGCACGTGCTCCTAGGCACTTTGTGAGAATGAGAAGTGGGCCACATAACAAAAAAGTAGTACACTCTTTTGATCTATTATTGTACATGTTGGCTATAAGATGGGCTGGAGATGACATGGCACTGGCTTATAGCCAACAGCTGGCTATACTATTAACCATGCTCTTAGGGGTTTCTTGTAAGGAATAATGTACGTACTACTAGCGACAAAAGGCGATTCTAGGTTGCGTTGTACTCCAACGAGTACTACTAGTGGTCGCGGGAGTATATACCTTGTTTTGTGGGTTCGATCCCGGCCGAACGCACGACGGCCTTTTAAAAAAATAGTACTACTACACTTCGCTGTGAGCCAATATTTTGCACGGGTAGTTTGAGTTTTGAAGTCAAACGGATGTGCGGCCCCACAATCTGGGTGCACTGGACAGCCTAGCCACGTGAACGGGTTTTCCTTCCCAGCATCTCGTGGCTCGTGTGCTCGCCCTAGCCGCACCTCGCTTGCTGCTTCCTCATCAGCTAGTAGCATATTTAAACTAGCGCCTCCCAATTAAGCCCGAGGAGCCGGAAAAGCCTGGCGGGGCATTGGGAACTGTGCAATATGGCTCTGTACGTAAAGTGCTCTACTACTACTACTCTATAGCTTGTGGCGTTGCACACATGGACTTTACTCCATTATCGGCTCTACTATAAAAGAAATTCCTCTTGACGTGTTTTTTTGAAACGGAGGCAAAAGCTTTGCTTCATCTCATTCATAAAGAAGGAACTACTAACAAAGTTCTACGAGATCCATTACACCTCCACAAATGGAAGCGAAAAGCCTAGTCTCGATGTATCAAATAACTCAAATGTTCTGCCCCCGCAGTAACCTTCGCTGATAAACAGGCTGCTAGTGTGTGCGTGAGAGGAGCGACTGAGTAGGCCAGCTACGTGAGAGGAGCGGCTGAATAGAGCACCGAGAGTACCCACTAGGCCACTACGCAGGTGTACTTTCCCTGCATTGATAGTACAAAGATGGTTCTAGAGAACAGTAGTACCCTCCACTTCCAACTGTAGCTCCTTGGCCCTGAGATTCAAGAGTTCAAGACCGGTGCACTATACTAGACTAGACTAGAAGTACAGTACATCGCACTACTAGTTGAGAAAAGTAGTACTAGTACTGCTATAGTATGAGTACGTACTCCTCCGTCACATAATGTAAGACGTTTTTTGACACTAGTTGGCGTGTACAAAAAATGGCAAAAGCATACCAAAAATTTCTTAATCCACGCCAAAAACTACTACCTAGTGCCAAAAATTTCTTACTAGTGCTATTATTTACAGTATAATGCAATCCCATAACGTTCCATAATGCTAGTACTCCCTCTGTCCAGGTGCATAAGGCACCTAAGAGAATTTAGGATTTTCAAGTATATTAGTCGCCCTTCATTAGTTAGCACTAATGACTCGTATGCCTACCCCAATGCACTTAGCGTTTTCAGCTTCACATTTATCTCCCTTCCATATGCAAACCAATCAGCCGCCTCTACCATTTACTTTTTCTTTGCATGCATGCAAGCTGGACCTAAAGAATTGTGTGAAACAATCCATTAGCCTATGCATGGTTAGTCCTACCATCATTACACTTAATGCGGGATTAACTAGAGGGAGAGAAAAACGTGATGAGCGTCCAATCAACATATGCCTAGTTCATGGTGCCATTTCTTAGGTGCCCTATGCACCTGGACGGAGGGAGTACTAGTAGTAAATAATAGCCTCACCCCTTCGCTGAGGAATGATCTATAGTTGGAAGGGACGAGGCCCTGCGGTTACTACGCTCTTATCTCCTCCTCGCCAGTTCCCCTCTCCCCGAAGAGAAGGCAGTTCGTCGCTGCTCTCATGGATTCGCCAGGCGGTTCTTCTCCTCGTCAGGGCTGGGAGACCTTGGACGACGATCCTGTGGGAGAAATCGCATGCCGCTCCGACGTCCTCACCGCCGCAAGACTCGGTGCTTCCTTCACCAACTTTTTCAAGACGCTGTTTAAACAGGCCATGCTTGTTGGTCTTCCATGCGTCCTCGAGGAGAAGGTTCTTCTACGGGATAATCCTTCGAACAGTCCACCGCTCCCTAGCCATGGTTGCACGTTGACTCCGCTAGAGTTGCCGATGTTGAGAGGTAGTCGGATTTTGTCCGATGAGCAGGTTAGTAATGGAGTTTGATCATGTAGTACTTAGTTATTCCATTTCCATCCCGTAATTTCTCCGCTGCCCACCGTCGTATATATAGGTCTGGGTCGGTGCCAACGAAGATTGGCTTGCATACCTCCAGCCGGATACCACCATCATTTTGCACAACATCCACAACAGTGTGGCCGTTCCGGTAGACCCCTTCTCCACCATTGGGATCGGCCTTTCGGGCTGGCTGGGCTTGAATACGTATGATGATGCCTACATGAGATTGAAGAAGATAGAAATTGTGGACCCACCGACAAAGTGACGCAGCTACGACGATTACTATCTCATCGCGGTGTTCGACATAAGGATTGCCATCAATGCAAGAGGCAGTAACGGCAGAGGCTGGCGCATGTTGGCAGCGGCAAATTTGTACCCCTACACGTTCGAAGACGCCGTGCGCCATCTAGGCCGCATCTTCGCGGTGACAAGCCAGGGGACTTGTTTCATCTGGTTACCATCCTACGGTACGGGAGATCACAAACGGAATGCACAAACCATCATTTGCATCCCTAATGGTACTCCATTATTTTGCAGGGACCAGTCATCCCCCGATCAAAATAAGATCGCCAATCCTGGATGTGCATTTGCATCCACAATTCGGTCTAACCTGGAACCTTGTGGCTGACTTTGGCATATTGGGATCAACTATCTTAGCAGTCGTTACCCATGGTACCACTGATGTGCAACATGGTCACACAATCTACCACGATCGGACCGTCACCATCTACCCAGGTATTCCATTTTTTAACCCTCTCGCCTTCTCTTTCATTGTTGTACTAGTAGCATACTTTGTAATACTAGTAGGAGTACTTTTTACCTTGGAGGACGCGTATAGATAGCTAGGCCCTTGAAGACTTGAACCCACTAGCTGCCACCATTTTTGTTTTTCCATGTCTTACTATCTCATCCATGTAGCCAAGAGTGGCTATATATAATAAGTCGGTTATTTTACTTCCTCTATACCAGAGTAGTACTATTTGCTGCACAGTATTACTGACCGCCATATTTGAGCACAACATTATTATGCATGGACCTTGACTATGTACGTCACCATGTGTCCTGATCTGGGATGCCGCGTGTACCAGATGAACGGCGCCGGGTTCGACCCTCGTGATGCTACGTGGGTGCCGAGGAACACTCTTGGAGAGTACTCGCTTTTCATCAGGGACAGCTACCCCATTGTGAAGCGGATGCCACCTACCATGCACAACACGGAAAGCCTGCCGTTCATGAAGCATGGTTGTTCAGTGTGCACCGCCGGATGGATGACATGCTGGGACACGCTATCCCTGATTTATGCCGCTTCAGCTTGGATGAGTCTCCATCGTGTGGAACCGAACTAGAAAGCTGCGACAATGACCCCCGTTGCCCACCGCTATGGATCGTGCCATCCATGAAGAACACCTGGGACTGGAACCTGGAGGAGGACATGTAGCCCATCTACAACGTGTAAGTGGAGTGGTAATTGTGAACGGTAGAGCTGTGAATATATGTAGACTAGTCGTGCACAAATTTATCACATGAATTGGAGATGAACTTGTGTGGCATACTAGCATTTGTCCTTTAGAATTTATTACTAGGGAATGTGTTATGTGTACGTGCAACTTGTGTGGTTGTTGCACGGGCTCCAACATGCTCTTTGAGAAAAAAAGGTGGCACAACTTTGGATATATGTGACGTGGCGGCATCATACAGTAGCATCGTTCGCTATAGTTGTAGTACATTCCTACTAGGATGTCAACTCCTATAAAACCTTGCGCTTGGCTCTTTGCCTCTTCGGGAGGTTCAACAGTTCGTACTCGTGTGAACCTTGCACTTGGCTCTTCGCCTCTTCGGAAGGTCCAACAATGATGATACTACAGTACAATATGCTTCTGGCAATCTGACACCGATTGAACTGCTGCACATCCACCGCGAGGGCGAGGGAGAGGGCGAGGGCGAGGGAGAGGGAGAGGGAGAGGGCGATGTAGTCAAAACCCTCCCCTCGTCTTGCAAACCACTGCGCGCGTGGGCGAGGGAGAGGCGTAGTAAGCAAGCTTATCCTCGTTCGGCGAGTTGACGGGACACATCAAAGCAGTACTAGTACTAGTAGTAGTCGTCCATACTGCGTCCTTTCCGATTAACATGGCTTAATTTGAAACGAGAAAATACACCGGCGGTCAACGTATGTAACAATATGCTCTTTACGGTCACTATATATAGTTTTGCGGCGATTATACGATCACTAGCTCATCGCAGAGCACCGTATTGCACCCTACTAACCGGTCACATAGTCGACGTGGCACTTTGTTGACTGGTTAAATTGTCACCTGGTTTCTGGGTCCCACCTGTCAGTTGGTAGAGCAAAGAAATCAGTTAAACAAAACTTTACGCAGGCGCGACACGAGTCCAACCCTTGCGCGCGAACCGCCCTGGCTGTGTATGTGAGTGCATGCACGTGTCCTCCCTCGGTCTTCCAACAAAGAGTGTACATCGTCTATAAAACAAAGAGTGTAGTACATGATGTACATCTACACTTCCAATGCATTTAGCCTTTAATCTAAATTGATATTGATTGACTAATGCACCAACTTGTGCTGTAGGTATAGGCTACATGTCTATCCTTAATTACAGCATGCAACGTCCTTCATTTAATCTTCTTATCTCAATGGTCACATGCACACATAAGTCTGCTACTTTTGGGCGTTAATTATGCCCTGGTCAATGTGTAAATCTCTAAATGTACAGTCTTTCACAGACGAGTAGGTTGAGCACTTGAGCGTGAGCGTGTGTGTTGCGTCGTGTGCCGTGTGCCGCATGGGTACGTGAGTGTTGCGTGCGTCCATGTGTACATGTGAGTGCTGCATGTTGCATGCATGCATGCATGCATGGGGCTTACTCCCTCCCATTGACATTTTCATATTTCAAGCTTCCTCTGTTCCCTCCATATGGTGATACTCCCTCTATTCCCAAATAGTACGGAGTAAAAGCTCCCTCTGTTCCCAAATACGGAGTATTTGTCTTTCTACAGATTTCAACAAGTGACTAGGTACGGAGCAAAATGAGTGAAGTGAGCGTAGAGGAATAGGGATACTATAGAAAGGAAGTCCTCGCGATCCATTATTCCCCATCTCGGTCAGAGAGAACTATTCAACTAGTCTTCGCAGTGAAGTGACAATACACATTGCAGCAGATGGGACATGTAATTAATAAGCTGAACCAGCGTGTTGGTGTTACTAAATCAGCCTTACCAAGTACTGCCATCTCTTCTTCTTCCTCCTCTCTTCCCCATCGTCGGCCGCACACCATTTACCCCCGCTCACTGCCCGCGCGCCCGCACCATCTTCCTTGGTAGCTCGCGCGTACCATATCCCCCCGCTCACTGCTCGGCCACACGAGGAGAAGCTTCTTTGCTCGCCCGCCCGAATCCACTTCCCCGCTGGCTCGCAGGCACCGAAAACCCCAATGGCAGAACCAACTGACACGCAGAGCCGCGATTGGAATTCCCTCCCCGATGTTCTCTTGGAGCAGATCTGTAGTCATATGGACCTACTCAGCACCGTCCGTCTAGCCGCATGCTCGGTGTCTTTGTACCGTCTACTCGTCTGCAACCGGCCGGCTCTTTTCAAGACACCCTGCTTGCTGATGGCCGATCCTCCTAGGTGGCCCAGACACTGAATTGATGATCCTACGGAGGTTGCCATGGTGCCCCTCGACATGTTACCACTACCTGTCCACATGTCCTTCATGCGCGGCCACTACTGGGCGGGCATGAAGGCCAACTGGATCGTCCTCATCCACCACACTGGTAGTCCGTGGCATCTCGTGGATATCTACACCCAGCGAGAGATCACCCTTCCATCATTGGATACCACCACCATCGAGCCTCGCGGCCCGCCGGACACTCCTGCCTACTATGCACGAGACGCGTCAAGCTTTTGGCTCGACCTCTGTTTGTAGAAAGTTGTAATCTGCGAAGTACCCACACCATCAGAAGACTACATGGATTACAAGCACATTGCCTTGTTCAACATGGGATTAGTCTATCTGGAATCCGGTCGCCATACATGGTTATGGCTCATCATCAATCCTATTGAGGCAACATTTCTGTCTGGTGCTATAGTGCACGATGGCATCGTTTACGCGGTCGACGCATAGATTGGTTGCCTATACTCGTGGAATCTATCGTCGTGTAATTGTTCCATCTCATCTCATCTTTACCTTATGAATACGACTGCCTGTTCATTTGTTACAAATTTAGAATGCATAGCATGTCTATAACCACATCATTGCTATATGTTCCTCTCATTTCCTAGATTTTTATGACCACACATGTTATTGTTAGAGTTGATATGAGAACAATTGGCATCTAATGATTGTTAGAATACATATTATGAGCATAACATCATGATTGCTATATGTTACTCTCGTTTACAAGATTTGTATAACAACGCATGTTATTGCTTAGAGTTGATATGAGAACAGTAGTAGTAAGTGCTATGGTAGAATATGAGTAGGCGCTGTCATAACTGTTTTCCTCTCATTGTTACATGATGTTTGAACCATGACATATTGCTAGAATATGAAAGCCATTGGCTTATTTTTTAAATTGGTGTATGATTATGACCACGGCATTGCAATTCTTTGTTATGATATGTGTCACTGTTATAATAATCTTAATTCCACACATACTCTGAACATGATTGTTTATTTTTGTCCTTTTGGTCTCCAATTTGAATTGTTGCAGCAGACGCAAATACGCTGGCCTTCATGATTCCATGACCTGGAATCATACCAGCCGATGGGTGGTAGTTTATCACTCGTTCAGCTGACGACGGTCATTTGATGCTCATTCGCACGTACCAAATTGACCAAACCATTACATCAAACCACATGCAGTACAATGCGTGGGGCGTTCGTGACATTGATGGCTATGGCTGCTTCGTGTTCGAGAAAGATCCCAGCTCCGTTGGGCCAGGCGTATTCAACTGAGGCGGGTTTACAGCCTCGGCAACTACCCCTTGTTCCTCGGGGTCACTTATCCGATCATCCAACCAATCATCGATCATATCACCGGCAATGATTACTGTGCTATGCAACTTCCATTCACGAGGGGGGCTGTGTTTACACATCATACCATGGGTTTCATGAATCACCATATTCGGAGATTAGTCGACACATCTTGTTGCCAGATAATCTTTAGTGTGTGAAAGGCATCAAGCTTCCATGCGATGGATGGCTTTTGCGAACCCGACATGCGGGGATGTGGTTCATGCCAACAGAAAATATGCACAACTTGATTCGTGCTAATATCTAGACTGAGCCATGTATTCTGCTGCTATAGCACGACCCTCTTTTGTTGGATATTATGTACTGTTGTTAGTTTGAAGCACTCCTTTGGTTTGAAGGATAGATACCTTCCTGGGATCAAGTGCATCCTAACTCACCTGCGTAGGATGTACTGATAATGATGATGGAGATGCTGTGCAGAAGCCATATATATATATCAGTCAGGCTTCAAGTGCGTACTTGTTAGATAAACCTATGTATAAATTGTGACACTAAATACGACTAGTAAGTAGTACAGTAGCAGTACTAGTATACGTCGGTCAAATTATTCATCATGTCCACACATTGAATTGACGTGACAACATGATATGTATCTATAGTTTTTGATTGCTCCATGCTATATTATCTACTGTTTTGGACATTATTGGTCTTTATTATCCACTTCTATATTATTTTTGGGACTAACCTATTAACCGGAGGCCCAACCCAGAATTGCTGTTTTTGCCTGTTTTAGGGTTTCGAAGAAAAGGGATATCAAATGGAGTCCAAACGGAATGAAACCTTCGGGAACGTGATTTTCTCATCGAATACAACTCAGGAGACTTGGACCCTATGTCAAGCCACGTAACAGGAGCCCACGAGGTAGGGGGCGCGCCTACCCCCCCCCCCAGGCGTGCCCTCCACCCTCGTGGGGCCCCTGTTGCTCCACCGACATACTTCTTCCTCCTATATATATATCCACGTATCCCCAAACGATCAGAACAGGAGCCAAAAACCTAATTCCACTGCTGCAACTTTCTGTATCCACGAGATCCCATCTTGAGGCATGTTCTAGAGCTCCGCCGGAGGGGGCATCGATCATGGAGGGCTTCTACATCATCATCCAAGCCCCTCCGATGAAGTGTGAGTAGTTTACTTCAGACCTACGGGTCCATAGTTAGTAGCTAGATGGCTTCTTCTCTCTTTTTGGATCTCAATACAATGTTCTCCCCCTCTCTCGTGGAGATCTATTCGATGTAATCTTCTTTTTGCAGTGTGTTTGTTGAGATCGATGAAGTGTGGGTTTATGATCCAGTCTATCTATGAATAATATTTGAATATTCTCTGAATTCTTTTATGTATGATTGGTTATCCTTGCAAGTCTCTTCGAATTATCAGTTTGGTTTGGCCTACTAGATTGGTTTTTCTTGCCATGGGAGAAGTGCTTAGGTTTGGGTTCGATCTTGCGATGTCCTTTCCAAGTGACAGAAGGGGCAGCAAGGCACATATTGTATTGTTGCCATCAAGGATAACAAGATGGGGTTTTTATCATATTGCTTGAAACTATCCCTCTACATCATGTCATCTTGATTAAGGCGTTACTCTATTTTTAACTTAATACTCTAGATGCATGCTGGATAGCAGTCGATGAGTGGAGTAATAGTAGTAGATGCAGGCAGGAGTCGGTCTACTTGTCTCGGATGTGATGCCTATATACATGATCATACCTAGATATTCTCATAACTATGCTCAATTCTGTCAATTGCTCAACAGTAATTTGTTCACCCACCGTAGAATACTTATGCTCTTGAGAGAAGCCACTAGTGAAACCTATGGCCCCCGGGTCTCTTTCTCATCATATCAATCTCCATCACTTTATTATTGCTTTGCTTTTTTACTTTGCCTTTTACTTTTCACTTTGCATCTCTATACCAAAAATACCAAAAATATTATTTATCATCTCTATCAGATCTCACTTTCGTAAGTGACCGTGAAGGGATTGACAACCCCTAAGCGCGTTGGTTGCGTTGAGCTATTGTTTTTGTGTAGGTACGAGGGACTCGCGCGTAGCCTCCTACTGGATTGATACCTTGGTTCTCAAAAACTGAGGGAAATACTTATGCTAGTTTGCTGCATCATCCTCTCCTCTTCGGGGAAGTCCAATGCAGTGCTCAAGAGGTAGCAAGAAGAATTTCTGGCGCCGTTGCCGGGGATGTCTGCGCAAAAGTCAACATACCAAGTACCCATCACAATCCCTATCTCCCGCATTACATTATTTTCCATTTGCCTCTCGTTTTCCCCTCCCCCACTTCACCCTTGCCGTTTTATTCTCCCTCTCTCTCTGTTCCCCTTCTCTTTCCCAATTTGCCTCTTTTGCCCGTTTCTTGTTTGCTCGTATGGTTGGAATAGTTGTTTATTTTTTACTAAACAGAGAACCTAAGATCTATGGATCCTCATCCACTTGATAATCTTTTTAAGAGATCCAATTATGATGGACCAATTGCTAGTGAGTTTTGTGCACTAGATTATCTTTATGAGGTTTTGCTTGAAATTCGTGAATCTGGAAAGTGTGATGAATTACTTTATGAATCGATTCATGATAGATCTTTGAATAAAAAGCATGATTGCAATGATTTTACTATAAACTCTCTTGATGTCAATTGTGCTAATAATATGCAAAACCCTAAACTTGGGGATGCTAGTTTTGCTATGACCTCTACTTGTTGCAATGATCATGATTGGGGTGATTCTTCTTATGATATTGAAAATTTATTTAAGCCCCATGATGAATATGAGATTGATAACAGTGTTTGCAATATTATTGAAAGTGGGTTTAGAAGAGTGTCAACTTTAGATCCACATGTTTGGAGAATGTTCAATCTTATGAAATTTTTGATAAAAGTGGGTCTGGAAAGGTCATGACTTTAGTTAATGTTAATCCCACTATTTTGGAAGAGTGTCAACTTTGCAAGCATGTGGATCGTGTTGAAAATATTTTATGTGATAGCTATTTTGTTGAATTTGCTTATGATCCCACATGCAATTATTACGAGAAAGGAAAATATGGTGGTAGAAATTTTCATGTTACTAAATTACCTCTCATTATGTTGAGATTGCTATTGTTTCTTTCCGCTTCCTTGCATATGATAGTTTTTGCTTGCCTTGATAATTTGTTTGCATATAAGATGCCTATGCATAGGAAGTATGTTAGACTTAGATGTGTTTGTCACGTGTTTTATGATGATCTCTTTGTGCTTCAATTCTCGTCTTTCATGTGAGCATCATTAAAATTATCAATGCCTAGCTATAAGGCTTTAAAGAAAAGCACTTGTTGGGAAACAACCCAATATTTTTCCTTGCTGTTATTCAATAAATAAATTATTTAGACTCTGTTTGGTTGTGTTTTTTGCGTTTAATTAGTGTTTGTGCCAAGTAGAACCGTTGGGAAGACTTGGGGAAAGTGTTGTTGAACTTGCTGTAAAAAACAGAAACTTTAGAGCTCACGAGAACTGCTGTAATTTTTATTTGGAGAGTGCTATTTAGTTAATTATTTTTGCAGATGATTAATAGATAAATTCCTCACGTCCATCAATTTATTTTAGAATTTTTGGGGTTCCAGATCTCGCGGTAGCTACAGATTACTACAGACTTTTCTGTTTTTGACAGATTCTGTTTTGCGTGTGTTGTTTGCTTATTTTGATGAATCTATGGCAAGTAAAATAGTTTATAAACCATAGAGAAGTTGTAATAAAGTAGGTATACCACCCATATAAATAAATAATGAGTTCATTACAGTACCTTGAAGTGGTCTTTTGTTTTCTTTCGCTGACGGAGCTCACGAGTTTTCTACTTTAAGTTTTGTGTTGTGAAGTTTTCAAGTTTTGGGTAAAGATTTGATGGATTATGGAACAAGGAGTGGAAAGAGCTTAAGCTTGGGGATGCCCATGGCAGCCCCAATATAATCTAAGGACACCTAAAAGCCAAAGCTTGGGGATGCCTCGGAAGGCCTCCCCTCTTTCGTCTACTTCTATCGATAACTTTACTTGGAGCTATATTTTTATTCACCACATGATATGTGTTTTGCTTGGAGCGTCTTATATGATTTGAGTCTTTGCTTGTTAGTTTACCACAATCATCCTTGCTGTACACACCTTTTGAGAGATCCATTCATGATTTGTAATTTGTTAGAATACTCTATGTGCTTCACTTATATCTTTTGAGCTCTATAGTTTTACTCTAGTGCTTCACTTATATCTTTTGAGTTTTATAGTTTTGCTCTAGTGCTTCACTTATATATTTTAGAGCACGGTGGTGGATTTGTTTTATAGAAACTATTGATCTCTCGTGCTTCACTTAGATTATTTTGAGAGTCTTAATAGCATGGTAATTTGCTTAAAATCCTAATATGCTTGGTATGCAAGATTAATAATAAAACTTTCTTATGAGTGTGTTGAATACTAAGAGAAGTTTGATGCTTGATGATTGTTTTGAGACATGGAGGTAATGATATCAAAGTCGTGCTAGTTGAGTAGTTGTGAAATTGAGAAATACTTGTGTTGAGGTTTGCAAGTCCCATAGCATGCACGTATGGTAAACGTTATGCAACAAATTTGAAACATGAGGTGTTATTTGATTAACTTCCTTATGAGTGGCAGTCGGGGATGAGTGATGGTCTTTTTCTACCAATCTATCCCCCTAGGAGCATGCGCGTAGTACCGAGGTTTTTGATGACTTGTAGATTTTTGCAATAATTATGTGAGTTCTTTATGACTAATGTTGAGTCCATGGATTATACGCACTCTCACCCTTCCATCCTTGCTAGCCTCTTAGGTACCGTGCATTGCCCTTTCTCACATTGAGAGTTGGCGCAAACTTCACCGGTGCATCCAAACCCCATGATATGATACACTCTTTCACACATAAACCTCCTTATATCTTCCTCAAAACAGCCACCATACCTACCTATTATGGCATTTCCATAGCCATTCCGAAATATATTGCCATGCAACTTTCCATCATTCCGTTCATCATGACACATTCATCATTGTCATATTGCTTAGCATGATCATGTAGTTGACATAGTATTTGTGGCAAAGCCACCATTCATAATTCTTTCATACATGTCACTCTTGGTTCATTGCATATCCTGGTACACCGCCGGAGGCATTCATATAGAGTCATCTTTGTTCTAGTATCGAGTTGTAATCATTGAGTTGTAAATAAATAGAAGTGTGATGATCATCATTTTCTAGAGCATTGTCCCAAGTGAGGAATATTAAAAAAAAGGAAAGGCCATAAAAAAGAGAAGGCCCCAAAAAAGGAAAGGCCATAAAAAAGGCCCAAAAAATGAGAGAAAAAGAGAGAAGGGACAATGTTACTATCCTTTGCCAACCTTGTGCTTCAAAGTAGCACCATGATCTTCATAGTAGAGAGTCTCTCATGTTATCACTTTCATATACTAGTGGGAGTTTTTCATTATAGAACTTGGCTTGTATATTCCAACAATGGGCCTCCTCAAGTGCCCTAGGTATTCGTGAGCAAGCAAGTTGGATGCACACCCACTAGTTTCTTTTGTTGAGCTTTCATACATTTATAGCTCTAGTGCATCCGTTGCATGGCAATCCCTACTCCTTGCATTAACATCAATCGGTGGGCATCTCCATAGCCCATTGATTAGCCTCGTTGATGTGAGACTTCCTCCCTTTTTGTCTTCTCCATGTAACACCCCTCATTATATTCTATTCCACTTATAGTGCTATGTCCATGGCTCGCGCTCATATATTGCGTGAAAGTTTATAGGTTTGAGATTACTAAAGTATGAAACAATTGCTTGGCTTGTCATCGGGGTTGTGCATGATGATAGCATTCTTGTGTGACGAAAATGAAACATGACTAAACCATATGATTTTGTAGGGATGAACTTTCTTTGGCCATGTTATTTTGAGAAGACATAATTGCTTAGTCAGTATGCTTGAAGTATTATCATTTTTTATGTCAATATGAACTTTTGTCTTGAATCTTTCGGATCTGAATATTCATGCCACAATTAAGAAGAATTACATTAAAATTATGCCAAGTAGCACTCCGCATCAAAAATTCTGTTTTTATCATTTACCTACTCGAGGACGAGCATGAATTAAGCTTGGGGATGCTTGATACGTCTCCGACGTATCTATAATTTTTGATTGCTCCATGCTATATTATCTACTGTTTTGGACATTATTGGGCTTTATTATCCACTTTTATATTATTTTTGGGACTAACCTGTTAACTGGAGGCCCAACCCAGAATTGCTGTTTTTTGCATGTTTTAGGGTTTCGAAGAAAAGGAATATCAAACGGAGTCCAAACGGAATGAAACCTTCGGGAACATGATTTTCTCATCGAATACAACTCAGGAGACTTGGACCCTACGTCAAGCCACGTAACAGGAGCCCACGAGGTAGGGGAGCGCCTAGGCGCGCCCTCCACCCTCGTGGGGCCCCTGTTGCTCCATCGACGTACTTCTTCCTCCTATATATATCCACGTACCCCCAAAAGATCAGAACAGGAGCCAAAAACCTAATTCCACCGCCGCAACTTTCTGTATCCACGAGATCCCATCTTGGGGCATGTTCCGGAGTTCCGCCGGAGGGGGCATCGATCACGGAGGGCTTCTACATCATCCAAGCCCCTCCGATGAAGTGTGAGTAGTTTACTTCTGACCTACGGGTCCATAGTTAGTAGCTAGATGGCTTCTTCTCTCTTTTTGGATCTCAATACAATGTTCTCCCCCTCTCTCGTGGATATCTATTCGATGTAATCTTCTTTTTGCGGTGTGTTTGTTGAGACCGATGAATTGTGGGTTTATGATCCAGTCTATCTAGGAATAATATTTGAATCTTCTCTGAATTCTTTTATGTATGATTGGTTATCTTTGCAAGTCTCTTCGAATTATCAGTTTGGTTTGGCCTACTAGATTGGTTTTTCTTGCCATGGGAGAAGTGCTTAGCTTTGGGTTCGATCTTGCGGTGTCCTTTCCCAGTGACAGAAGGGGCAGCAAGGCATGCATTGTATTGTTGCCATCGAGGATAACAAGATGGGGTTTTTATCATATTGCATGAAACTATCCCTCTACATCATGTCATCTTGCTTAAGGCGTTACTCTGTTTTTAACTTAATACTCTAGATGCATGCTGGATAGCGGTCGATGAGTGGAGTAATAGTAGTAGATGCAGGCAGGAGTCAGTCTACTTGTCTCGGACGTGATGCCTATATACATGATCATACCTAGATATTCTCATAACTATGCTCAATTCTGTCAATTGCTCAACGGTAATTTGTTCACCCACCGTAGAATACTTATGCTCTTGAGAGAAGCCACTAGTGAAACCTATGGCCCCTGGGTCTCTTTCTCATCATATCAATCTCCATCACTTTATTATTGCTTTGCTTTTTTACTTTGCCTTTTACTTTTCACTTTGCATTTCTATACCAAAAATACCAAAAATATTATTTATCATCTCTATCAGATCTCACTTCCGTAAGTGACTGTGAAGGGATTGACAACCCCTAACCGCGTTGGTTGCGTTGAGCTATTGTTCTTGTGTAGGTACGATGGACTCGCGCGTAGCCTCCTACTGGATTGATACCTCGGTTCTCAAAAACTGAGGGAAATACTTATGCTACTTTGCTGCATCATCCTCTGCTCTTCGGGGAAATCCAACGCAGTGCTCAAGAGGTAGCACAACACGCTGCGCGTGAGGTGACACAAGAATCCCGACGGCGTGTTCGGGTATTCTGGACTTCATATTTGGAGTACCACTTATCTATCGAAATCTTTCATCATTCACTTAAAACAATCGATTGATCATACATTGAGTACCATATAACTGGAATTACCGATGCAAGTCGAAGAAGGATTGGCCGGTGCTACCGGCTGGCATCAAGTTCGATCCCATGGATCAGGAGCTGATCGAGCACCTTGAGGCCAAAGTGAGTGCTGACAGCGCGAGATTTCAGTCTCTCATCGATTTGTTCATACCAACCATCAACAGCGAGCACGGCATATGCTACACCCAACCTGAGAAACTTCCAGGTAAGACACCGATCGACCGTCTACTTGCACAAACATATTCCTTTGTTTATAGCTCTATTTTTCTTTTTAGACGCAGACCTGGTGAAGCAATTACAATTTGACAGTTAATAAAAAGTGAAACAAGTGACTGCAACATGCCAAAGATGTTATGAAAATGCCAACTAGGTACACCAAAACCTATATTCCACAATACTGCAGGTATCACACTGAGTGGCCTAAGGAAGCATTTCTTCCAGCGCAATTCCAGGGCGTTCAAAAGGGGCACGTGGACACGTCGCAAGATACAGTCGGAGTGTGGCATGCACGTGATGTGGCACAAGACCGGCAATACCTTGCCGGTGATGGTCAACGGCCGACAGACGGGCAGCAAAAAAGGTTCTGGTGTTGCACACCAACAAGAACTTCGACCAGCCGAGGACCAACTGGGTGATGCACCAGTACCACCTCGGGGACCTGGAGAAAGAGAAGGAGCGGGAGCTGGTCCTCTGCAAGATTTTCTACCAGACAAACACTAGGGCCAGGAGTAAAAAGATTATAAGTTAGTTTGGTATTGTTAGTTGTACTACCTTGTCGTCCGCAAGTTGGTATTGTTGTTAACGATCTTTTGGTATGAACTTGCATTTGCTTCCAACCATCATGCCGAGGGTCGACATGGATATAAAGCTGAATCATTTGTTTCGAAACGAATTTTTAGGCACCTGATTTTTATTTGATGGGTAGCATAAGCACCCGCCGTTCGAATTCCCATTTCTCCATTTTTTTCGAAACAAGTGCATGCACTGATTATCACGATAAAAAAACAATATCCGTGCTGCATCCCAGTTATCAGTCTGTACTTGCAGAATTCTCTCGTTTATTGAGCACGTATATTGTTTTTTCAGGTCGAGCAAGTTTCAACTGAGCTGTAGACTGCCCAGGGTTGGTTTTGTTTTTAACAGGCCCAGCCCATGACGACAACGGGGCACAAAGATCTAGCAGGTATCGACTGGCCTCTGGCCCGCCAGTGTTAGTTATATTTTGTCTTACAACATCCGCAGGCAGTTTTTTTACTGAATCAAACACACAACCCAGTTCTATTATCCTCTTGAAACGCATGTCCTACATCCATTTTCTAATCTCTACCTATAGTTTTACTAGTTCATATACACGTATCATTATATTGAAACACATAAAATTCCTTTTTCATATTTACATCCTTATTTTTGTTGTTTTTCCCACCCAGCGTTGATTTTTTTACCATTGGTTTTCCCTTAAACCAACTCAATTGTCCCATGTCTTATTTGCTTACAAAAACAAAACAATTTTTTTGGCAAATCAATAAGTAATGTTTATCATTTCGGGATTACAACAGTTCGGACTCCACTGAAATATGCAAAATAAGGTTGAACTTTTTGACCGTGGTCCTGGGCAGAAAATGGGCTGTAATAAATTACTTAAGAATTAGCAAATGGGTTGCAAAATATAAAAAATAGCAAATGGGCTTTCTGTTGTCTATCACAAATTTGGAGGCTGACCTGTGGGCCTACTAAGTTCATGCGTAGACAAGGTTTCTCAAAAAATAAACTTAGTCAACAATCGACTCTACCAGCGTCAGACCGTTAGATGTCAATCTAACGGCAATCGTGCTTCTTCAGTCTCTGATCTTCCTGCCCCAGCCGCTCAAACCAGCGCAATTGGTACCGCCTGCTCCCGCCTCCCGTGGCCGGCAGTGCTGCCGGGCAGGCCTCACGGCACCATCATACTCGCATCCCTGGCCTGTCTATCCCTCTACTCACCCACACCTCCTGTTATTTTCCGGCGACGGCAGCCGAACCAGTCAACCCTCGTACTCTCCACCGCGTGGGCAGCCACTGCCGTGTCTTCCCCGGCTCCGTGTCATTCCCTTCGTAGGCCTCGCCGTCATCCACCGCCCTGGTGCTCTTGGCGCGGTGTGGTCAACGATGTCCATCCAACGGCCATAGTGCTTCTTCAACCTCTGGTCTTCTTGCCCCAGCCGCCCAAAGCAGCGCCGATCGTGTCGCATGCTCCCGCCTCCCGTGGCCGGCTGTGCTGCCGCGGAGGCCTCACCGTCCCCATACTACTCCCACCGCTGGCTAGGCCATCCCTCCACTCACCCACTCCCCCTGTCATTCTGCGGCGATGACAGCCTCACACCGCAGCAGAACCAGTGAACCTTCGTACTCCTCTCCGCGTGGGCATCCACTGCCGCGTCTTTCCCGGCTCCGCGTCGTCCCCTTCCTAGGCCTCGCCGTCGTCCACCGCCGTGGTGCTCTCGGCGCGGCGTGGTCAATGTGGTCAATGACCGACTTCCATCGGAAGAGTACTGTACGTGGAGAGGCTGACAGCTGGGTCCACGGCAGCCGCAAGGAAGTGCCTCCTTATTACGCGCGAAATAATTATTCCTCCACCTGACAGCAGGGACCCACCGGACGGGCCACCAGTATTTCGCGGAAAAAACATTTCCCCCCTGAATGCTGGGACCCACTGGACGGGCCACCGTATTTCATGAAAAAACGTTTGCCCCTGACTGCTGGGACCCACTGGATGGACCACTGTATTTCGCGAAAAAAATGTTCCCCCCGCTGTCAGCTCGGACCCACCGGAAGTGCCTCCTTATTACGCACACAAAAAATGAATACCTCCCTGCTAGCTTGGACCCACCATGGTGGGAGGCTGACTTGTGGGCCTACTAAGTTGATGGGGACGGAGGGCTTTGTCAACTTAGTTAATATGAACGATTCTAGCTCAAGTGACCGTATGATGTCCATCCAACGGCCGTCGTGCTTCTTCAATCTCTGCTCTTCCTGCTCCAGCCGCTCAAACAAGCGCCGGCGGGACTGCCTGCTCCCTCCTCCCTGCGGCCGGCTCTGCTGCCGCGCAGGCCTCACCGCCCCACCGTACTCCCATCACTGGCCTAGCCATCCCTCTACTCACCCACACCTGCTGTTATTCTTCGGCAACGGCAGACGAACCAGTAAACCCTCATACAGTCGTACTCCCCTCCGCGTGGGAAACAACTGTCGAGTCTTCCCTGCCTCCGTGTCGTTCCCTTCCTAGGCCTCGCCGTCGTCCACCGCCCTGGTGCTCTCGGCGCGGCCTGGTCAACGTGGTCAACGACCGACATGCATCTGAAGTGGACTATACGTGGAAAGGCCGACAGTTGGGTCCACGGCCGCACGCAAGGAAATGCCTCCTTATTACATGCAAAATAATGATTCCTCCACCTGACATCAGGGACCCACCGAAAGGGCCTCTGTATTTCGCGAAAAAAACGTTACCGCCGCTGACAGCTCGGACCTACCAGCTATATCTTCGCACACAAGGAAGTGCCTCCTTATTACGCACAAAAAAAATGAATACTCCCCTTGTTAGCTAGGACTCAGTATAGTGGCAGGCTGACTTGTGGGCCTACTAAGTTGGCGGGGATGGAGGGCTTTGTCAACTTAGTCAATATGCACGATTCTAGCTCCACTGACCGTACGATGTCCATCCAACGGCCATAGTGCTTCTTCAACCTCTGGTCTTCTTGCCCCAGCCGCCCAAACCAGCATCGGTCGTGCCTCGTGCTCCTGCCTCCCGTGGCCGGCTGCGATGCGGCGGAGTCCTCACCACCCCTACTACTCCCACCGCTGGCCAGACCATCCCTCTACTCACCCACACCCCCTGTTATTCTTGGGCGACGGCAGCCGCACACCGCAGCGAACCAGTGAACCCTCGTACTCCTCTACGCGTGGGCATCCACTGCCGCGTCTTCCCCGGCTCCGCGTCGTCCCCTTCCTAGGCCTCGCCGTCGTCCACCGCCCTGGTACTCTCGGCGCGGCATGGTCAACGTGGTCAAGGAACGGCTTCCATCGGACATGGACTATACGTGGAGAGGCTGACAGCTGGGTCCACGGCCGCAGCAAGGAAGTGCCTCCTTATTACGTGCAAAATAATTTTTCCTCCACCTAACAGCGAGGACCCACCGGACGGGCCACCGTATTTTGCGAAAAAAACGTTTCCCCCTGACTGCTGGGACCCACCAGCTACACCTTCGCACGCAAGGAAGTGCGTCTGGGCAAAAAAACAAAACGATTCGCCCCCATGACTGCTGGGACCCACCAGCTACATCTTCGCACGCAAGGAAGTGCCTGACAGTCAGGACCCACCTGGTCGAAGCGTACGTAGCTTTGTCATTCTGGTCGCGAATGTGTACGTACATACTGGTCGATGTAGAGGCCCGCACGTGTCGTAGTAGAGGCGCGCACGTAGCATGTACACGTACGTATAGCGGCCATGGTGTAAGAAAGAAAATACGGCCACGTATGTGTAAATACGGGCAGGGTCTCGAACGCCTACTCGCGCATACGTACGGCCAGGGCTCGTGTACATGACTGGGTCGGAACGGAGAAACAGCATCGTCGTCGTGTTCATGGGGAGGCAACGGAATGCGTCGTGTTCATGGGGAGGCAATGGAATGCGTCGTGTTCATCGGGAGGCAACGAAATGCGTCGTGTTCATCGGGAGGCAACGGAACGCGTGGGAGCCAACCGGCTGGGTCGGAACGGAATGCGTGGTCGTGTTCATCGGGAGGGCTTGGACGGAACATGCGATGGAAACGAGGCCTGGCGTACCGCAGAACGGAGGAAACGGACCTCCTACGGTCAAAACGGGGGTCCTATTGATCGGGAGGGGTGTGGTGTACCACAAAACGGAGGAAAGGATCTCCTACGGTCGAAACGGGGGTCCTGTTGATTGGGAGGGGTGTGGCGTACCACAAAATGGACGAAACGGACCTCCAACGGTCGAAACGGGGGTCCTGTTCATCAGGAGGGGTGTGGCGTACCGCAAAACGGGACTCCACGGGATACTGTTCATCTCCACCGTCGACCTCTTCCAGCCTCCACGGGCTACCGTCGACCTCCTCCAGCCTCCACGGGCTCCTGTTCATCCAGCCTCCACCGCACGCTACTCCACCGGCTACTGTTCAACCACCCCTCCACTGTCTATTGTTCATCCAGCCCTCCACACCACGGAGTCCTATTCAACCATCCCTCCACGGGCACCCCTCCACCGTCTACTGTTCATCCAGCCCTCCACACCACGGGGTCCTGTTCATCCAGAGGCAATGCCACCGCTCACTGTTCATCCAAAACCCCCCGCAATGCTCACTGTTCATCCCAGAGGCAGCATCGATCGGCTTCAGTTAGCAGCAGTAGCGAAGGAATCGCTCGATCGGGTTCAGTTAACAGCCATCGATCGATCGCTCGGGTTCAGTAACGCGTAGCCTGCAGTGCAATAGCTCGAGTTCAGTTAGAGCCCAACGCCTCGCTCGGTTTCAGTTAGAGCCAACGCCTCGCACACACGCGCGTACGTGTACGAGAGAAACGCGCGTCGCTCGCCCCCCGACCTCCCACTATAACTGGGAACTCCCCGAAATTTTCCTCGCCCTCGCTTCTACCATGGGTTTTTTCCATCATGGACGGCCCAAAGAATGTCATGCAGCTGCATCTCCGGCCCGCCCAGGACGAAAAGCCCATTTTCTATCATGATTTTTTGTCATAGAAGTAGGATCCCACCACATCTATGACGATACCGGGTTTTGTCACAATCATCGTCATAGAAGTGTCATATGTATGACAGAATTTTTTTTCGTTCGGCCCAAAATGTCACAGATGTGTCTTTTTTTGTAGTGTATAGATCTTGATGCCCAATATATAAGAAGCTTTACCGAGGTCTTTCATTGAAAAATTCTTAGTCAAGTATCCTTTTATGCTATTCAGAAATTTGATATCATTTACAATCAGAAATGCTACAGAGCTCCCACTCACTTTCTTGTAAATACAGACTTCTCCAAAAGTCTGTATAAAACCATATGCTTTGATCACACTATGAAAGCGTATATTCCAACTCCGAGATGCTTGCACCAGTCCATAAATTGATCGTTGGAGCTTACACACTTTGTTAGCACCTTGTGGATCGACAAAACCTTCTGGTTGCATCATATACAACTCTTCTTTAAGATATCCATTAAGGAATGCAGTTTTGACATCCATTTGCCAAATTTCATAATCATAAAATGCGGCAATTGCTAACATGATTCGGACAGACTTAAGCATCGCTACGGGTGAGAAGGTCTCATCGTAGTCAACTCCTTGAGCTTGTCGAAAACCTTTCGCAACAAGTCGAGCTTTGTAGACAGTAACACTACCATCAGCGCCAGTCTTCTTCTTGAAGATCCATTTATTCTCTATGGCTTGCCGATCATCGGGCAAGTCAACCAAAGTCCACACTTTGTTCTAATACATGGATCCCATCTCAGATTTCATGGCCTCAAGCCATTTTGCGGAATCTGGGCTCATCATCGCTTCCTCATAGTTCATAGGTTCGTCATGGTCAAGTAACATGACCTCCAAAACAGGATTACCATACAACTCTGGTGCGGATCTTACTAATATTGACCTACGAGGTTCCGTAGTAACTTGATTAGAAGTTTCATGATCATCATCATTAGCTTCCTCACTAATTGGTGTAGGAATCACTGGAACCGATTTCTGTGATGAACTACTTTCAAATAAGGGAGCAGGTACAGTTACCTCATCAAGTTCTACTTTCCTCCCACTCACTTCTTTCGAGAGAAACCCCTTCTCTAGAAGGATCCATTCTTAGCAACGAATATCTTGCCTTCGGTTCTGTGATAGAAGGTGTACCCAACAGTCTCCTTTGGGTATCCCATGAAGACACATTTGTCCGATTTGGGTTCGAGCTTATCAGGTTGAAGCTTTTTCACATAAGCATCGCAGCCCCAAACTTTAAGAAACGGCAACTTGGGTTTGTTGCCAAACCACAGTTCATATGGTGTCATCTCAACGGATTTCGGTGGTGCCCTATTTAACGTGAATGCAGCTGTCTCTAAAGCATAACCCCAAAATGATAGCGGTAAATCAGTAAGACACATCATAGGTCGCACCATATCTAATAAAGTGCGGTTACGAGATTCAGACACACCATTACGCTGTGGTGTTCCAGGTGGCATGAGTTGCGAAACTATTCCGCATTGTTTCAAATGAAGACCAAACTCGTAACTCAAATATTCTCCTCCACGATCAGATCGTAGAAATTTTATTTTCTTGTTACGATGATTTTCCACTTCACTCTGAAATTCTTTGAACTTTTCAAATGTTTCAGACTTATGTTTCGTCAAGTAGATATACCCATATCTGCTCAAATCATCTGTGAAGGTCAGAAAATAACGATACCTGCCACGAGCATCAACACTCATCGGACCGCATACATCAGTATGTATTATTTACAATAAGTCGGTTGCTTGTTCCATTAGTCATCTTGCCCATGAGGCATGGTTCGCAAGCATCAAGTGATTCCAAAAGCCCATCAGCATGGAGTTTCTTCATGTGCTTTACACCAATATGACCTAAACGGCAGTGCCACAAATAAGTTGCACTATCATTATTAAAATTATATCTTTTGGCTTCAATACTATGAATATGTGTATCACTACTATCAAGATTTAGTAAAAATAGACCACTCATCAAGGGTGCATGACCATAAAAGATATTACTCATATAAATAGAACAACCATTATTCTATGATTTAAATGAATAACCGTCTCACATCAAACAAGATCCAGATATAATGTTCATGTGTAACGCTGGCACCAAATAACAGTTATTCAGGTATAAAACTAATCCCGAAGGTAGATGTAGAGGTAGTGTGCCGACGGCGATCACATCGACTTTGGAACCATTTCCCACGCGCGTCGTCACCTCGTCCTTAGCCACTATTCGCTTAATCTATAGCCCCTGTTTCGAGTTGCAAATATTAGCAACAGAACCAGTATCAAATACCCAGGCGCTACTGCGAGAATTAGTAAGGTACACATCAATAACATGTATATGAAAAATAACTTTCACTTTGCCATCCTTCTTATCCGCCAAATACTTGGGGCAGTTCCGCTTTGAGTGACCAGTCCCTTTGTAGTAGAAGCACTCAGTCTTAGGCTTAGGTCCAGACTTGGGCTTCTTCACTTGAGCAGCAACTTGCTTGCCGTTCTTCTTGAAGTTCCCCTTCTTCCCTTTGCCCTTCTTCGTGAAACCAGTGGTCTTGTTTACCATCAACACTTGATGCTCCTTCTTGATTTCTACCTCCGCAGCCTTTAGCATCGCGAAGAGCTCGGGAATTGTCTTATCCATCCCTTGCATATTATACTTCATCACGAAGCTTTCGTAGCTTGGTGGCAGTGATTGAAGAACTCTATCAATGACACTATCAACCAGAAGATTAACTCCCAGTTGAGTCAAGTGATTGTGGTACCCAGACATTCTGAGTATGTGTTCACTGATAAAACTATTCTCCTCCATTTTGCAGTTGTAGAACTTATTGGAGACTTCATATCTCTCTATCCGGGCATTTTCTTGAAATATTAACTTCAACTCCTGGAACATATCATATGCTCCATGATGTTCAAAAAATCGTTGAAGTCCCGGTTCTAAGCCGTAAAGCATGGCACACTGAACTATCGAGTAGTCATCAGCTTTGCTCTACCAGGTGTTCATAACGCTCCTGCAGCGGGTTTGGCACCTAGCGGTGCTTCCAGGACGTAATTCTTCTGTGCAACAATGAGGATAATCCTCAACTTACGGACCCAGTCCGTGTAGTTGCTACCATCATCTTTCAACTTAGCTTTCTTTAGGAACGCATTAAAATTCAACGGAACAACAGCACGGGCCATTTATCTACAACAACATAGACATGCAAAATACTATCAGGTACTAAGTTCATGATAAATTAAAGTTCAATTAATCATATTACTTAAGAACTCCCACTTAGATAGACATCCCTCTAGTCATCTAAATGATCGCGTGATCCATATCAACTAAACCATGTCCGATCATCACGTGAGATGGAGTAGTTTTCAATGGTGAACATCACCATGTTGATCATATCTTACTATATGATTCACGCTCAACCTTTTGGTCTCAGTGTTCCGAAGCCATATCTGCATATGCTAGGCTCGTCAAGTTTGACCCGAGTATTCTGCTTGTGCAAAACTGGCTTGCACCCGTTGTATGTGAACGTAGAGCTTATCACACCCGATCATCACGTGGTGTCTCGGCACGATGAACTGTAGCAACGGTGCATACTCAGGGAGAACACTTATACCTTGAAATTTAGTGAGAGATCATCTTATAATGCTACCGCCATACTAAGCAAAATAAGATGCATAAAAGATAAACATCACATGCAATAAATATAAGTGATATGATATGGCCATCATCATCTTGTGCCTTTGATCTTCATCTCCAAAGCACCATTATGATCACCATCGTCACTAGCTTGACACCTTGATCTCCATCGTAGCATCATTGTTATCTCACCAACTATTTCTTCCACGACTATCGCTACCACTTAGTGATAAAGTAAAGAAATTACATAGCGATTGCATTTCATACAATAAAGCGACAACCATAGGGCTCCTGCCAGTTGCTAATAACTGTGTTACAAAACATGATTATCTCATACAACAATTTATATAATCCCATCTTCACCATATCACATCACATCATGCCTTGCAAAAACAAGTTAGACGTCCTCTACTTTATTGTTGCAAGTTTTATGTGGCTGCTATGGGCCTAGCAAGAACCGTTCTTACCTACGCATCAAAAACCACAACGATTTTTCATCAACTGTGATGTTTTAACCTTCAACAAGGACCGGGCGTAGTCATGTAATGTCGATTCAACTAATGCTGGAGAAACAGACACCCACTAGCCACCTGTGTGCGAAGCACGTCGGTAGAACCAGTCTCATGAACGTGGTCATGTAATGTTGGTCTGGGCCGCTTCATCCAACAATACCGCCAAATCAAAGTATGACATGCTGGTAACCAGTATGACTATTATCGCCCACAACTCTTTGTGTTCTACTCGTGCATATAACATCTACGCATAGACCTGGCTCTGATGCCACTGTTGGGGAATGCAGTATTTCAAAAAAATTCCTACGATCACGCAAGATCTATCTAGGAGATGCATAGCAACAAGAGGGGAGAGTGTGTCTACGTACCCTCGTAGACCGAAAGCGGAAGTGTTTAGTAATGCGGTTGATGTAGTCGAACGTCTTCGCGATCCAACCGATCAAGTACCGAACGGATGACACCTCCACGATCTGCACACGTTCAGCTCGGTGACGTCCCTCGTATTCTTGATCCAGTTGAGGCCGAGGCTGAGTTGCATCAGCATGATGGCGTGTTGACGGTGATGATGAAGTTACCGACGCAGGGCTTCGCCTAAGCACTATGACAATATGACCGAGGTGGAAAACTGTGGAGGGGGGCACCGCACATGGCTAAAGATAAACTTGTGTGTCTATGTGGTGCCCCCTCCCTCGTATATAAATGAGGGGAGGAGGAGGCCGGCCGGCCACAAGGGGCGCGCTAAGGGGGGGAGGAATCCTACTCCTAGTAGGAGTAGGTTTCCCCTTTCCTAGTCCAAGAAGGAGAAGAAGGGAAAGAGGAGAGAAGAGAAGGAAAGAGGGGGAGCGCTACCCTTCCCCTTGTCCAATTAGGACTGGGCAAGGGGGGCACCTCTGGCCGGCCCTCTCTCTTCTCCACTAAGGCCCATTGTGGCCCATTAATCCCCCCGGGGGTTCCCGTAACCTCCCGGTACTCCGGGAAATACCCGATACACTTGGGAACCATTTCGGTGTCCGAATATAAACTTCCAATATATCAATATTTATGTCTCGACCATTTCGAGACTCCTCGTCATGTCCGTGATCTCATCCGGGACTCTGAAAAACCTTCAGTACATCAAATCACATAACTCATAATACATATCATCATCGAACGTTAAGCGTGCGGACCCTGCGGGTTCGAGAACTATGTAGACATGACCGAGACACATCTTTGGTCAATAACCAATAGCAGAACCTGGATGCTCATATTTGTCCTGACATATTCTGCGAAGATCTTTATCGGTCAAACCGCAAAACAACATACGTTGTTCCCTTTGTCATCGGTATGTTACTTGCCTGAGATTCGATCGTCGGTATCATCATACCTAGTTGAATCTCGTTACCGGCAAGTCTCTTTACTCGTTCCGTAATACATCATCTCGTGACTAACTCATTAGTCACATTGCTTGCAAGGATCATAGTGATGTGCATTACCGAGAGGGCCCAGAGATACCTCTCCGATACACGGAGTGACAAATCCTAATCTCGATCTATGCCAACTCAACAAACACCATCAGAGATGCCTGTAGAGCATGTTTATGATCACCCAGTTACGTTGTGACGTTTGATAGCACACAAGGTGTTCCTCCGGTATTCAGGAGTTGTGTAATCTCATAGTCATAGGAACATGTATAAATCATGAAGAAAGCAATAGCAATAAACTAAACGATCATAGTGCTAAGCTAACGGATGGGTCTAGTCCATCACATCATTCTCTAATGATGTGATCCCGTTCATCAAATGACAACACATGTCTATGGCTAGGAAACGTAACCATCTTTGATTAACGAGCTAGTCAAGTAGAGGCATACTAGGGACACTCTGTTTGTCTATGTATTCACACATATACTAAGTTTCCGGTTAATACAATTCTAGAATGAATAATAAAAATTTATCATGATATAAGGAAATATAAACAACAACTTTATTATTGCCTCTAGGGCATATTTCCTTCACAAAACACACATAAACGTCTGGACAACACGGTCCTTTGTTCCATCCAACTCGTGCATCAAATGTCCACAGACAAGTCCGGACATCCGAATTCAGCCAAACTAGAAACAAACTTGTGGGAGGTTTGGGGGATCTCGGACGCCCGCCACGTCGTACTTCGACAAACCCGGCCCACCCACCACCCCTCTCGGAGGCTTGTTCTCCCACTTCGTCCCTCCCCTTGCTTTGTATCCGCACCCACCAAGACCGCCGCCTGTACACCACTCTGTCCGCCGCCCAGTTCTTGTTGAACCACCACTGCTCCACCCAGGCGCCTTGTTATTCGCCACCGAGGTGTGGATCCATCCACAACACATGTATCGTTCGCCCTAGCCGACGCCATCCATGGCAGACACCATGCCAGGCAAGTGTTTGAGCAAATGCCATTGGGATTTTTTATCTTTCTCCTTGTTTAACATGAAGCAAACATGATGGTGGGGTACTCAGTGAGGGAAGATGCATTGTGGTGGGACACGTGGTTGGCCACAAGTGCAGGGTTTGTAGGTATGAAGCGAAGGATGGAGGGCAACCCTTCACATAGATGCATTGCTAGACGAAGCTCTAGGAGCAACCCATCAGGGTGAACACCATGCATCAATGAAGAAATTCAAGCTCGAGCAGAGAAAACACAAGATGAAGGCCGCTTTCAAGGAGTATGGTTGAATTTGGGATCGATGAATTCAAAAAAATTGTTGAACATCCGACACTCCTATTACGATTTAAATGTATGGTTGAATTGCTATGAATCATTGATTTAAAGTGAGGTTGCATGACAAACATTTGATTTAGTTTTTTCAAGGAAACATGTACATGTGTCGAAGAGTGCTTAAAGAAATGGTTGAGCAGTTGGAAAGGTAAGTTGCTCTCAGTTGGAGCACAACTAGTTCTTGTCAACTTGCTCCTTACAAACATGGTTCTCTATACGCTTTCCTATTTTCAACTCCATAAAGGGGTTCTGATTATTTTAGGTCCAATTGGTTTGGTAAGGAGATAGTTAAAAGAAAAGGTATCGGCTCACCTGGAGTGTGGTTTGTCAATCGAAAGGCCAAAGAGGTCTTGACATTCAAGACCTCAAGGTCAAGAATGACACCTTACTTAGTAAATGGTTGTTCAAGCTACTTACCGAGGAGGGTGTTTGGCAAACCCTACTGCGCAATAAGTATATAGGCCAAATGTGGTGTCCCAGGCATATTGGAGCCCAATGGAGTCACATTTTTGGACTGGCCTGATGGCGGCAAAGAAGCATCATTTCCCGCTTGGGGTCTTTCGCGATAAAGGATGACTCAGAGGTCTGTTTCTGGGAGGGTAAGTGGTTAGGAAACACCACTCCCAGAAACAATGTCCGACCTTGTACAACATTTTCCGCAATAATAATGATACTCTTGCGGAAGTGCTTAGCTCCACACCCTACCCCTCGAAGTATCTTTTCAGAGGGACTTGGTTGGCCCCTGACTTATGTCATGGCAACAACTGTTAACCCATTTGGAATCAGTTAACCTGACACAAGGGCGGGATTTGTTTCGTTGGAGTCTCACCACATCTAGGTCATTCACAGTTGAGTCTATGTATCGTGGTCTTATGCACTCTGAGATTCTAGTGGGATAGACATAAATAAACCTGAAAATGCAAGGTACCGCTAAAAGCTAAAATTTTCATGTGGTATCTTCGAATGTGAGTTGTGTTGACAAAAGATAACCTCGCTCGGCGCAACTGTCATGGGAGTAAGAAGTCTTGTTTTTGTACTCATGTCAAGACGTTAAAACACCTCTTCTTCCAATGCAAGTTTGTGCGTTCTATTTGGTCAGTCATCCCAATAACGTCCAATTTGTAACAACCACAAGTGTAGTCAATATTTATGGTCATTGACTTGACGGAATACCACATAGGTTCAACATGCTAATACCGGATATGCACCCTTATTATGGTCGCTTTGACTACATAGAAATGATGTTGTCTTCAGTGGCAAAGTTTCTTCTCCATTGCAGGTTATTTTGCGTTGTACTCATTGGCTCCATACGAGGTCTATGCTGGATCAAATGGAGTATCAACCGGTGATAAGGAGATGTGTATGCGCTTGAAGCGAGTGACCACAGAGGTTTCTACCCAACATGGGTGGCAGCGTAATCTCTGGATCGGTCCACCCTTTCCTTCGACATAGGCACAGTGTTGGTTTTATATGACTTTATTGTTGACAATATTTTGTTTCATTTACCTTTTTGTTGGACTGCTTGCTGTTGGTTGTGTCCATCCTATCTATGTAGATGTCGGTGTGATTCGTATCCTCTCGATGCTACATTTGAGTTAATAAAAACACAAGAGGTATATGTAAGTCACTTGAATTTGGAATATGCATAAGTCGATTTTCACGTTGGAACAAGGAGGGAAGGAAGGAGCTCGTCGGAGAA